>NW_004567106.1:36450761-36472453 GCF_000260355.1 Condylura cristata | reverse complement strand
TCTCACCCAGGTATTGAGGATCAGATTTGCAGTCTTTCTGCAGCCTGGGCTCCACTCACTGAGCTGAGCCGTCCAGCTCTACCTCCAGGGTTTAGCGTGGGGCAAAGCGGCTCCTGCAGCCCGCGGAACTTCCAGGGGCCTGGGTTTTCCCGGGAGTTCCCTTCTGGGAACTACCCAGTCGCAGATTCCCTCGCAGTTATCTACCTTCTAGTGAGTCCAGGGTGTTTTCGTTTGGGTTAAAACTTGTAGTAAGTGAGTCTATAGTCTGTTTTCAGTCCTCAATTCCTATGCTGGCTTGGACGAGGTGATCTCGGCGTCTTTACTCTGCAGCCATCTTCCGGAAGTCCTCTATTTATTTTTTAAAGTTGATTTGATTTGATTTGATTTTTTTCCAGTGCCCCTTTTAAAGTCTGGTGCCTCCTCTTTGCAGCACGTCTCATGATCTGCCTGTTCTGCTCCCCAGTCTGTCTCTGGTGAATCCTCTCACCGCCTCTGCATCCCAGTTCTGTATGTATAAATAAATCTCTGCCAGGTATGGCGCGATGGGGCTGAATGAAGCAGGGCTAGGTGCAGGAGTACGAGCTCCTTCGAACTCCTTTACAACCAAAATCGTAAAAATAAACTTTAAAAAAAAAAAAAAGAAAGAAAGAAAAAAAATTAAAAAAAAAGCCTCCATACTTAAAAGTTATGTTTTTAATTTGTTAAGGGTAGAAAGAGCAGTACCAGTTAAGAGCTACATATTGGAGGCGAGAATCATATCCTCTTTGCTCTACTTCTATCCCCTCCAGTTCCTTGAGGGACTGAAAACTACTAACAGAAAAGTACCTCCCTTTCTTAGTGTAACCTAACCTGACAGAAGCAATGTATTTTCCCCCACTCACTTGTCTCAAAAGTAAGAGCTTTTGACTGCTCTGACAGAATAGCTAATAAGCTGCCATTTACTTTCTCTCACTTCAGAGCTGTCTCCTGGTGTTTTACCTATAACACATTCCTGAAAGTGTCCCCAACAGCCTGATTCTGAAAGACTTAATGGACTTAATGAAAACACATCTTTTATGTGAAAAGGATTCTGTGCATTACAAAAAAACTGTAGGCAGAAAGGAAAGCAAACAAATTCTGTCTTTACTCATTTGCACATAGCATTACCATAAGTTTTACCCTTTACAAATAATATGCAGATGGAAAATTAGGCAACAAGCTGCTGTAAGTCACCATTAGTGCACTGGTAGTAGTAGGAGAAAACAGTTAAGGGATTCATTTTTCTCCTAAGAAAAATCATACTTTTCAAATCCATCTGAATCACAGCCAAAGGATTACTTCTTATCTGGCTGGAACATATGCTCTTTGGACTGTTCTTGGATGTAAAAAGAAACCACTTCATTGTACTAAAAAGTACCATGCACTCCAAGGTCAGCTGTAGCTGCCCAGCTTTGAAATAGGCACTGGAGCTTGTTTTTATGGGGAATAGTGTACCAAAGACTGGGATGAGTTTCTGTTTTCAGACTTTCTGGTGAGCAGTTCTAAATGAGACTGAAAACTTAAGATTCTGGCCATTCTGGTCTTCCTGGTAGTACACTTATTTATTGGACATGTGAAAAAGAAGACAAGAAAGACCCTGTTCACTAGTTAGGGTTAAAGCCTCAAAGGAAATGAGAGCAGTAGGATTGTGATTTATGACACGTACATTCCTCAAAGTAGGTTCTGTAAGAGCCCAGGAGTCATTCATATTTACATTGATAAGTGAGGGAATTTACTGAATAAGTTGAGTCACCTGAGCCTTCAGCTTGCATTCCTGCCACACACGTTCAGGTGCTAGGGCTCCTGTAGATAGGCCTGGAGTCCTGAAGATCACAAGTACATTGTTCCTGCAGCCTCTCAAGACTAAAATATGTGAGAATAATGATGGATTATTGTATACATTTATGCGTATACCAGCATTCATTTCTAGCTCCAAACCACTCTGTTCACTAATGGCATACTTTTTCCAGCATTAGGGAGGCAAGAGGTCATAGAATTTTAAAAGAAGCCTAGTAAGGAATGAGTCAGATAAGGAAAACACAGTAAAGAAAGGTAAAAAATTAGAAAAAAATATAATGTGTATCTAAATTACATTTAATGATGTCAGTCAAGAAATTAGCTACACGTATAAAATGGTATTAATTTTTCAGGAAGAAGCTTATTAAGAATTAGTTTGAGAGCCTCCCTGGTGGCACAGGAGATAAAGTCTCAATAATATCAAGCTATTGCCAGCTATTGTGCCTGAGTTCCATCCCTGGCCAGGGAGGTGACCCTCTTGGCACAACAGACCTCTCCTGACCCACTCACTGCTCCCCTCAGCAGTGTATTTCAGTTGATCTGCCTGTTCTGCTACCCACTCTGTCTCTGGTGAATCCTCTCAGCTCCTGCCAAACTGTGGCCTGTACCCCTGTTCTTGGATGCATTGTCTTGATAATCATTTTACATGACAAAAATGAAAGATAGGGTAATTAGCCCTGAGTTATATAATGAAACTGGCACTTCCAGTTGGATTATTGCTTTTGAAAGACACAGCTATTCAACTGGTCCCTCTTATACAGAAGTTATAGAGTCACAGGAAACTTGGGTGTATTTTTTTTTCTATTTATTTAAAATGTCTTGAGCACCACATTTAACTTGGCAGAAAAGATTGATGATGTTGACCTAATATTTACTTTTTGGGAAATAAAATAATCGGTGACTCACCAGTCAACACAAGAATTCTTACAGATTACTTAATGAAAAAACTTTTAAAACTATAATTTTACAGTTTTTAAACTCATTCACAACATAATCACAGCAATACAGAAACATAGAAGTTGTCTTATGGAAGTAATAACGCTTATTTGCTTGCTTCCTAATAACTTATCTGCAACTAGATAGTGAAACTATTTAGATGTATAGGAAGATCCCACTAGATCAACTAATACAACATGTGAGGACTATCACAGGCACACCTTCAGTGTCAGTCCTCACAGCCTGGTGAAACTCCAGGTTAAGACCCAGAAAATGATCCATCATGCCAGAGAACAGGAGGAGCAGGAAGTATGACTACAGACAGAAGGGTGATGACTACGAACTACTTGATCGGAGGACCTTTGCTGTTGAAACTGCCCATCTGTTAGAGTGGAATTGCTGGGTGCCCAGAGCAGGTTGATCTCTTCCTCTTCCAGCTCAGATGGAGACATCTATAGACAGGCCTCTACCATTGAAGACCTGCAACTTCAAATTTTAGTGATGAAAGACTGTTGACAGACATATAAATAGATAACAGACTTAAAAAGTAATTCACAAATATAAAGGCATTTATTATCAGTGATGGACAGCCATGAATTATTTAATAAAATATGTTTGTACAATAAGACAATATTAAGGGAAAATATCTTATATCCTTTACTTTATTTCTTTAATTAAAAAAAAATCCCAGATTGATCACAGATTTAAACAAGCTTAACATGTTAAAGGATAGTTTTGGTAAGACTTGAGATGGAAGAAATGTCTCTAGACTTGAAAGCTATTGAATAAACACTTTTCAAAGTGGACTAATATATTCAGAAGACTTTATCTTCCAGTGTGTCCAAGGAATTTAAATTTAACACCTAACAGTATAAAATGATACATGGTCAAAACAGTATGAAAAGATGTTCAATTTGACATATAATCAAAGATGTTCACTTTAAATTAATGAAATATATCTCCCTGGCTTAATGAAGAATTGTTCACATATACTATAAACAGAATTTTTATCACACTCAGGCGCACTTTGCTGATAACTGTCACACTTCAAAAACACATATCCCCAAATTCCACCTTAAATATGTGAATTGATCTTTCACATGAAGAAATATATATGAAATAGTTATGAATCCACTATTCTTTGGAGTGGAAATGTATTTCCAGACTGAGCTACCAATAAATTCATATATAATATTCTAAAGATAAGTTGTTCCATGAAGAACATTAGAAAACATTGTTACTTTGATTAATACTGAGCCAAAAAATATATAAACTATTTTTTGGATAAATTCACGTGAAGAGCTAACAGGGATATTTTGGAAATCTCACTATCTCAACCTAATATTTGAGATGTCTTATCTTTTGTTTTAGTCATCTTCTCTATGGTTTGGTTTTATTTTATAAAGGCAAATGGTAGATTTCCATTTTTGAGGCTAGATAATATTCTATCATATTTGTGTTTTATATATATATATATATATATGGCTAATTTTATATATAATTAAATATTTGTTTGTTGGGAGGAAAATATTTACATTTTGAGTTTTTTCCCCAGTAAGCTTTCTTCATTGTACTAGGGCATAAGTTATTAGAGACAAGTTGTACACATTTATTTTGTTTTCATGCTTTTAGCAAAGTACGTGTTCTTTTTAAAATTGTTTTATTATTGTAGTTTTCTCTGCTTCCTTGAATTATGGTGCATACTGGTGAACTTTATAGACTGTCCATAAATAAGCTCTTGGGAGAGATCTATAAACATGTCTAGATATATGGAATCAGAGTGGCAAATATCTTCTGATAAAAGAGAAAGTTACATGTTCTCATTGTCACAACCTAATATGCATATGTGCTATGAATTTCTAATGAATTAGATAGAAAACTAAGATTTGTGGATATATGAAAATATATCTCCAATTCCTAGCAGGCTTTGTACCACAACAGATTCTTGTTTTTTTGTTTTTGTAATAATCATTGTTTGTCTACTTCTTATAAAGTTCTTTCAAAGTTCAAGTTAAGTAAGGTGTGTAAATGTTTTTTTCTTACCTTGGGGAAGGGGAAACTATACAATATAGGAAACATAGACTAAAATTATGTCTCTGTAATTCAGGCTTTCAAGATGAATCAGGATACTCAAATCATTGCTCACTTAGAATGGCTTTGCACCTCTATTTAAAATACATTACATCATGACAAATGACTGCAGTAAGTCATTAAGGTAGTGAACAGGGATCATGAGCAAACCTTTTGCTATGTCAGTGTTTCCATTGATTGGGTGACACTAATTCATTCAACAAGATAGCTTTTGAACACAATAGGTGAAGGGTTTATTTTAGACACTTGTTAATTATCTTCTTTGAACTGCAAATTCTCCCTAATAGAGTGAAAGAGAGGGATTTGGCATGCCCCAGAGTGTGCTGTGTACTATTTTCTAAATTCTCTGATTAGAAAAAAGGTTAATGGGAGAACATACACTTAAACAGAGTCAACTCTATAGGGAGCACTTACAATTTGAAACACTGAAAATAAGCATGTGATACTAATGGCATTCTGAAGATAATTTTCTTAACCAGAAACCATATTTTAGCAGTTAATGTGATTTCTTACGAAATGTGGAAGTTCATACATCCCACACATCTCCAGTTCCTGAATATTTTCTTCCATGATACTCCAGGAGACAGTAAGGACCATTGGACTGCCTAAATTTCCTGTGGGAATATGAAAAGGTTCTTTGTTTTTCATAGATACTTAATCTATAAACCACTTACTACACCACTAAGATGAAGTAGAGAGAGTATTCTGCTTGGCAGCAGCTATTTTACTGTATCTTTGAATTATAAAAGCAGTTTGTTGAGACTGATTGTAAATTATGAGAAACGTAGGGTGAATTTATTCCTTCAGAGTTGTGTCACCATTTTGGTTAACTGTTATCGGTTACTCCCCCTCCGTAGTGATTATCGCTGAAGACATACAAGTGTGCTTTGGCTCCCCAAGATCTATGTCTGAAACTATCATGTAAATGACTGGAGAAATCCTATTCTTGGATACTGCAGAGTTGTTATGCACCACATGGACTATTTCAAAGAACAGTTGATATCATTCTTGCAATAGATTGTCCACAGAGGAAATATGCAGGTTTTATATTAGCACTCTCCATCACTGTTTTACACTGGGAGTTAACTGGATCCATGTGTTTAGTTAGATCTGTAAGAAGAAACAGGCTCACATCATTTCATGCCTGTAGGAGAGAGTCTTATCTAATATTAATTTATTAGGACAGGAACATCCAATAGTTAGCAATTAAATGAATCTGGATGAAAAGAGTGCCTGAATGGGAATTTTAGGGTTGGGTTGCCAAAATGAAATAGCATTGTATTGTGATAAGCATACCTTGCAGTAATATGGACATATATTATTTCAAAACATGTTGTGAAGGCTATTTCCAGTAATCCATACATCCAGTTTTGTAATTAGAGCATACACAACAATAATAAGAAATAATGTGCTTTCTATGTGTTGGTCTCTAACCTGTGTGTTTTGAAAATAGTTTTTCTTTAATCTTCATTATTATTCTGCAAATTAGGTACTGCTTATATCTCTAGAATATAGCTGAAGCAAATCAGATAAAAAGAGATTAATTAAAGTGACCATTGTGACAATATTAGGAATTGTGGCGGCAGGCACTGCTCTAGTATTACATCAGTGAGTCTAACAAGGTGAAGATGATTTAGCTCACATTCCAAATGTGTTTCTTTGAATGTCTTTTTAAGATTTTTTAAAAAGGATAGAAGACACAGAGACACTGAGCTAATGATTAGAGTGAGCATAAATGAACAATATTTTAGTTACGTGTGCTTTTATTACTAGTAAAATCAACTTCAACACCCCCCCATTAACATGTCCATAACTATTTTAAATAGATAATTGCCTGAACACCTGGTTATGGGTGACTGTAACTTTCTATGGGGAAATGTTCTGAAGTTAGCTGGTAGTCTCCTCTGGTCATGTGACTATAGATCACAAATAAAACATGGCACAATGTGATTTGAAAGTTGGATTTTCAGAGCACCCCTTCTCCCATCTGCTGACTTGGAGGAGATGAACTGGGGAGCTTTGATAGCCTTTCAGCATGGAAGAGGGAGGTATCCAACAACCTGGGATATCTATTTTGAATTTTCATAAGTGGTTTATCATGTTTTAGATTTATAACATTGGACATTAACTTAACAGTTTCCATAGCTTACCCAAATGCCTATTCATTGAGTTAGTTTTTGTTTTATTTATTTATTTTTATATGTATAAATGCTGTGATTTTGACACCTCTGAATCACAGAGTTGCTATAATTGTAACAGCTAAAAATAAACAAAATCTCAAATTATGAAAATTGTATGCATAGATGTATAGTAGTGCAGGGACACAAGGAAAACTGAGCTTGTACTTTTTGACCTTTCTCTGCATTTGAGGCATTTCCTCATTTTACCACAGCTCAGTCATGTACTTAAGAGACACTATAGAAAGAAAGTTATTAGCTCCTTATGGCTACTTCTAAAAAAGAACATGAGTTATATTTTCAAACTAGTGAATAGATATGAAATATGGTAGTAAGTAATTATAATAAAATGAACATATGGTGTTAAATCTAAAATCAATCAAATCGATGACAAAGTAATTATAAGTTATAGAAATTACTAGTTAATGGACAATTTTCTAGTATTCCCATAATCCTATGAAATTTAAATCCCCAGAAAGGTCTTTTTAATCTAGCAATACGGTAGACTCTATATCCAGAGAACTATCCCCCTAAAATGAATATTAAAATATTTAAGCCAATATTAACTAATGAGGATTCTTAACAAATAGTAGTAGTGACAATGGTTCAGTCTTTTTGAATTTTCACATTAAAAAAAGGACAATAAACTTAGTTTAAATTTCAGGTGAGAGGTGCAGTGGCGGTGAGAGGATTCACCAGAGTGGGGAGCAGGACCGGCAGATTGAAGAAGTACACTGCTGAGGGGAGCAGCGGGCGGTGAGGAGGGGTCTGCCATGCCATGTAGATCGAACTCACACTGAAGTGGCTGTGGCTAGCTTGCAGTGCTGTGTCCTAACCCATTGCGCCACCAGGGAAGGCCTAGTTTAAAATTTATGGAAATTATTTACAACAAAACATAGTGATATGTTATCTCCATGGGCCCCAACATTCCCCAGAGCCTCAAAAAAGCTCCACAAATGTCACATGGCATCCACATCTGTGAGACAGGAAGCAAAGAGAAGGTATGAGATACCTGGCACGTTGCAGTGCAAGTAGAAATGGATGTTGACGAACTTGAAACCAGTGATTACAGTGAAGTCTGTGCAGTGAAATAGTAAGTGAATCTAGTCTTTCAGAGGTCCCCAAACTAACTAGGAGAATTTCTGCTAGGACAGAGCTTCAAATTGATAGAAACTGTTGAAAGTAGAAACAAAATTAAGTTATAGATCTAGAGGACAGAAAGAAAATACCCAGATAAAAGTGGATTAAGATTAAGAGACGTAGAAAATCCCAGAAGGCATGCTAGTATTTTTTATACTCCTGGAAATACACTCTCAGAAAATAGAGCAATGCTGTCAGAAAAGTTCCTGAACCATGCCTCCTTTTAAAACTTCAGAAAAACTAATCTGCATTAAAAATAAGCAACAGATAATTGTCAAGTTCATCTATGAAATGTGTTATTAAGAAAAAATGATAAATGCAGAATAATAACATGTCTATAGGAAATGAAAATTTTAATATGAACTAAATCCATTTGAAAATAAAATGATATGGAGTAACAACAAAATAAGAATTAAAGGACCTCCCTGGTGGTTCACGGGATTAAATCTAAGCATTATGAAGCTATCCTCAGCCAGGGAAATAACTCACGTGGTGCAAGAAACCTCGCCTGTTTTGCCAGCAGCTCCTCTCAGCAGTGTATTTCAGTCAGTCCACCTGTTCTGCCTCCCACTTTGTCTCTAGTCAATCCCCCTCAAGGAGCTGTGGCCTGCATCCCAGTTCATGTATACATAAATAATTAAAAATAAATCTTAAAAAAAATAACTAAAATAAATTGAAGGCAGGGAAAATAAATCAGAAATGAGATGTTGCATCTCACCATCTTAACAAAGATGTAAAAATTCACTTAAGAGAAACATATCTTAAGATATTAACCATGACTACTGAACATAAAAGGGCATCTATATGAGTCAGGTATAGAAGTAAACTTAGAAATCTGGACACAGTAGAGAGTGAGATACAAAAAGTACATGCTGATACACAAAAGCAAAGAGTTTCGAGGTGTTTAATGATACCTTATTTAACAGGGGAAAAGGACAAAATAATGAAAAGTTTTGGTACCAAGAAAAGGCTTGTTGCTGTGTGTGCCTTATGAGAAGAGTGTTGTTAGATCTCACTCATGGTATTTAATCCAAAGCAAGTAGGATAGGTAGAGAATGAGAAAGTTTATTCTAATGTTCTGAAGTTACTTTGCTGTTCTGAAGTTAAGGAGAGGATGCTACTAGTGGCTTTGTGGGAGTATCAGGTGAAGTGGCGGAGATCCAGCAGAGGCTCATGACCTCGAAGCAAAGGCTGCCTCAAAGGAAAGAACATCAAAACCTCTTTGAATGATGAGATAAGTCAAGGACTGAGGACTGGCAGTTTGGTTTCCTAAGAAAGAATTTGTTGGCAAGCTTGCAGAAAATCAGTTTTGGTGAATATGGAGAGAGTTAAGAGAAAATGACAGAAAAAATTAAAGACGTACTTCCCACCCTTGCTGGTAAGAATGTAATATCACAGAAGGTGATTTTTGATTTTGTTTGTTTATAAGAGAAAGTGAGGGAGAGAAAGAAAAACAAATTCAATAAGAAATATAAGCTTTAATTTTGAAGTGTGATTTCTTTATTTTTAAAAATATAAGTAGTTGGGCCCTCCGTGGTGGCGCAGCGGGTTAAAGCACAGCACTGAGAAGCTAAAATCACTTCAGCATGAGTTCGATCCCCACTCTGGAGGTGACCCACATGGCATGGCAGACGTCCCCTGACCCGCGCACTCCCCTCAGCAGTGTACTTCATCAGTCGGCCTGTTCTGCTCCCCACTCTGTCTGTGGTGAAGCCTCTCACCGCCCTTGCACCCTTGGCCTCTACCCCAGCTCTGTCTGCACAAATAAATAAAGTTTTAAAGAAAAAAATGTAAGTAGTTAATTACTCTGAAGACAATATAGAGAAGTACTGATTTTGAAATTAGCTGTGGTTCAGGTTATAATTACAGGTAAACTCATATATGGATTGTTTTAGGAACTGACAAGTATTGCTTCTTTCAAAATAAAAACTTCCTGTCAAAATTTTGATTTTAATAAGTTGAATAACTATTAATGGATATATCACACTTGCTTTCTTGCTTTTTTATACCCTTAAGTGTTTATTTTGTGTGGCTACATTTCTTTTAAAAACTCATTGGCTTTTATTTTCCTAAAACGAATGATTTTAAACTAAGAATATTTGTTTCTCTTGGTTACTTACTATAATCTCCTTCCCTCAAGCTTTATTGGATAAAACTACATAATAAAGTGTGTTGACACATATGATTTTACTCAGAAGTATGTGACATTTCTGTTTCTTATGAATATCATATGCCAAATAACTTTTTCTCACTTTAAAATTATGGAGAGAGAACAGTTTTGTTCCACTAACAACTCAAGAAAAGTAATTATCACTTCAATTATAATATTATTCTTATTGTCCAAAATTTCTTACTACCACCTACAACTATAAATGAAGTAATTATGTATATATCTAACTTCAGCCCTCATTATTGAAGTGTAGTACAGTTCTGCATTCAAGAGCCTAGTTTTCTGGATTTTTCATATGTCACTGAAACAGTCAATTCTTGCCAAAATCTTCAGCTCTTCAGAAATCTCTTGGGGGATAATAAATGAAATGAGACCAACAAGCTTCCAATGTTTTCATGTACTTCACGCTATATTTTCTGCCAGGTTCTGGATTAATCATCTTTGCTGAAGGTTAGGGATTCAGTCTGAAGTGTTCTTCCTATAACTTAAATGAAGGATTAAAAGGAGAAATTCTATGTGCTTGATTTTTTTTAAGTTTTATGTAAGAGTAAGAGTTCAAATACAGTATAAACAAGTCTAGCAATCTCTTTATATCAATACTATCTTATTAAATAGTATTATCATGATCTCTAATTTTTATCACTTTATAGTACTTCCTCTATCTCTAGCTATGTATAATTCTTTTTCATAACTATTGGAGAACAAAAAAAGTCATATTTCTTATCCTTTAACACTTTACTACTTATTTCCAAAAAACAAGGTATTCGATTTTTAGACTGAGTTTAATTTTCAAGGTTAGATAAATTAACATTTACACTTATCTATTTTATAATCCACACACAAATTTCATTCATTGAAAATCTGTGCTCTCATATAGATTTAATGATCTTGTAATGCATTTGGTAGAAATATCTTTTTATTCTATCTTATTCTAAAACATTTCTTTTTTTTTTCTTCATTTGCAAAAACAAAGTCCACTGCATTTATAAAAAGCCTCTTTGGTTTGAGTTTGCTATTTCTTTATGATCAGATTCCTGTGATTTTGTTCCCCTCTCAGTACGTTTTTTTTTTTTTTTTAAATCAGTACACAATACTATTTGACACCATCATTGGCAATAGTAATTTAATTTGTGTGATAAAATGCAATACACTATGGTATTGCACATTAAAGTTACTGTTTTTATTTTTGCAATTATTAAGTATGTAGTGACATACTTAGATACTATGTAACATGGTTTTGCATTCAAATATTAGTTACTTGTTCTATGCCCACCGATGGTTCTTGCCTGAATCATTTATTGCTATCATGGTTTTGAAATGTTTACTCTCCAACTTCATCATTATTTCTAAATTTTTCCATGGAAAAAAAATTGTTTTTCTTTCTCTCCCATAACATTATATGTATTTTATTTTATTAACTAATATCTTCAGGTGTGTGAATCCTTTACATTTTTTTGTGAGGAGTACTAAAAATGGATAAATTTTTATTCCATCAGTTTATATAATTATTTTAATATGCTAGTAGAGTGACTTTCTAATGGAATGAGAATAGTACAATTAGATTTAAATCTGTAGACATAAGCTCAGTCTTTCCAAATTTGTACAGGCATACCATTTTATTAAGCCTCTCATAAAAAAAAAAATAGACTTTGAGATTTGGGGAAAAAAATCATTAGCAGTGATATGAAGCAGCCTCCATATGTCATTTATTCTAAGATCCATACAAAATTACTTAAAAAAGAACAGTCAGAACTTTGGCTAAGAAGGAAACAGCATACTGGATCTATCAACTTCTTCCTTAGGGAATTTTAGTTAAGCCAGACTCAGACATCTATGGCATAGCTAAATGAAATGTTGAAAAGAAAAACACAGGAGAAAAAGGCGATTATTGAAAAGTGCAGTATTTTATATAATAGACAATTACAAATATTACTCATTTGCAAGCCATAGAATCTTTTCTTTCCATGGAACCATGGTAACCTCTTTTAAGTAATGAAACAATTTAAATATGTTGTTTCCTTCAGGATATGCTGTTGAGAATGGAAAATTATTTAAGTGGATTTGTTATAAAAGTCCCACAAGATTTTAAATCTTCAATAATTCTATTATAGCTTAGTATTGCAGTGGATATTAGAATTCAGATTTTTACCTTTCAGTTGTCTCAAACACTGAAGCATTCTGTAAATGATAAATGCTAATGTCTCATAGACTTAAGTGCTGCACTCATTTAAGAATCCTTTTCAGTGTTTTTCAAAAAATAGTAAAAAAACAAAAAGCAGGCCCTCCCTGGTGGCGCACCGGGTTAAAGCACAGCACTGAGAATCTAAAGCCGCTTCCACATGAGTTCGATTCCCGCCTGCCCTGGAGGTGACCACATGGTGTGGCAGACCTCTCCTGGCCCGCCCGCTGCTCCCCTCAGCAGTGTGCTTCATCCATCTGCCTGTTCTGTCCCCCACTCTGTCTCTGGTGAAGCCTCTCGCTGCCCCTGTGCCTCTGACCTGTACCCCAGTTCTGTATGTACAAATAAAATAAATCTTTAAAAAAAAAAAAAAAAGCAAAAAATCTGATAGATATGCACACCTGATCTAAGCAAGGAACAATTAGGTTATAACACTCATGACAGTGTTTAATTATAGCTGACCTTTCAGGGAAAATTTTAATTATGGTTCGAGCATTAGGAAAAATGAAAAAAGAAATGGAGTGAAATATTTTACCCAAGACTGTGAAGCCCTGGCCAAATGTCAGTGGATTTCAGAATTTGCTTGATTGGTCAAAGTGGTCAAAGTATCCTTATGCATGTATTCATTAGTTTTTCCATTTGATGGTATCCCAGTAACTTGGCGAAAGCAAATAAAAATTCAAATAACTTCGGGGAGCTACCTTCATTTTAAGCTGTAATATCCTATAGAAGCCATTGGTAAAGAATACCATGAGGTCTTTAAAGTAATGCAGGCAGGCCCTCCCTGGTGGTGCAGCGTGTTAGGACTCAGCACTGCAGGCTAGCGGCATTCCCTTCAGTTAGAGTTCGCTTCAGTAAGAGTTGGATCCCTGACCCCTGAGGAGATCCACATGGTATGGCAGACCTCTTCTGACCTGCCGCTGCCCGCCTCAGCCTCAGCAGTGATCTGCCTGTTCTGCTTCCCACTCTGTGTCTGGTGAAGGTTCTCACCACCCCTGCACCTCTGGCTTCTATCCCAGTTCTGTATGAATAAATAAATAAATCTTTAAAAAAAAATGCAGTTTGCAAAGAAAAGCATGCAAGCAAGCAAGTTACAATGCATGAATCAAAGCAGTAATATGAAAGATGTGCAAAAAAATCAGAATTTCAGATTATTTGATTAGGTCCTAAAGTATGTGTGTGAGTATGTAATATAAAAAGAATTAAAGGAAAGCAGTGAAATCTCCACATATCAGGATGGACTGATGGTGATTAGGTGGGAGGTCTGTGGTGGGTCTGGTGTAGTATCAGCATAGGTAGGGGGATTCCTGTACCACACAGAATGTTGTGAATAAACATTTGCTCAACAGAAAAAATAGTAAGATAAAATACAACACTGATCTAAAAAAAATGTACATACTCTATGTAATCATTTTTAATTTGAAAGAATTTTAATTTACCTATTTTTTTTTATTTTTTATTTTCCTGATGTTGAGGTAGCATTTGTTTAAAGTATTGTATAAGATTGAGGGGAATAGTGTTTGCAAGTTTCTTTAGTTTATTTTTACCTGGGAAAGCCTCAAAATAAACAAACTAGGCTATTTCTTTAGATTGAGGTTACACATAAATAACATTCAATGTTAATAAATTGTTATACATTAAGAATCAAATGGTTGACAGTAATTTCTATTTTATAAATACATTTTTTCATTATTCTTTATTTTATACACTTTTTAAAAATCTCATTTGTAGCAACAATAAATGTTGGTGAGGGTGTGGAGAAAAAGGAACTTGCCTACACTGCTGGTGGGAATGCAGACTGGTATGACCGCTATGGAAAATTGGGTGGAGGTTTTTCAAACCGCTAAAATGGTAATAAATTTGAGGTGAATATACCAGTCAAACAACATCCAAAATATTGGAGTAATTCTATTAATTTAAAGTAGACGGTAAGTTCAAAAAAAATCTTGAAGACCTCGTTGGTAGCACAAGGGTTAAGTCTCAGCACTGTGAGGCTATCAGCAGCCACTGTAGCAGTTCAAACCCTGACCAGGGAACTTACCACATGGCACAGCAGACCTCTCCTGTCTCACCTGTTGTTCCCCTCAGCAGTGTATTTCAGTAGATCCTCCTTTTTCTGCTCCCTACTCTGTCTCTGGTGAATCCTTTCACCTCCCTCATCTCTGACCTACACCTCAGCTCTTGTATGCATAAATAAATAAATAGATAGATAAATAAATCTTTAAAAAAATCTTGAAGTGAAAAGGCCACTTCATTGAAAATAAAAGTTTAATTTTCCAGAAGGTATACTAATATTATATAATTGCATTAGTATGAATGTCAAATGGTTTTCAAAAATGCAAATCAAATTTTTTTACATAACAGTATAAGAAGTAATAACAAAAATTAGGATGAATCATATCATTAGAAATTAAGAAACATTAATTATCACAGGTTGTGGTAGAAATTACAATAAAATTTACAAAATATTTTGAGTAGACAGCAATGAAACAGAACATTCTCATGTTTGTGATGCAATAACAGTATTGAGTGAAAAATTTTATATAAAAGCGTCTTTTTAAAAATTATACTGAAAGATGTGGGTATATGAATGGAAAAATATAGAATACATCCCTAACTACATAGAATAAAAATTAGTAACAGATGGATTCCAGAACAATATATGGAAAGAAAATTATAAAAATTTAATAAAATATTGTGTGAGAATATCTTCACATCTTTGACACAGGAAGGAATTTTTGGTCACAGACAAAGGAAAAATAATTTTAGACACCATAGAGGATCGATAATTAAAAACTTTGTTTATCTGCAAAGAATGGTATCAGTAAACAGAGTTGTGGACTACGACAACTGTGCACTTTCTGTCTCCGTCTCATTTACATACACACAAAATCAAATAACAGAGAAAAAAGTATTGAAAATGTGTAAGAAAAGGTGTCAGGTCACACAGAGAATCAGAGGAATGCAAAGAAGGACTATAGAATAAATCACACATTCATCTTGTTGATATTTTAATGATGATATTAATAATGTGGAACAACTACTTGTGAGGTTGCATTTTATGTGAAATGTACAAAAGTTAAATCAGTAAAGAAAAAAGTCAGCTTAGTCATTGTTTTAGGCTGTAGTGGGAATGTGTCATGACTGCAATGGATATGAAGGATATTCTTTCCTTTTCTTTTCAGGTTTTTGGCTTACAGCACCCTATGATTTAGAGCTAGAAAGGGTCATATCCTTCAGTGTATGTCAGCATACCACACCCACCACCAAGGGAACCATAGTCCTTTCCCAAAATACATTGTGTCCGTTCCCCACTTCCTGTTCCCTGTAGTAGCCGCAATACTATAATCACATTTCCGAAATAAATCAGAAGTTTTGTCAGTTCCTTTGTTTCTTTTTAGTCCATGTTTAAGTGAAACCGTATGGTGTTTCTCTTTCTTATTTATTTTACCACCATCCCCTCCATTTCTATTCATGTTGTCCCTAATACTAAGATTTCATCTTTTTTATAGCCGTATAGTATTGCACTGTGTAAATATTCTGCATCTTTGTGACTTAATCATCTGTCCTTAGGCACAGGGGTTGTTTCTATAACCTGGCTGTTGTAAACAGTGCTGCAGTGAACATAAAGGTGCTTGTATCCCTTCATATTAATATTTTTGCATTCTTTGGGTGGATACCTTCAAGTTGACTAGTTAGCCATATGATAGGTCTGTTTGACTATTTTGAGAACCCTCAAAAGTGTTTTCACAAGGACTGAACCAATTTACAATCCCACCAAGATTGTACAAGGGTTCTTTTTCTTTCACTTTCTCATCAACATTTGTGTGCTTCTGGTCTTCATGAATGGACCACTATAACACATCCGAGGTTGTAGCTCATCTCATATGATTTGCATTTCCCTGATCAATTATTTATTGGTTTTCAGATTTTGAATCATCCTTGCATCCCTGGAATTAATCCCACTTGGTCATAATGTATAACTCATAGCATTGTTGAATTCTCTGTGCTTAAATTTTGTTGAGAATTTCTGTATCCATGTCCATCAGGGACATTTGTCTGGAGATTCCTTTTTTGTGATGTCTGTGTTTGATTTTGGTAACAGGGTGGTGTTGGCCTCATAAAATGTGTTTGGAAACATTTGCTCTAATTTTTTGGAAAAATTTGAGAAGCATGAATTTGAATATTTGGAAGACTCAACTAGTGAAAGTGTCTATTCCTGAGCTTTGGTTTTTGGAGACATTATAGTTCCAATTTCCTTACTTATAATTTGTTTGATACACACACACACATATACACTGGGCATAATATTTATGGAACAGGCTTAGGAAGAGAAAGAGAACACTGAGAAGCAATGAGAGAAAAGTACAAAATCTGGAGTGAGTGAGGGGTGATATGCAAGCTTTGATGGGAGGGTAGATATAAAAATTCAAATTTTCAGCAGCATCATAGTAAAAATTGATATGGCAAATGGTCAAGATATTATCATTTAGACTATTTGGGAGTGAAAATTAGATGCAATTTATGGGTTATTCTTGTGTTCCCATGTTAACTAACAGTATCTTCTTCACACCTGACATCAAAGCACAAAGGTCATAGTATCCATCAACTTCTCATTGCCCCTCAAATCTCTATAATTATTTGATCCCAGATACTATTGACTATTCTTCCAAACTTAACCTGAAATCTACTTATTTGTATCTTTCTTTATTTCATTTCCTTACAAATTAGCTTCTTCTTATCTCTTAGTTAAAGAGTCACCCTATCAGCTTTCAGTAATTAGTAAAAGGTGGATCAAGTTCACATGTCATTATACATTAAGTTGAGAGTGAATAGTCTTCTCTAGAGGAATTTGTAGAAGAAAATTCACAGACCAGATACTGACAGACAAGACTAAACATATTACAAAATCAGCATAAAATTGTCATGATGGATTTACTTTCAATGCATTAATATTGCCCAGGAAGACTATTCTCTTCTATGTTGTTCAAAACCAAACACTATTTTAATTCTTTTTATTTATCTTCATGCCATGCATATTTAAATATTTTAATACTGGTGACATTTCCTTACGAAGATGGTGACTTAATCCTTCAGGGTGCGGTAGCAGAAGCAGGCAGTCTTACATCACCGTTATAAGAAAGGTCAGCAGTGTCCTCAGAGTTCTCTCGTTAACTTCAGCCGTTCACTTAACCAGATCAGTACTTAGTTCTTTTTGCAATTTGTACCCATAATTGTGTCTGCCATGAACTTGCTTTGAAGTTGAAATAAGTAGCTATATTATAACAGTTGCTCAGTAAGTATTCGACAATTTTTATTAACCCATACATTTTTCTAAGAATGAAATCATTATGAATCAGCTTTCTGCCCAGTCTTTTTTCTACCATGCCTTTCCACACACTTACAGATACAACTCAGTGGTGAATATGGTTAGCAGGATGAAAACTTTATATACAGATGAGTAGAAGAGTCCCAAGAAATGTTCTTATTTTTTTAAAAGAAGACAGCATTACTGATATTTTGCATAGAAAACTTCCTTTTATCCATGAGTTTATAGTTCCCTCTTCTCTCCTATAATTATATTTTTCTTTCTTAGGACCGTGAACTCAATAGAGAACCATTATATACCCACCCTTTCTTGTGTTATTGGCTCCTCCTTCCTCACTAAGTCAAAAACATGTTAGGTTTTCTTTTGTTATATATCCACAGCCCATCATTTGCTAAATCTTTTTTAGTAATTCTCTAAATTTACTATACTTGTCTGCACATTCCTTTTAAGTCATTAATAAAATATTATAAACAGATTCTATAATTGACAGTAAAGGTACTTAATGCAAAACATGTGATTTTTTTTCTTTAAAGTTTTGCTTCAGTTTTATTATTCCTCCCATTCCTGAATTTTTACCCTCTGTTTCATCTAAGCAGAAACACTTTTCTGTTTCCATATTGCCAAAGATCCATTTTCTGCTCTCCAATCATTTCCACAGACTCCTTCACATCCTGTCATAGTGTTATAAACCTATTTTCCACACAACTATTTAAAATAATATCTGGTATTGAAGTATTTTTCCATATTACCAGAGTATCAAATTTTCTGTCGACCAATTTGTTGTGTGGCATGGTGCCATGTTTTGGTGTTGTGCAAATAAATGTGTCCTGGCACTGCCAGTGACTAGGACAGAATGCACCATTCCATTTGGCCAATATACTCAGTGAATTTCTGATTCATCTCTGGCAACAAACCCCATGCAAACATTGAGGGCTAGCATCCATAGAAACCAAATATTTGCAGAAAGGTGTTTAAAAAGAACCTGAAAATCAAACTGAAAAATCAAAATTGCATATTTGACCAAAAAGTCTCAATTTAAAAAAAAAAAAAAAAGCTCACACAGAAGGTGTTTGCCTAAGTGATTAGTGAAACATTGCTTAGGTATATTTTATTTTTGCTAATGTGAACTTTGTATAGTCTATGAGATGAGTGTGTGCGCTGAATCCCCATCACAAACCCCTCTTATTGCCCCTCTTATTCTTTGAAGGGTCAAACAACTGTGTGGCTATAAAGTACTGCAAACACATGAAATCCCTCCCATTTTGGTTGGCTGGTGGAAATTCACTGCAGAATAGGAAAGAGAAATTACTTGATTTTTCCCTTAGTGCTTGTAGAACAGGAAAGTGAAAGATTATTGAAAAATTAAAGGATTCAAAATTGACTTCACAGATGTTTTATCTATAACTATAAGTAGTTTTTTTTTTTTTTATTACAGTGAGGGGAAAATCATGGATGCCACAAAATTTGATTGAAGAAACAACAGTTCTTGCAACTTGAATGGTTTGAAATGTATTGATATTTTCTACATTGGGGTTATAAGAAAAAAAAACTGCTGAAAGATTTTGCTTTTATGATCTAACTAGAGTATTTTACCCCCCAAAAAGAGAAAAGGAATTCTATATATATATTTGTCTTATTCTTCAAGGGATATGGGTGTTGGGTTTGTTGTGGTAACATACATATTAAGAGGTAAATCATATACTGTGCTGTAAAGCAAGGTTATCTCAATTAAAAAAATACTTTTTTAAAAAAATTGACTTTGTTAAGTATAAACCTTTGTTAAACCAAACCCATTATTTTAGTTTTCATATGCTAAAATTTATCAAACTTGTGATACTTTTATTGAAGATGCCTCAAATCAATGCAGCTACAGGTGACTTTGTAACCTTAGTTGTTGAGGCAGAGACACACAGTTCTAGTCCATGCTTAGGCGTCCATCAAACTCAAAAGGCAGGAAATTTCATTACACTTTTAATCCATGCACTTCTCTGCTTCAGTTACAACAGTTTTACTTTGGTAGGTCAAAGAGAGAATCAGAGAGTCTTACTCAACAGGCTAGAGAGGTCATGTGTTGAAATTAGGAGGAATAGAACATTAGTGCCCGAGGAGACAGCCAAAGACTAAGGTAATATTGTACCTCTGTTCTATAATAGACAGATACATCTCTCTGTCCCTGTATTTTCCTTCAACATCATAAGAGAACTACACTTCAGGGATTATTTCAAGGCTAATTATTTCGAGAAATGTAATGGAAGAAGAAAGACCATTTCTTTGCCATCACATCATTTTTTTTTTTAAAGATTTATTTATTTGTGCATACAGAACTGGGGTACAGGCCAGAGGCTCAGGGGCGGGGAGAGGCTTCACCAGAGACAGAGTGGGGAACAGAACAGGCAGATCGACGAAGTACACTGCTGAGGGGAGCAGCGAGCGGGTCAGGAGAGGTCTGCCACGCCATGTGGTCTCCTCCGGGGCAGGCGGGAATGGAACTCATGCGGAAGTGGCTTTAGCTTCTCAGTGCTGTGCTTTAACCCGCTGCGCCACCAGGGAGGGCCCACCATCATATCATTTAATGGTACATTTCTTAGACAACTTATCTAACTCTCTGTGTAGTTTAAAAAGTGTTCTCTTTGTGAATATTTACCTTGGCATAATCATGCATCTCTGATTTTCACCACCCTCAGTAGCCTTACAGAAGACCCAGGAAACCAGCCAAAATTGAACCTCATATTAAAGATAATCAAGGGAGGACAACACGTATTCTGGGTGCAGACAAAAGAGCTGAGATTGATTTCTCTACTACAAGACAGATTGTAACTGACCTTTCTGCAATTCTGGCATTTAAACATTTGCAAAAATAACATGCTGTCATTATTACTATCTGACTGCTTACTAGTTTGTATAAATACACTAAATTTCAAAATAATCATTGATTCAACTTTTGTACTCTGTCACTATTTGAGAAGAACATTTTCTCTCTACTTATGCTTTTTTTGAATATTAGTGGAGAAAATTTTAACCTATTGCAAAACACATGAGCAAAGAGAAACCTAATATATCTTTTGTGGCCTTTTGGTATTCTGCTTTATTGTTAATATGAGTTTATGAGTAGCTCTAATCGTGTTGTAGAACATGCCCTGCTCATTCTGCATTTTGTTACATAATCACTACTGTAAGGGATGTATGCACGCTTGTCATGAACCTACTTTGGACTTTTTGGTTGTGATGGAGTGGCACAACCTTAAAAAACAAACTTTCAGAGTATCAGTATGAAGCCCAGTGATTGAATTTCCTTTCTACCTTTGCTGCTTACCGTTTTGGCCTAATCCTACTGAATCAGTCTAGATATAGTGCAGTAGCCAGTAATAGATGACTGATTTATCCATAGTTATGGCCATTGGGAAAGATAAAACATTAAACACAGAAATACTGAGACATTATTAACTTTCAGATACTGTGCTTTCTTATGTAATATTTGAATCAATCCTCACATAAACCAAATGTTAAGATTGCAAGGGGCCTGGATTGGACTGTGGGCTGTGTGCCAGGGGGGATGCCACGCTCCACTAATGTGTGGAGCTTATGTTTGACTAATCATCTGCTTCTTCAGTATTTTTAAAAAATATTTATTTATGCATAAAGAACTGGGGTACAGACTAGAGCTGTAATGGCAGTGAGAGGCTTCACCCGAGACTGAGTGGGGAGTAGAACAGTCAGATCACTGAAGTACACTGCTGAGGGGAGCAGTGGGCAGGTCATGAGAGTTCTGCGGCGCCATGTGGTCACCTCCGGGGCAGGGATCGAACTCATGCTGAAGTGGCTTTAGCTTCTTAGTGCTGTGCTTTAACCCGCTGC
>NW_004567106.1:36446731-36449601 GCF_000260355.1 Condylura cristata | reverse complement strand
CAGGACTGAGCAGAGCATGCCTAACTACAAATCACTTGTAACTATGCATGACTTTGTTTCTCACTTCTTGTGATTTTCTGTTTCCTATTTTGCACATTAGCTTTTAAACATAGGTGTTATTTTAAAAATCTACAAATTTGTTTCTGACTATACTTGAAGGCTCCTGACATCATTTACTAAGCCCTATTCTCAGAGGCAGAAGAGTTGGCAGAAATTTCATCTTTTCCCAAGAGATAAATAATAGTAACACATTTATAGACTAGAGAATCTGCCCTTCTTTTGTATTGAGTTTTATCTTCATCATATAATTTAGTAAACCATTTTCTCATTTAAAATTGGGTGCAGTTGCTTTCTATTTTTGTTAGCTCAAACAATAAGAAATTTAATTACCTGTAGGAAGGAAGGAAATACTTTTGCTGGTGAGGACTTGATTCCCTACCAAAGTTAATGGAAACAGCATATTTGGACATAAATCCAGAATCAGAGCCAGGACTGAAATTTTTTCCTACTAGTAGAGCCAGGCCGTGGTAGTGAAAGCATGGTTCTCATTCTCAATTTTCAAAAGAGGGGCCTTTTTACTTATATGGACTCTTTGGGCTACCTTTAAGTATCGATTGTATGATACTATGTAAAATTTAGGATAGGTAGAAAATAGAATTGACAAAGACTTGACTTTCAGGTTTGTGAACATTTTGTTGATTGCTAGCAAGTGTCCTCTCAGGGCCCTCTCAGTGAGCAGCAGCCTCCTACCTCTGCCTGCCTAATTCTCCAGGCAGTAACTTCAGTCGTGTTAGAAATTGCTTTCACTTTTTTCCAAATCTACTTGATCCTTCCGGTTCTTTATTTTATTAGAGGGTGTCAAATCACAACCATTTCTTCATAGGATCTTATAAAAATGCAAAATTAGATATGGAAAAAAATAAGATAAACAAAGCCTGAGAGTTTTGCTTTCTAATAAGTTCCGTGCTGATGCCAGTGTCGCTATACAAAGTCTTGAATAGAAAATTATTTTCAAATTGTGATCCCAGATCAACAGCATCCATATTACCCCGGAACTTATTATACATGCTTTTGCTGGGGCTTCTGCATCAGAATTTCTGCATGTGATACCAGCTAAAGTGAGATATTACATTACACAACTTTTTATCTCTCTACCTGTTGTGCCACTGCTTAGCTCAGTTGCATACAAGAGCGCTCCTAGGCAAGGACTCGCTACCTGATCTGTGCCCGCTTCATCCTATTCTCTTGCCAGTATTCTCCATCTTGCTAGCACAAAATGTGTTTTAGATTGAAAATTCAAAGATTTTATTTTGCCCTTTTTCATGAAAAATAAACTCTACAATTTGTAATTTAGCATGTATGGACTATTATTGTTAACCTAAATCCTGATGACTTGCAAACATGAAATGATGGCTCAAGATAAACTTTCTAATCAAAATATGATATAGGATATAATACATGAATGAAAAAAGTTGTATGTGGCAATTCATGCAAGAAAAAAATGGTGATGGGTCAGGGAAATTATATTCTTTATCATTTTCACTATAATTAGATTTTCCTTTTATTCAGGAATAATGTTGAGTCATGATAGTTCTTGTACTATAAAAATTTGTTGAGTAATCTCCTTAAATCTCAGTGTAGATTTTTGAAACAAATTCTAGAATAGGGAAAGAAAAGTTTGGGTCACACTGTAGAGTGTGGAAAGTTACAACTGTAATAGCTTTATATCTGTGCCAAACTTTTGTTTTAATATGAGGGAGCTGGAATATTTTATCCAATCATAGTGCCACAATTTGGCATTCTGATGTAGGAAAGAACATTTAAAATGTTTTTTACACCCTCTAATTTTTTTCCCCAAGATCTGTTTTTAGGTTAAGGTTGATGTACCCACTTGTGAAGTTCCTCCCAAAAAGCTCAGTGTGATATTTTCCTTTTGAAAATTGAGCTCATAGGTGTGGTTATAGTCAGTGTTGCTTGAAGAGGGATTTTAAGGACTTGCTGAAGAATATAGCTCATAATTATTTAATTATGTACTATCTTGCCATATTACAAATGTTTTCCTTTCATTTGAAAACTCACTTTTGCTTTGACTTTATTTTGCTTTAAATATACTTTGTTAAGTAACATAAGTTTCAAGTTAAATTATTTAAAAATAAATTAAAAGTAGAAAAATAGGTTAGAAAGAAGGAAACCGTCCAAAGAAAATTATCTATTTATTCTTTGAAAAGTTTTCATCAAGGTTTGTATAAAGTTTTACTAAAAGTTAACTGGCAGTGGTGGTTGTGATTGCTAGTTCAAATTCCTAATTAACTGTGTGGATAAAACTTACAGTGAAAGATGAAAAGAAATGTATCATGTACATATGTTATTTCTTCTCTGTAACTCTAGGTAAAGAATTGACTTACAAGAGTAGGACTTCTTAAGTATTATGCAAGTATAAGTATCAGCAAAGAAAATCAATTCAATTTCAAAATAGTAGCATTTCATAGATTACTTATTTTTTGAATTCAGTATCTTAAATTATACTATGGAGTAGATTGTCACGGAAGTTTATTCCATCTTGAAGTATTCTGATTTTGGTTAATAGTTTTAAAAATCAGGTTTTTTTTTTTTAACAGTGAAAGGTGACTCCATGATTTAATTTATACCTGTCATGTAGATATAAAATTTTAATATTTAGAATATATATCTAGATAGACTTTGAGGAACTTACTGAATAAAAAGCATATTTAATAACTCATATTACATTCAATGGATATCTATGCTGATTTCACTCTGACAATAAAACCTCTTTAACTCTCTACATGACAATTTTTTAATAATTGAGGCAAAAGACATCTATTTTCTTTTATTTATTTGTGCATACAGAA
>NW_004567106.1:36433473-36446631 GCF_000260355.1 Condylura cristata | reverse complement strand
TTTTTTCCAAATCTACTTGATCCTTCCGGTTCTTTATTTTATTAGAGGGTGTCAAATCACAACCATTTCTTCATAGGATCTTATAAAAATGCAAACAGTGAGAGGCTTCACCAGAGACAGAGTGGGGAGCAGAACAGGCAGATCGACGAAGTACACTGCTGAGGGGAGCAGTGGGTTGGTCAGGAGAGGTCTGCCACACCATGTGGTCACCTCCAGGGCAGGCGGGAATTGAACTAATGTGGAAGTGGCTTTTAGCTTCTTAGTGCTGTGCTTTAACCCACTGCACCACCAGGGAGGGCCAGACATCTGTATTTTTAAAAATTTCGAAGAGTTCACATAGAACAAAAGGCTAGGTCATGTTGACCATTGTTAATTAGATTGTTCTGCTTTTATGATTCATTTTTAAGTTGAGATCAAATGTTAAGCCATGTTTCCCATGTAGCCGTCTACCTAATGTGATCAGGAGACATGCTTTTGCTCAGTATAAATAGCAAAGGGCTTTGCAGACCTTTAAAGAGACTGCTGCATGTCTGCTTACATTATAAAATATGTGAACAGTTCTTTTGTTCTTGCTTTTTTTGTCAAGCTACTCAACTTTCAGATATGAGAAGAGGAAAGATGAGTTGAATTGAAATGTGATGTCAATATATCATTGTAAGCAGTATTTTAAAAAATAATTTCCGAGAATGAATGAACCTGTTAACCCTAAGGGCATCAGAAGTCAGCACTAAGTGTGCTGGTTGTAGGAAACCATATTAGATAATGAACTTTGGGGTCAGTTTGCCATATGAAACACCCCAAACAATACTACACAGCTTTCTGACTCATGAGATTCAGAAGATGGATGAGAAGAAATATAAATTTGGCAGAATATTAAGGGAATATTATGATGACAATGTTGAGAGATCAAGAGATCTTTGTTTCTAGAATTAGATAAGTTACCATGTGTGTAATTAACCAAATAGTAACATTACACTGTTCCTGTTTTCTTCCCCATAAACAGAGTAAGTGAAAAAATTTTCCTTTCTATCTCAGATGTATGTAGTCAAAAAAATAGTAATAATGTACTTGAATGTGAATTATGAAAGTATCAACTCAGAATTCTATAATATTATTGTTGATAATTAAAAATAATTAATGTGGATTCAAAATTTAGTAAGTGCTAGCTACAAAACTAACTTTCTGAAGTAGGTTCCCTAATCTGAAACTAATAGAAACTCTGTGAAGTGAGAAAGCAAGCTTGCCCATGCTCCTAATCATTCTCGAGAACTAGAGCCGGAATATAAACTTGGCACTGATGCTAACCCAGCTTGTTTCAGCACCTAGGAAGTTTCAGGAACCACACTGTTTATTTCACACCTCATATAAATAGTTCATACTGTGCTCAAAAGATCTTTTTAAAAAAGGTTAATTTATTTATGCATACAGAACTGGGGTGCAGGCCAGAGGTTCAGGGGTGGTGAGAGGATTTACCAGAGACAGAGTGGGGAGCAGAACAGGCAGACTGACGAAGTACACTGCTGAGGGGAGCAGCAGGCAGGTCAGGAGAGGTCTGCCACGCCATGTGGGTCACCTCCAGAGTGGGGATCAAACTCATGTTCAAGCAGCTTTAGCTTCTTAGTGCTGTGCTTTAACCTGCTGAGCCACCAGGCAGGGCCCATGTGCTCAAAATATCTAATGATAAAATCTGAATTCAGACTGTCTCTGTGAGATTTTTCAGTTCTGAATTCAGACTGCCATTAACAACATTACAGAGTTAATTCCAAAATCTGGAAGCTCTTCAAGAAATGAAAACTTATATTATTGTTGTCTCACACAGGAAATAGAGCACCTTATCCAATTATATATCCCCTAAAATAATATTTAATATTAAGCATTTCTGTTCTTTAATACAAAGTTGATATGAAACATATACCTGTAGGTATTTCTTATCATGTGGTAATTTGAGCTAAGCTTTAATAAAGAAGTCAGTATATGTTATGTTCCTAACTTACTTTTGCAAGGAATTAAAATAAGAGGTAGAAATGTGCACAATTCTCTGTGGAATAATATGCTACATCAATTGTTAGTTGAATATTCTGAGTTATAACATAGAAAGAAAAAAATATAGAAAGGATTTTCCCACTCAATGAGTTATTATCAGAAATTACCTCTAATGTCTCCATAACACATAGCTCTTCTTGATAGACTGAATTAAGGTCTACTTTCCTTAAACTCTTTGTCTACAGCAGCAGCATCAAATTTTGGTTTAGACCCTCAGTACAATTTGACACATACAGAATACTGTTACCTCCTTCCATCTAGCAAAGAAATATGTGATGTCAAAATAGGAAATGGATCAGGGGAGACTTTTATTTGGTCCTACACTTAATGGGCAGGTCGTCGTGACTAAATGAAGAAGAGAAAATAATAAGCCACACATATTAAAGGGATGAGTGCTTTGCACATGGCATGCAAACAATAAAAATGAAAATAACAAGAAAGATACTTTAACATTTGGCTTGGCTTACAGGATTTATTCATAGTCTTAAAAATAAAAAAAAAAATTAGAAGTATGTCCCTCCCTGGTGGTGCAGCGGGTTAAAGCACAACACTGAGAAGCTAAAGCCACTTCCGCATGAGTTCGATTCCCGCCTGCCCCGGAGGTGACCACATGGCGTGGCAGACCTCTCCTGACCCGCCCACTGCTCCCCTCAGCAGTGTACTTCGTCAATCTGCCTGTTCTGTTCCCCATTTTGTGTCTGGTGAAGCCTCTCGCTGCCCCTGCACCTCTGACCTGTACCCCAGTCTATATGCATAAATAAATAAATCTTTAAAAAAAAAAAAACCTTACATTAAAAAAAAAAATAGAAGTATGTTCTATCATGTCTGGATATCACAGTTAGATATAAATTGCTTTTGGCTGCTGTTATCAGAGACCTGATTACAGGGGTCTACACATAAAAGGGTTTGTTTTTCTTATGTAACACAAAATCTAGAAACAGACAGTTGTTGACATTATTTTAGTATGTCAGGGTATTAAGGCTGAGTCTCTACCCTCCTCTTAGCTTTTCATCATGGTCTGTAAATGGCTGCCCAACCTCATTCATCCATATTTTAGACAGCAGGGATTAGGATGGAACAAGAACAATAAATGATGTCTCCCAACTGACTCAGAAGTTTTTAAAGTGCTTTCCCTAGAACCTCATTCAAGGACTTCTTGGCACCCTTTTTGCAAAACAGTCTGGACCATGGAGTCTTACACTGGAAAATTTGCTACTAACCCACAAATAGGATTTTTATTACTAGTGACATGTATGTGGGAGAGACAAGTAGCAATTTCAGCCACTACACCCTAGTAAAATTGCCTCACAGTTGATACAGTGAGAAAACTTATGCCATTAATAAGTTGTGTTTGCTATTAAATTGTGGACTCGTAATGACAGCATGAGTTCAGTTATTACATGGGTGGGAGTGGTGAGATTTAAAATTTGGAATTTTCCATCAGTTCATTAAAAGACATAAAGAATAAAAAAGGAAATTCACTTAACCAGTTAAATCTAATAATTATAAGCATCAGTTTTAAGATTTAATTAAAGCATTTTAATATTTCTCATACTTACTCTAATGTTCTTAGTTAGCCTTTAAAGAAATAGTAATCAAGTCCATAAAAATACTTCCAGGAATAAATATAAAACTTCAAATCAGAAAAATAACAATCAAATTTGTATGACTTTCCTACTTTCTAATTTCAAACTGGTCATCAGTTTCCTTCATATATTATTTTCAGAAGTGAAATGGTCAAGTTTTAATTAATAAAAATGTATTAGAAATACACTTTGAATTTTTTAATCTTCATAAGCTGTAGAATGTATTTCTCACCTTTGGATGCTGCTTTGTCATTTGGACTGTAATTAGTATAACCTTTTAAGGAATTAGGGGTTAAAACAGGTTATTCAATATATTGTATATATTTGAAGATCATGTGATTGATATATTTGAAATATTTTCTAGCTAAATATTTCTTCTATTTTTCAAAAATTTAATAGTGGTATAAAGTCTTAATACATTTTAGGACTACTGATCTATTTCATCCTTTTTGCAGTAGATGGAAGTGAGCTAAGAATGTAATAATAAAAATATAATTCCTTTTGGAGATCCCAGATAAGTTAATAAAGAATAATTTCATTTAATCATCCAAAAATGTGCTTTTTAAATTATGCAATTGATTAGGTTCCAGAATACTTTTTATTCAGTAAATATGACTGCATGCATTTTCATATATTACATTTTACAGATGACAGATGGCCCTAGCATGTGTTTAATCTTGGCGTAAAACCTAAATTCCTGATTCCAGTTACTGTTCATGTACATGTGCTTGTGAGCAGATGTGTGTGTGCATCAAAATGGGCATCCACATTACACATTTTTATATCACCCTGAAGGAGAAGAAAGTCACTGATTATTAACAACAAATTATTAAAGACAAAACTCAGGTCATTTATTTCTATAAAAAGAGTAAAATGAAATGAAGGGCTTATTAAACAATGTAAAGTAGTTGTTAGAAATATCCTGTTTTCTAAAGTTTTAGTGCTGATTGATCACTGTGAGGTCATCTGGTATTCTTCATATACCTAGGTAAAAAGTACCACACAAATAACAGTGAAATACAGTTTAGAGGTCAACTGCAGTTCAAAGAAGGACCCACAGCCAATGTGGGGTAGCAGTACTTCACAAAATTGTGCTCAGGTATATAGGATAAAAGCCAGACCTCACAAGAGTGCTTTGTGGCCTTTATGTTATGTGCAATCTATACGTGTGTGACTGAGTGTGACCATACCAGCAAACCTTCAATTCATCCCAACTCCCTATTAGAATACACATAAAGTCACACACTAAAGTTCGATGTTTCTCTAAGAATAAAGCACAGTCAGCTCAGAACCATTCTTCTTAAAAAAGGCCAGTTTCAATAAATGTGAAACATGATAAGGCAAGAAAAAGCAAAAATGAGATGAAGCAATGAATAGACCAGATTTAGATACATAACAGAAAATTAAAAAAAAAAACTTGATTAAGATATTGAACAGTCTAATAGGGAAAAAATGCAAGGTCAGGTTGATAATTTTGCCAGAGAGATGGAAACTATAGTAAAATACACAGTTCCAAACAACTGGAGAAAAACAATGGTTATTTCAGGTTCATTTCATTCAACAACTCATGACATATGCCGAAGAATCTCAGGGTACATGAAGTAGAATACATTAAAACACTCTCAAGCTTTCTTTCCCTATTGAAACTGCTGTAAAAATAAATCAGTTGAAATACCAAAAGAAACAAAAATAGCAAAAGACCTCAGAGAATAAAACACATATTACCTAAATAGGAATAAGGATCAAAATTACTACTGGACTCATAAAACCCCAGATACGGAAAATGTAATAAAGAGGCACTATAATTGCTAAAATAGTAAGGAAACAGAAATCAACCTAGAATTCTATACATTATGAAACTATCCATCTGAAATGTTAAACTCTTTCTGAAATGTACAAAAATTCTGACAATCTCTATTGCCAGCTGATATAATCTAAACAGCAATTTTAAATGTTTTCCAGGCAGAAGTAATAAAGTTGTAAGAAACTTCTGTCTTCACAAAGAATGCAGAGGAGTAGAAATGGAATAAAGAAGGTAAAAGAAATTTATTTATTTCATTTTTAAAAAACTTATAAAAGATAACTAAAGCAAATAAATGTGTTGTATATCAATGGCATATGCATTAACATGAAAAAATATATCACATAGACTGGGAGGAAAATATGGTTGTCACCCTTATATTTCACATGGCATGTTATAAAATTATTTTGAAGTGAGCAATAGGATTGTAAAACCAAGGTAAAGTAAAGGTATTGTAAAACCAACCAACCAGTATATTTTTTTAATAGTATGAGTAAGAAATCATAAAAATACCTACATCAGGGACCTCCCTGGTAGCGGGTTAAAGCACAGCACCATGAAGCTATGACAGCCACTGCAGCATGAGGTCGATCCCCAGCCAGGGGAGTGACCCACATGTTATGGAAGATCTCTTCTGACCTACCCACTGCTCCCCTCAGCAATGTATTTCTATAGATCTGTCTGTTCTGTTCCTGACTCTGTCTCTGGTGGGTCCTCTCACACCCCACACTCCTGGCCAGTACCCCAGTTCTGTGTGCATAAATATAACTCTTAAAAAATTACCTACATCAGAAAATGCAAAGGAAAAGGAGAGGATAAACAAAGCGCAAAATTAACCCAAAAAAATCACCTTAAATATTAATGTTATAAATATACACATTAAAGGACAGATATTGTCATATTGGATATATAAATATAATAAAAAATTAAATATAGGTATCTATAAGAAACCCACTTTAACTTTAAAAATAGTAAAGACAATAAGAGTCATGAATATGATGTCTCATACAAACAAATGAAAAGAAAGTAGGAATAGACATATTAATATCAGATAATGTAAACATCAGATAGAAGAGAAGGATCAGGCATAAGCAAGGATAATATATGAAAGGATATTTTTTTCCAGTATAATTTTAAATCTATGTACTTACATGAGGCAAAATAATACAAAAGTGAAAAGAGACAATTTTATAATTATATGTAGAATCAACAGTATTTCTGCTATAAATGGTTCCAAAGAGGAAAAAATTAGGAAGGATAAACATGGCTTACATAGCAATATTAACCAGGTATCAAAATTAACACCTAACAGTTATATAATACATCTTTAAACAATAGTACAATATATTCTCTTCTCAAATATTATTAATAAGACAGAGTCTATTTCAAGAAAATATTTAAAATTTAACAATCTAAAGAAAAACAAAGAGATCTATATAATTCAAAGAGATTTATTTAACTTATTTCTTAATAAACCAAGGATCAAAATAAAATTTTGAGGGAAATATGATATTATCTTGAACTGAATAATAATTAAAACACAGCAGATCAAATATGTAGTATGCAACTAAAGTATTGACTACAATATAATACATATAAAATGCTTATATTTGGAAAAACTATCTCACATCAATAATCTTATTTTTCTACTTAAGGAAGTAATGAAATAATCACAAATATGACTCAGTGCATCCTAAAGAAAAGAAATCATAAATATTTGAGCAAAAATAAATTAGTTAAAATAGAAAGTGATAGAATAAATCAATGAACCCAAGGTCTGGTTGTTGGAAGAGTAATTAAATTGATAAATTCTGTTAATCTGGCAGAGAAGAGAAAAGAAAAGAATTTTCTGATAAGAAATGAGAGAGAGAATACCTTATGAAGGACACCATAAGGTAGCTTTATTTATTTATTTTTTTATTGAGGTAACATTGGTTTACAACACTGTATACTATTTAGAGGTATAAAATTATACCATTCAAGTGTAAGTTACCCACGAAATTTGAAAGAAAATGAGGGACCTTCCTACTCTATATTAAAAAACTCAGCACCGTATTGAGTTGACTCCTTAGATACAGAAAAAAATGAAAATTAAAAACACACAAAATAGATAACCTCGATAGTCATGTGTCTATTAAGAAATTGAATTTTTGTTGAAAATTATACAAGGAAAGGAAACTTTCCTTGGAAGATTTCACCTATAAATTCTACCAAACATGGAATGAAGAAATAATGTTGATTATATACAAATACCTTCAGAAAGTATGAGATGACACTTCCAAACTTACTTCCTGAGGCCAGCTATATTCTAATTACGAAATCAGACACCAGTATAAAAACACCATAGACCTATCATGAATATATACGCAAAAATCCTGAACAAACTGAATCCAGCAATATAAAATTAAGAATTAATTGAAGAAAAGGATTAAGCCATACAGGAGGCTGGATTGCATCCCAAGAATTCAAGTTTAACTTGATATTTGTATAGTAAATAATATATTTCATCACATTGACAGATTAAAGTAGAAAAACATGTTATCTAATATATGCAGAAAAAATCCATTTGATAAAATGCTATGCCAATTCGTGAGTAATAACCTGAGCAAACTAGAAACAGAATGAAATCTCCTTAAACCTAACAGAACATCTATAAAACAGAAACAACAATGAAAAATCTGCATGTTACAGCTTGCTTAATTCTGAGAAACTGAATTGTTTGCTAATAAGGTCAGTAAGCTGATAATAGGATATTATTCAGTGCTAAAAAGAAATGAGCTAATAAACCATGAAAAGAAATAGGAAACTTAAGTGCATAATATAAGGTATAAAAGGGCCACCTGAAAAGGCTGCATACAGTATGATTCTAACTATATGGCTTTCTGGAAAAGGCAAAGTTATGAAAAGAGTAAATAAGGTCAACATTTAGTAGGAGTGGGATTGATGGAGCACCTCACTAGGTGGAGGACTGAAAATTTTTTTTAAAGATTTATTTATTGGTGCATACATAACTGTGGTACAGGCCAGAGGTGCAGAGGTGGTGAGAGGCTTCACCAGAGACAGAGTGGGGAGCAGAACAGGCAGATCGACAAAGTACATTGCTGAGGGGAGCAGCGGGCGGGTCAGGAGAGGTCTGCAGCGCTGTGTAGATCACCTCTGAGGCCGGGATGGAACTTGTGCTGCAGTGGCTGCGCTAGCTTGTGGTTCTGGGTCCTAACCCATTTAAGTCACCAGGGAGGGCCGAGAACAGAGAAATTTTAGGGCAGTAAAAATGTTCTGGGTATATGGACACATGCTATTAAATGGTTTTCCAAGCCCAGAGAATGTTCAATACTGAATGAGTTAGAATGTGAACTATAATTTTGATAAGTCAGTGAAGGGTTAAGTGGAACAAATACACTTCTCTGGCTGGGAATGAAGACAGTGGCAGAGGCACTGTATGTGAGAGAGTAGGGGACTGGTGGGACGTCTCTGTATCTTCATAATTTTGCTTTGGACCTTAAACTGTTCTAAAAAAAAAAAGGTTAAAATCTTTTACACTTAATTTTTTAAAACATGACAAATTTGCTTTATATTTGATTTTGTAATTATATTATTACTTTTTGTGTTCTTATTAGGTGTACAACACTGTGTATGTTTCAGAGTTATAGACTGAGATCTCTTCAGATATATGTACCCACCAACCTCCATCAGTAGTCCATTGTGCCCCTCCTAACTTTGCTCCTCACTTCCACCATCCCCTTTTATTCTTAGTTTTGTAGTCATATTTTCTGGTTGCTGTTAGTTTAAACTATTCCCTTGTTTTCTTTTTCTGTGTACATTAAATAAGTGAAACGATTAGTAGTTTTCTTTCTCCTTCTTTCTCCTTTCCGCCTAAAATAATTATTCCCAGTTCTATGTTGCTGCAAATGACAAGTTTTCATCATTTTTTAGCTCAATAGAATTCCATTATATATATATATATATATATATATATATATATATATCGCATCTTTCTAATCCACCGAATTGTTACTTATTTTTTTAATTGAAGTACATTGGATTCTAACAAATAAGTTCCAGGTGAGCACCATTAGAAATTAACATGTGAATATACTACATTAAGTTCATCACTGAAATTTTTAAAGAATTGCTTTCTTTAAATTACCCTCTTAAGTGACTAAATGTCAAGTGACAAAATTAAAGAATATGCAAATAATATATTTGATAATATTTATTCTCTCTATATATATTTTAATAGTCAACCATTAAACAACAACTCCATTTTAAAAATGGGCAAAAGATCAAAGTAGAAACTACCTGATTATTATTACAGAATTGGCAGATGAAACATGAAATAATGATCAGCATAAATAGTCATTAGCAAACTGCAAATTAAGATTAAAGTGAGATACTAACCTTTACAATACTGTTATGGCTAAAATTTAGGAAACAAAAACAGATTATATAAAGTATTAAAAAGGCTACGGAGCAACCAGTTGGTATAAATGCATTATTGTGGGCAAATGTTTGGTAGTTCCTTTTTAGAATAAATCTGTGTTACAGAAAAGAAGTCCCAAGTTGCCAGGAATTGAGAGTAGAATGAAGGCAAGGGCAGCAAGAGGAAACAGGGGCTGGTGATAATGATAATGTGTGAATATATTACTGTGAACATTTGTCAAAACACATTGAACTGTGCACCACAGACATTGAATATTGGTGTATGTGATTAAGAACAAAACTGAATGTTTGGGAAACCCATGATGAAATGCAGATTATTACAAGTGAATAATAATCTGGGGTACAGGCCAGAGGTGTGGGGGGTTTCAGGATTTACCAAAGACAGCGCAGGAAACAGAGCAGGCAGACGGACTGAAATACACTGCTCTGGGAAGCAGTGGGCAAGACAGGAGAGGCCTGCCATCCTTTGGGACACCTACCTGGCCAGGCCTCCAACTTGAGCTGCAGTGGCTGCAGAGAGCACCACAGTGCTGCAATCCAACCTATTGTCCCTTCAGGGAGGAGGACCCAATTCATTAATTTTTTTTGATAAGGCCAATTAGATCTCAAAAAAATGAAGATATACTTCATGGTGCATAATCTAGAGTGTAAGCTTGAAAATTACCTCCCGGAAATGTTCATGTGCTTGATCCTGGAGCCTGTGACCATGTTGCATGGCAAAAGTTCCTTTGAAGATGGTTATAAAATTCCATGCTCATCAGTTTACCTTGAAGTAGAGAGACTACCCAATGCAAATGATTGGATCCTTCAAAATGAAAGAGAAAAGCAAAAGTCAGTGAGAGACAGAGTGCACACAAACAAGACTTGTAAGATTGATGAGACTTGAGAAAGATTTGACTCATACTTGCAGGCTATGGGATGTAGAAGTTGGGAGAGAGATAGAGAAAGGCCTCTGATAGAAGGGCAATCCTCAGCTGACAGCAGCAAAGAAAGAGGGGTTTCAATGCTATTACCACATGGAATTGAACCTGCCAGCATCCTTCATGTTCCTGGATATGGATCCTCCCCTAGAGCTTCCAGAGAGGAATGTGGATTTGCCTGCCCACAACTTGATTTTAGCCTTGTGATGCTCAGCACAAACCAGCCAATCCCAGTGGACTTCTGACCAATAGTACTATGGAGATAGTAAATTTGTGTTACATCATATTGCCAAGTTTGCGGTAATTTGTTATAACAGAAATAGAAATCTAATACACTTAGTAACAGTAGTGCTGGAGCCCTGGGTATAACCGGGCTCAGGAGAAAGATAGGAAACACATGGACTGAATATCTCTTCTTGACTTACAAAGAGTGTTCTATTTCTTGTATTACCATTCTTGAACTTGCACTTTCTGTTTTTTTTTTTTAATATAAATCTCAATCACTATGCCCTTATATTAGCAAGATATTTCATAAAAGCAATCAAAAATCAACAACAGTTAAAGAAGGAATGAATGCTGGATATAAATTCTGAAAGCAGTTGGAGTTTATTTAGATTCTTTTCTTATTCGATAGCTATTACTCACAGATCTTTCTTGGTGGAAATACCCTCTTCCCTCACCTACTTTTCCCAGTAATCATAGGATGTTTGAATATAGATAAAAATGAGAATACATCTTTGGCTACTCTGGGAAGTCTTTACACAGCAGGAACTCTGGACAGCATTGACCTCAGTCTTTATTCAGGAATACTCTTTGTAGTAGCATTAGACATTTTCAAGATTGCCAGTTAACTCACTACATCAAAAGTTACAGAAGAACTCATTCTGTCAATCTTCACCTCCTGCTATTTTAACACACACTAGTAGGGCTCAAATGCTTGACCTCGGTGGCCACCACCAGGCCTAAGACAATGATGTGAATGTAAATGCACCAGCCACAGACGCCTGGTTCCTGTTTATAAAGTCTACCAAACTTCTAACAGAGCTGAGTATAAGGGGACCATAGTGAAAGGATTTCATGAAAATGGCCCAAATCTTGTATACATTTATGTTATATGTACATATATATATATATTATATGTAATATACATATATAAATAAATAATATACATATATACATGTTATATATGCACATGCACGTATATACATATTTGTTATGTAAATCAAAAGTTTAGACAAGGATTTATTAAAAAGTTTTGCATCTTAAAACTTCCTTTTCCTGCCCTAAGAGTTAATTTAAAAAAAAGGATCTCTAGGTTAGATGACAGCAGTGAGATGGTATTAAGGCTGCAGGGTTTGTTTCAAGCACTCTGTCCTCGCCCAGCCAGCACGGTAGTCCTGAACTTAGTTTTGTGTCTTCATACACAAGAGATTTAGGATTAATCTTTCAAATCCATTTTGTAATCCAGTACTGGCCAGAGCTGAGAGCTCCACAGCATCGGTCTTTCAGATTCTGAGTGAGAAAGCTTGAGCCACACGTGACTTTTCATTGACCTCATCACTCACAGGGGGACCATCCTTTAGCTGTCTGGGAATTGTACTAAATGGTTTAAAGGGAACTGACAGCTCTCTGAGCAGTTTCTATCTCCCATGGGAAGTTATTTCTTAAACATGAAGCTCTTCCTTAATCATACCCAACTTCTTCAGGCATGAACAAGGTCGAGGGAGCCTACTAGAAGTGTAGCTCAAAAACTGGCTATATTTTCATATTTTGAAGATGTCTATAATATGTCTCAAAGTGTTCTCATACCCCATTTAAATATTCTTGTACTTAGAACAGAAAATCAGATCTAACTTTTAGTTATTTTCTGTATGGGACTGGCTCTCAGAAGCTGCCCTAAAGGACTGTTTTCATAGGCTTGAGTTAGACCATCTAACTTATCAAGTCTTTTGCCCCAGTGTTTAGTCTCCTGCTAATGCCCTGACAGTGTTGATGGGCCAAAGTGATGTTGACAGGCTACAGAACAGTTCAAATGCAAACGTTGATTTCCATCCAAATCACCCATATGGATAGGTACATTGAAAGAGTGTTTTTCCCAGGGGATATATAATCTCTATATAATCAAAATATTTCATGTGAAAGCATCACAAAGTCCAATGTAGAGCTTTGATCTTGAGAGTGGAATACTGAATATATGAAACAAAATATACTGCTTTTAATAAAGAGAAACGAAAGGCATAGCTTTTAATGCACAAGCTGAATAATGTTATTGCATGTTTTCTGCCAAGAATGAGCATGGTTAAATGAATGTTAAATATCCTTGTTTGTATAAAGCACTTATGGCTGCTACTCATCTTTTTTTTTTTTT
>NW_004567106.1:36419968-36433182 GCF_000260355.1 Condylura cristata | reverse complement strand
ATATATATATATATATACATATATATGTATGTATGTATGTATGTAAGCTATAAGTAAGGCAGAATAATTTAAAATTCAGTGAAACCTTTTTTTCTAGATGTTTATCTATTGTAAATTAACTTATCTCAGGATGCCTTAGTTTCTTATATATAAAATGGGAATAAGTACAGTAATCACCAAGAGTTGAAATGAAAATTAAATGATGCATGTAAACACATTTAGGACAGTGTTCAATAGAGTTACTCTCTCTGCATGTGAGAGAGTATTAAATACTCATCTTAAATATTCTGAGGTGGTCCTATTTACAAGTAATCTATCTTACTGTCAATTAATGGGTGGTATTTTAAATTGAGAGATGATGGGGAAAAAAATCGTGGAAATAATATTCCACAGCAACATGATGCTTTTGATGCACTGGGCACTCTTCTAAACCCTTCCCACCTGAGATTATTTCATCCTCACATACAATCCTATAAGATAGGTACTGTTATTACTCCAGAATTACAAATGAGGAAATAAAAGCATGCAGACACAAATTTTAAAGTAATAGAGCAACATAATCTGCACTATAGTTCAGGCTCTTAGAAACTAGACATATTGCCTCCTGACAGTTTATATTCCAGGAAATTAGTAAATATTAGATAAATACTTTTGAGAAGGAATTAAATGACATTATCATACAACTATTGCTAAAAGTTAATAAATTCCATCTATATACCAGATCCTGTAAGTTTTATTATCGATTACACTCCTTTATGAGGCCTCCACTTTATATTCTTTGTGTTCTTTCATCACTTGTTTTGTTATATTCCCCTTTCAAAATTAATTAATTGGACATCCCCTTTTAATTTAATGCCCCATTGCATAATTCAAACTATCTTATGTATCCATTTTCTCCTACCACTCACAGAATCTTCAACAAATGAGCGTAAAATAGCAATTCTTTCCCCCCCCACGTCACCTCAATGTTAGAAATAATTGTATCAGTAGAAACATCCACTCAGTCATTACTTGTGTAAATTATGAATTGATAAATGTTTTTTTAGTATATGAAATATGATAAAGTTAGGACAGTCAGTAATGATGGAGAAACTATATGTTAAAACAGCACAAGAAGGAAGGAGAGCAATGGCTTTTTGCTTTGAGCAGGTTAGTGGTCAAAGCCAGGAGTGGAAATTCAGTTTTTTAGTATATACTCATCAGTATCATACATGAAAAATACTTTTTTTGCTTATCATTTCTATTGAAAGAAGCAAAATTTTCTATCAGTAATTGTTTTGTGCGTAGCATGAGAGATGTTGCTGTTGAATAAATGTTTGTTTTTTTTCTACTCTAGCTTATATTTTCTTATGAGGAAAATCTGCAAAAACCATTCTTTTCTTCCCACTCAACAAGAAAAACAAGTTAAGTTATTTAAAGAGGAATAAAAAGGAAAAAAATGATCTCAAAATGGCTCTTTAAAGTCCGTCTTGAGAGGAAATTGGAAAGTGGGTGGTTATAGGAGAGTAAATTTTACATTTCTAAAGACCAGTCACATGTATCCTTTCACTCACTCTGTTTTGATCTATAGTGATACTTGAGGTATACATGGTAGAAAATGGTTTGTGTGACTGATGTATCAATTACCACCAGGGAATGAACTTTAGTGTTACCAGAAGTTCCAGACAGTGCAATGACTGTGTAGAAACAAAGGACAGTTTATACATTTGGCCCAAAGAAAAAAAAATAACCAGAGAGCATTACTAAGGTATCCAATACACTGCCTGACGCCAGGATGCCATAAAATGTGGGCCTACAGTTGGATACTTCTTGAGATTAGTAAAATTTCTTTCATGCCATTTCTGAATGAAAGATGGAATCAGATCAAGCCCTGATTTTTAATAAGTATATGTCTGAACACACTTTCCTTGACAGAAACTCTTTTGTGATCTACTATGTTTTCCTGCCCCCCACCTTTTCACTTCAGTGCCTCTATGCTTAGCATTTTTCCTACTGATTGGATGAGACCTCATATTAGTCCAATTCACTAAGTGACTGGGAAAGGATGGCTACTCTTGGAAACCTCTTAATTGCCAAATACATTTCCTAAAACTTTAAACCTTGAAAATTCTCTTTAAAATGGCTACTTAATATTTCAATAAAAACAAAAGCAATAACCATTGGTTGCTTCTTTATCAAGTATCAAAATGAAATCTGCCCTTGCTGCCCTTCTTCTTCTTTTTTTTTGTTACTTCAAACATAATTAAATGAAAAATGTAAAATCATTGATTTATAAGTGCTTATTAACATTATTCATTAAACCCTTATAGGAAAGGTTACAATATTCCTTACCTCATGCCTTTCCTATTTAAGAATGTTTTCATGAGATATGTATGACTAGATAAATGCTACTTTTAGATTATATTTTCAGGTAATTTATTCAATTAAGTTGTATATAACTTGGCTTTTCCTGACTAGAGAAACAAGAAGGATACCTATTGAAGATTTCTTTGGCTGAGTCCCCTATTGCCCTTTTTATGGCTTTTTATAATTTGCAAGTAAACCAGTTCAGTTAGCATTCTGCACATACTGATTTGTCAAAAGTTTAAATAGCAAATAGCAAAGTCTTTCTGACTTTTTTTTTCAGAAATAGACTAAGTAATATATTCTGAAAATGGATAGAAGTAACCTAAGTTCGCATGTATCCAAGTATTTCGTCACTCAAAAATGATATTAGTATTTTCCATTCTTCATTTTTCATGTTTGTATATGCAATCTAGTTGAGCTGTATATTACTCACAGATCATAAAAGTCAAAGGACACGTACTTGGATTCGTGTGCGTCCAGTGCTAAATGCCTGTGTATTGGAAGAATCCACACAGAATTACACAGTGTTCATCAGCCCACAAAAACGTGGTGGACCAAATCACCAGAGAAATATGCCAAAAGGAACTCGGGACAAAATGTTAAAATGTTTAGAGTATAACAAAACATTTAAAATTTGTTTTGATGAGTAAAAAAAAAAATCTTTTCCTGGAAAAATCTCTTCCTGATATAAAATGAGGATATTTAAAAATGTCTATGCTATATTAACAAATTCATTAAATTAACTTGAATTGCTATTCCAGCAACTAATTTAAATATCCCAGAAATGAAGACATTCTTCTTGGCAACTGATTAAAAGTTATTACCTTTAATATACAGCTGCTTTTTTTTTTTTTTTGCATTAAACTAGTGCAGGCAAACTGTTTTCATATTGTACAATAATTAATCTTATACAAAGTTCTGCCCACTGCTCTTGTCCATTAGCAGTTGATAAAAAATATCTCAAATCTCAATGGAATAGAATTTGAAAATTAATAAATCTGGATCATTCACCAACTATGCCATCCATGAGTGATTAAAATTTATCTTTGTATGTGAAATAAGTCATCAAAATCCTTGTCATATAAATCAGTATTTCTTTAAAGAACACTTACTATATATATATAATATATATGAAATATATATATATATTTAACTGGAAATGTCATAATAGATTTCTTTGACTAGAGTCTAAATCAGTGATTCTCAAAACATGGTAATTGGAACAAAAACATCAGCATCATTTAAAAGTGCTTCAAAATTACAAATTCTTGAGCTTCATCCCAAACCTACTGGAAGAAACTCTGAGGGCGGAACTCTGTAAACTGTGGTTTAGCAGTTTATCCATTTACCAGTTATCAGTTGACTCTAATGTAAAGTGAAGTGGGGCATTTACTAGCCCGAATCCGCTGCAATAATGATTTTTTGGCTAGTTACTCCTGTTCACCTGGAGAACTAGTAAAAAGACATTACTGTAAACACCATTTTCCTCCAAAGATACGGAAAGATATATGAAGTTGTCATTCTACAGATTCATTTCTTCATACTTTATACTGGTTTTAGCAGCTGTTTTCTAACTATATTTGTAAAAATCATTGAAATATAATGGTACATTAGAACTAATCAGTTGGTAATATAAAGTTATCTACTTTTTTAATATACTTGGAATATTTTGGAAAAGAATGTAATTAACATTAGAAAGAGGTAAAGAAAGAAAAAAATAGAGAGGGACTAAAGTGTTACATTTGTCTTAAGAGGGTTTTAATTTCAGAAAATGAGCTGTGTGCTGACTAAAAAATGACTGTAATGGAATATGTAATGATAGTATAGCAAATTTGAAACACTAGAGTATATTCATATGAACTTTGCTGGTCAAAGGATAATTATGTCAATGAAAAAGAAAAGGTGTGTTGCTGACTCTGTATTGAATAAAGGAATTAGAAACATTAAATCACTGTAAAATTCAAAATCTCAATGTCCAAAAAAAAAAAGATATGAAGTAATGAAAGAAAAAGTGCATATTTATGAAAGTATAGCTTTAAAAGTTTCATTTCACTATGAGGTACAGATATTATGTGTTCAGAAAATAAATGACTATAGAAATACCTGCATTTTTTATGACCTATGTCAGGTATGCATTCCAGTGACTATCCATGTCTTTTAGGATAAAGTTTAGTCTAGCTAAAATGTGTTTTATAAACTGGGCCATGTTCCCCCTGTAATAGATTCTCATAGGCTTCTCATATAGAATAGATTCTCATATAGACTTACCCCTAAAGTTTGTAAACTTTCATATAGTATATTTTATCAGGTTATTTTTCAGACCACTAGATTTGAGCTACAATATTTGCTAAGGTTTTCTTTTTTTTTTTTTTTTTTTACATTTTTAAATACTTATTTTTTATGTTGACAAAAACTGGTATACAGCCCAGAGGTGCAGGGGGTTGAAAGGATTCATCAGAGACAGAGTGGGGAACAGAACAAGCAGATTGTCTGAAATACCCTAGTGAGGGAGCAGTGGGTGAGATAGCAGATGTCTGCTGCGCCATGTGGATCAACACTCTGGCCAGATGGGAATGGAACTCATACTACAGTGGCTAGGGACTGCTTCACAATGTTGCACTTTAACCCCTTGCAACACCAGGAAGGGCCTAAGTTTTGAAAAGTCTACAAATACTGTTTCCATATCAAAAAATGTTTTCTCTATAATTCTATAGTCGCTAAAATAAGGAATAAATTACAATTATTGTATTGTGTGTGTTTGTGTGTATATATGTGTATGTGTGTGTATGTGCATATATATACATATATATGGAAGATATTCATTCCTCTTAACATTTTGATCTTGAGACCCTCCCTGGTGGTACAGCAGGTTAGAGCACTGCACTGCAAGCTCACTGCAGCAGCTTCCATGCAAATTCCATCCCCTGCCCCGGAGATTACCCACATGGCACAGCAGACCTCTCCTGACCCGCCTGCTGTCAGTTTACTTCGAAGATCTGCCAATTTCCTCCCCACTGTCTCTGATGAATCCTCTTACCACCCCTGCACCTCTGGCCTATACCCCAATTCTGTATACATAAATAAATAGTAAATCTTAAAAATAAAAGATTTTGATCTTGAAAAGAATTTCATATTGAGAACATATATGTATATATGTATACATTTATATAGCATAGATAAAATTAGTAAATATTACTCAAAAACTAGCAAAAGGGAAACAGTCTTGTTTTATGTTAGGAAATGTTTTCCAATAGAGTCTAGCTTTGGATTCTTTAAGTATAGATGTTTTGATCAAGAAATAACATCAGAAGTCTTGGTTCATTACTGCTGTACTCTTTCTTGAGGAAATGGGCCAGAGTAAAGCCCGTGATTCCCTGTGTTCCCAGTATGGTAAGTTACCTGAATGTTACCTCTGCTCCAGGAAGAGAATATAAATTTTCTGGAAGTCAAAGAATCCAGAGATTGCAGTGCATTTTGGTTGATAGAAAGACAATTGATAGCATAGACTACGGGGTGGAACATCCTGCCAGGATGAGAGCATATACTTCCATTTTACAGCATTAATGGAAGGTAGAGGAACTACAGAAAGAGCTGAGGTAAAAAATATTGCTTGACATGCCAGCATAAACTGAGGCAGATGAACCCTGAAGCATGGAAACATCTTTCTGGCAGTGAGGAGAACAGTGGAAAATTTTTGGACTTTTTAACTTAATTCATTCTATAATTATATACTTATATGTATTTTGCACCATGAAGAGACACAAAATAAAAATCTGGACCCCCTCAAGTTTACACTCTAAACAAGTTTAGATTATTTGTATTTAAAATCACTGTACATCATCATAGTTATTGTGAAAATACAAGATTGAGTTCTGAATCAGAAAGGTATTTAGTGCCAGGAATTCTATTGTATTGCTGAGCATAAAGTTAATAATGTTGTGCATGATATGTGGATAGTTCTTTGGCACAGGATTCTTCATGTACTAGTTAGCAAAAATTATTAATTTTATTTTAGAGTATTCTCACCTTAAAGTAGAACCAAATCTTTGCCAAGAATTGTTGAGTCATATGGCAATTCTTTGTAATTTAAAGGAAAGGCCATACTGTGTTAATTTATTACATTTTATTTACCTTGCAAATTTGAAATTTACTCAGAGCAGATCATAAGTTCTCATCAGAAAAAGAAAAAAAAGTTTGCTATGTGTGGTGACATACTTTATGCTCATTGTGGTGATCATTTCACATTATATGAAAATAGCAAGTCATTATGTTATGCTCCTAAAACTAATGTAAATGTATGTTAATTTATATCGTTAAGAGAAACCTGATCTTTGCCAAAAAAAAAAAAAAATGAAAGCCAAACAAAGCTTGGATATATTTATCAATTTTATTTTTTTTATATTATATGCTTCATTGATTTTTACTTTTTGTTTATTGTGTCAACCTACTTTCCTATTTTTAATTTTTTTTATAATCACAGTAGCACTTAGTCTTTTTTGATTAATGATAACTTGTGTAACATAAAGCAGTAGTCACATAATGCTGTATGTGAGTCTTTGATTTTTTTTATTAGAATTCTCAAATATTCCAGAGTTATAGGTTTAATCTTTATGCTACACAACAGTAGAGTTTTACAATACTCTTATTTATTTTAAATTGATTAGACTTGTAATTAAAGGTTAATCTTTATTGTTAGGATTTTGTGTTCCTTTAAACAATATTAGAACTTATATGCTAATTCATATTTAATATTTGAAATTATTCTATAGACACTTGAAAAAAATTGTTCCTCACTTTAGAAGATTACTTGTTTCAACTTTACCTATTTTCTTTGTTCTAATCTTTCTTTTCTCCTGAGCATTACTGGACATTAATTACATTGATGAGAAATTCATTTTTGTCTTGCTCTACCAAGTAGCTGGTTTAAGAAAGCAAGGAAAAAAGCAAATTATAAAAATGGGAAAAGGTCTATAATGATAAATAATGATATTTGAAAACATTTTTCTATGTTATCTCTTCTGTGCTTCAAATATTTAAGATGGAATTTTGAACATATAGTTTTATCAAAACGGGTGGAGTTAGAAGGCACTTGAAAGAATACTTGCCCAGTGGACATTTTTTTTTTTGCAATTTTCATTGCTTCAGTTTTACTTCTTAATGAGATCCAAATGGCTTTTCAAATATATAATCATTTTAAGTACTATGAAATGTTTAAATGGACATTAAACCTTTTTATTTTTGTGTAACCTTAGCTAGAATAGTACTCTTGTAAATGAAAGGAATGGATGTGAAGTCCTGAATCTAGTTGGATGTAAGCATTTTAAACTGTTGGCAATAAATAATTAGAAATGAGAAACCACTCCAGGAAAACATCTCACTGAGCCCATTTATTAAACACTGACTTTTTTTGGCTCAAAAGTATTGGAAGTTATCCCATCAAAATGTCTAAATAAATTGATCTACTTCCATAAACTAGGCTTGTCTGTTAATACTACTGATGAAAAATAATAACATGAAAACCACTTTTTAAGCCATTTCCTGATGATGTAATTCATGTAAACATACAGTAACATTGCATCAATGCTTTTAAAGCATACAAAAAAGTAAAACAAATACAACAAAGGTATAGTTAAAAATTTATATAAAATAATTCTGGTCAATTCTGAAACATTTAGAGTAAAATAAAAAGTATATTTAGTAATGAGGCATATTAATATTAATTTAAAATATAAAAATATTATTTTGTATTTTTCCACTATTATCTTAGTCATCTGGATGATCTTTAAATAAATATGACTAATTCAGATAACATCAGTCTAGCTTTACAAATGCTTCAAGGAACAGAAAATCTTCCAATGTGAATGTGAAAAAAGATAAAAGGGTAGAAAAAAATAAAGCCACAGAGTCTTTCTTTGCAAAGTAAAACATATAGAAAACAAAGAACAAAAGGCACAGTTGCATACACAATTCCATATGTCAACTGATCAAGAGAGAAACATTGATACAACAATGTTTGTTTTATTTTTTGTAAATGTAAATGTAAGCCTGACAATGCAAACAAATTGTTGTCAGGTTTTTCTTTGGAATAGGATAAAACAAAAGTTAACAGTCTAAAACAAGCAAACATAAGTTGAACAAGGTGGGAGAAAGGAAGGGTGAGGCGAAAGTGGGAGAGGGGAAATACAGACATTGATTGTGAGGAGAAAGAAAAATAAAAGAATATAGACAATTTGTATAATTTAATCAGTTAACTTCAATAAAACTAAATATATGTGGAATTACGAATTAGGTAAAGTTAAGATTTGTAAAAGGAACAGTGCTGCCAGAAATCTGTAGAATTAAAATGGACTAGAAAATGTGTTCTGTTAATGGGAATATAGTTTGTTCCTTCCAGTCCCTATGAAAAACAGTATAAATATTCCTCAATCACAAAAACACTGAATAGGAGGAATGTAGCACTCTGCTCACTGAAACAGAATTTACAATCGCAGTTATTAAAACAACCTAAGTTCCTAAAGTCTTCTCATTTAGAAGACTAGGAGGATGTGGTATATATGCAGAGTGAAGTATTACTCAGCGAAAAAGATAGTCTTGCTATTTGTGACAAGATGGATGATGTAACTTGAGGGTATTATGCTAAATGAAATGTCAGAGGAAGAAAGACAAATACTGGTTGGTGTCACTTATATGTATAATATAGTGAAACAGATCAAAGGATAAGATAATGCCAAACCAATAACAAACCCTAGAAATCTGACTGTAGAACTCTGATGCTTCCAGAGGGAGAAAGGGAAGGGAGGGAAATAAGGAGGGTCATTGTTGGAGTGTGGTGGAGGACTATGGGTACCTTGGAGGAGGTTGTGGTATGGGAACAACACATGCAGGGGGTGATCTTCTAAATCATATAATGTTGTAAGTCAAGGTTGCCTCTATGAACAAAAATAATAATTAAATGTACTTAGTTTAAGGTTATAATACTGTTTAGGCTCAAAGAAATCTGTGGTTACATTGATGGTTCATATATGTAATAATTTTGGTAAAGTACTGATATCTACAATTTTCTTTTCTGAAAACTTGTCAAAGTAACAATGCTTTCAGAATTACAGTAATAATTTCCATTTTTCACAAATCTGATTTTTAAGAGAAAATTTTTTCATGCATAGGTAAAACTTAAAACACTTGATACCTACAAATGATTATAGTATTAACTAAAAATAATTTTTTTCTGATCACCCTAATTATTTACTATTTCAACAAAGTAGGTCATATTTTCAAGTTTAAATTGTTAAGGGTAGGCTTAGCAATCTGAAAAAGAAAAAAAAAAACACCCAACAGAAAATAAAATGAAAATTATAAAGCACTTAAACTATAATGATGCTGAAAAAAATTAAAACACCAGCTAAAAACTGGTTTACTATAATAACTAATGCAAGTAAGCATCAGTTTCTTTATAAAATTTAAGTACAAAACCAATATGACATATAAACTAATTTGACGAAAAATGAAATTAATGTTAGTTCATCAAATAAAATCTTTTCAATTTTCTAATGAAGTGAGCTGGAACTTCAGCAAAAGAAGTAGATAGTTTGTGAGTCAATCTTGGGTACAACAGACACCAACTAGAAAGGAAAACAACTGTACCCTAGAGTTGGAGTCAAAAGAACGAGAAGGAATTTAAAAGTTTTGTGCCCATCACAGCATGTGTGTTGGAGAACATGTAAGTAAACCTGTTGTTTCTCTCGCTGACTCCGCTCCAGGAGGAGTTCTTAGGAAACCATAGTATTGTAATTCATTCCACTACCCTTGACTGATATTGCTAGATAGAAAATAGAAAGAACTGGGAAAAGTAAATTCTTTCCTTGCTGGAACAACCTATCTTTTATGATTACTTCAACTCTGGAGGTTTGTGTTAGCTCACAATAGGAAGTAGACAAGAAACCAACCAGCCCTCCCACCCATGCCAGGTATCGATCATAGCTGATAGAAAAAGATGGAATAAATCCCATTGGATTGATAAAATACAATTATCTTGCTACCAATATCTGAAAAGTACATTATATATAGAACAGCTCAGTTAAAAACAAAATATAGATGCAAATTTCAAACTAAATTACTTAAAAGCAAAATAACACATAAAAATAATTAGGTCACCGGATAGGTAATCCTAAAAATTCAAACAAACTAATTATTTAATATCTTACTAAAATATCTTTCAATGACCTAAATGTTTTTAACATAAGCATCATTGTTTCCAAAAAGAACAATAGATGGGAATGCAAACTAGTACAATACTATGGGTAGCTGGTTGGTGGTTTCTTAAACTGCTAAAAATGGAGCTTCCATATGACCCAGCAACCCCACTCCTAGGTATCTACTCAAAAGACACAAAAACACTGATTCAAAAAGATACCTGCACCCCCATGTTTATTGCTGCTTTACTTACAATAGGAAAGACATGGAATCAACCCAAATGCCCAAAAGTAGATGGCTGGATTAAAAGATGTAGTACATATACCCAATGGAATATCACTCTGCAATCAAAAAAGATAAACTCATGCCTTTTTGTATCAACATTTATGAAGCTGGAAGGGCTTAATGAAATAAGCCAGAAAGAAAAAGTAAACTAACAAATGGTTTTACTCATAGCAGGAGCATAAAGGACCAGGGTGGAGGTGGGGAAATAATTGTAATAAAGCAAAAGCAGAAAACAAGAAACAACTATATACTATTTACAGGGGTGGAGTAGGGAATGGGATCAAAAATAGGGGGGGGTACACAGGACTATGGTGATGGCACACAGGTGAATGGGTGATGGGAAGTCCACGGGGATTACTGAGATGGAAAAAGGCACAAAATGTAAAAATAAACTAATAATAATAAATTAAAAAAGACCAGATTGGGGGGGGGAACAATAGTCAGATATCCATTTCTAAAACCTAACAACCAATCAACTAACAAAAACATTGAAAGTTGTAAGCCATTCTACAACCTCTATCTTGGTAGGAGATATTAGTTACTGACTAGCAAACAGTATTGTATTATAAAGTGAAATATTGGAAGCATCTCACGCAACTTGGAATGCTTAAAGAAACATTACACTTTAATACAATTTTTGACTATCTGAACGCCATTAAGAAATAGATATAGTCTATCTAGATATAATTTTGGAGAAATATTCATTTGTAGGTATGTAATTATATACTTATGAGTTAAAATTAAGTAAAAATCTAAGAAAAATATTTTAAAGTTGTCAGAGATAAGAAAAATGTATACTAGAGCATAACTTTCCATATTCCAAAAATAACTTTCATGGGAAGATTGAAATTTAACAAACTACCTTTACTTTCCCTATAAGGAACAATGTAACTTCTGCATCTTTGTAAGTGATGTCAACTCTCCCACTAGGTAATGTTGATGACAGTTGTCTTCGAGACAGAAAGCTGAAACAGTTTATGTGTATGTCCGTTTTCAACTCTAGAACTATCTAAACCCTCTTCTGATTTTGTTTAAAAAGTTAAACATTTCTTTTTGATATTTTGGTAGGAAGACCTCATTGTTGTTGGTCTCTGAAGGGAGAAATAATGAAAGACAGACTCAGGAAGGCATGTAAAGCCGTAAAATTCTCACAAAAAGGTTTTGCTCACTTGGAATCACCACATCAAACACAGAAATTCAACTCAGTTGTAAAGGGGAAAGATAATCCTCAAAGCAGGATCAATAAGAATGAAGAAAATAGAGTATGTTTTCAGCTAGGTGCTGCAAACTGTGTGAGTAAATGTTTGTGTTTTACAAAAGCTGGAGAATGGTTTGTCAGTCATTTCCCCCATCATTTTCTGAGTTTGGCATCTAGCCAGTGAAATAAAACCCATTTATAATTTCACCATCAAAAGAGGAGGTTTTTGCAAATGCATTTGATAACAAAGGTGCTCTTATTCAAGAGCTCTTTTATAATCTTTAAACTGGGAAATTTCAATTCATCAAACCCACCCAGACATAAAAGTTTTAAGATCAAGGTATTATATTTAGGACAGACTAAGTGGTATTCTTAACATAAGTTCCACATTTTGAAGCAAGTTCATTAAACTTAATAGAAGCTATTTGTAAAATAAGGATGCATAAGTAATGGAGGAATGTAAATATAGTAGAGTATATTTGCCAACATTAAAAAATTGTCTTCTTTTCATAATTTCCAGACACCTTAAAACACACCAGTTCCTGCTCACCACTCCCTGAGGAGCAGTTGGCCTTTGATGATTGAAGCTGAGAGTACACAAAGGTAATATAGTTGATGGTGTGTGAACTATATGTAAACAATGTTATTTTTAAAAGTGTCCATAATATAGTAACATTCTTCCACACATATGCAAAAGGAAAATCATAAGTTTACAGTAGGCGAAAACTTGCTGTCACCATCTAAATTTCACTAACATGTTTAGAACTAGCAGTGATGTCAACCAATCAATCTGCTTAGAGTTTATATCTTTATCGATTTTTTTAAAAAGATTTCTATTTATTTATTCATATAGAACTGGGGTACAGGCCAGAGATTTGAAGGGTGAGAGGATTCACCAGGGACAGAGCGGGGAGCAGAGCAGGCAGATCGACGAAGTACACTGCTGAGGGGAGCAGCGGGTGGGTCAGGAGGGGTCTGCCACGCCATGTGGGCTCCTCTGGGGCAGGCGGGAATCGAACTCATGCGGAAGTGGCTTTAGCGGCTTTAGCTTCTTAGTGCTGTGCTTTAATCCGCTGCGCCACAAGGGAGGGCCCTCTTTATTGATCTTCTTTAAGACGATAGACATTTTCTCTAGTTTTACTGTCTTCTGTTTTATTCAGTTCTGCTCTGATCTTTGCATTTGCTTTTCTTTTCT
>NW_004567106.1:36394132-36419491 GCF_000260355.1 Condylura cristata | reverse complement strand
TGCTGAGGGGAGCAGTGGGCGGGTCAGGAGAGGTCTGCCATGCCATGTAGATCACCTCCCGGGTGGGGATCGAACTTATGCTGAAGTGGCTTTAGCTTCTCAGCGCTGTGCTTTAACTCACTCTTCCATCAGGGAGGGCCCTGTTTTATTGATTTTTAACTGATGTTTTTAAACTATTTACATTTAATATAGCTATAGGAATAGTTGAACTTAAATCTACCATCTTTCTATATTATATTTAACACATATTTAAGAAAAATCTTTCTGTATGCATAAATAAATAAATCTTAAAAAATATTTTTTTTGCCAAATTATTTTTTAAGAGTACAATTTCACATACTTTACTAACTGTTTTATCTCTTGTTTGCTTTTCTGGCATTTGCACTAGGGTTTATGATATATATCTGTAACTTCAATAATTGACTGAAGGATATTGTACCACTTCATATATAGTGAAAGAATATTAACACAGAGTAATTTGATATCTCCTGTCTGCCATTAGTTCTGTTGTTACATGTTTATATGTATGAGTTAAAACATCTTTGTCTGTTTTACTACTTTTGCTTGAAACAGCTACATAACTGACATTTTAGCAGGACCTCTAATTACCTTAGCCACTTACATCTGCAGAAACCCTAACTTCCAAATCAGGTCACATTCTGAGGTGCTGAGAGTTAGAACTTCAATAGATTTTTTTTTGATTGAACTCAATTCAACCCAATATCCAACTTCTTATGTTAGAACCATGAAAAAATTATGCTGGTGTTCATCAATATTTTAGTCTTCTCTCCTGCAGTACCGGGTTAGATATTTTACAGGACCAGCATCCAAATAGAATCATATGATCATTTATTACCAGTGAAATATGAATGAAAATACTCTAGGACACATGTAAATTGAGGAGTTGGGAATCCAGATAGCTTCTCTCTCTCTCTCATACACACACACACACATGCATGCACACATAACACACAGAAATACACACATGAATATACACGCAAACATACCTGCTCTACTCTCCAACGTTTAAGAAGGTGTTGAAAAAAAAAAAAACAACGTACTGACAGAGCTACTCTAGAGGAAAAAACCAAGTTTCTGAATAACTGAAGAAAAAAATTTTCCTATTCTGTTTGTATTGGAATATCACTTGATTAAGAAATAGCTTCCATATTAAATCTGTAAGATTTGATGATTATTTATTTAACAGTTAGAGAAAGAAAACTTTGATTCTGTGAGGGGAGGGTGTTGAGTGGCTATATATATCAGTGACTAGGAATGTGGCAATCCAAATTATGCAGCTGCAAGATCCTGGGTGAAATTGTTACCTACAATAAATTGAGAAACAACACAAGTTTTTTTTGTTGGCCTGTGATACTACTCATTGGCTCCTGGAGATTTCCTTTGACAATGTGCTACAAGAAGGATGAGATCAGAAAATAATTGGCCACTTTGTGAGCAGAAACGAGAAAGTCCATAAATTTTGGACTTTTCAAGGTTTTAAAAGCCAAATGCTTTTTTCCATCCAAAAAGAATAGATGTGGATAAAAACAAAAATGACTGAGATTCCTTGATTATATTGTGTGATCTGGTTTTGAAGTAAACATCAAATGAAGAATGTTATCTTCCCACTCAACACATCTGCTTCAGGTAGGTCCTAGAGCCTAGATTCAGTCGAGGAGAACCCGGGGAACAACAAGAAAGCAACAAAATAAATCAGATCTGAAATCTATGTCTAAAAAAGAGACTTGGATGTGGTTACTTGTGCATAAAGCTGAGAACAAAATGAGAAGCATAAAAGGATTTGAAGACAGTCAAAATGCCAAAGAAGCTTTGGTTTGGAATTTTAAAAAGCATGTGACTATTGAAAGAATCTTAAAATAACACTCAAATTTAATCTTGCAGAGATGGGGAAGGAATTCGATCCTCAGTGATTTGAAAAATGTTTAGAAATGTTTTGTGAATAGTGTACTTAGAATGAAAAGTGTTACAGAAGAGGAGGAAAAATTCCCTACTTGCTTTAAGATACTGTTAAAAACATTTCCCATTAAGATAATATAAAACTGGCCAATGAAGAACTGTTTAGTAGGATAGGACCTGACTTTTAGAGATCCCCCCTTGCCCCCAGTCCATTTTTTTTCTCAAAATTTCAAAAATGAAGTTAAGTTATCCACTAATCTAAATTAGATTTAGAAGATTAGCTTTTAATAATGAACTTACTTTCCTTTGCTGTGAGAATTGAATTTAAATTATAATTTTGCCTAATCCTCCTTTATTGTTGTCTGCTACTGCAAAATTAGTGGTTATGTGATACATATTATATGTATTTATTTATAGAAAGAAATATAGATATAATCATCTATTTATATACAGTATATAAAATATGTAACAGTATATATTTGTGTATCTAGGACATATTTATATGGATTGCAAATATAATGGATAGTTTATATGTATGTGTGTGTGTCTTTAGGGAGGTTAAATTATAGAACCAAGGTTAGTGTATTAGAAAATAAATTGCAATGATATTCATTTTCTATTGTGCTTTTTTTTGAGGGCTATTTCCTGAATTTAGGTACTTTCACCTTTTTGTATGTTTGTGTTAGTACCTTTCTGCCGTGTTTGAATCATATAACATGGAACCCATATTGGATATGTTGTCAAAATTCAGATTTTATTTTGTGTATGCATTTAAAGTTTGCATATTAAGAAGAAAATGTTGCACCAAGATGAAATGGACAGTGACTAAGGTCAGAGAAAAACGTGGCATACTTAGGACTTAAATATTTTAAGACTTAAATATTTACAATTTAGACTGGGAATATAGAGAGATATTATAATTTGTACTGAAGAGAACATAATGGTTGATTATGTATTACTCCAGAAGTGCATTCTGTGAGCACATGTTCTGAGATTAAAGTTAATTGTGTGCTCAAATAAGAAATACAATATTTTTTCTTAATGTATTCTTTATGATAATATGCATTATAAATCACAAATATAGTTTGGTAGGGACATGCTACAATATAGTGTGCAGAGTTTTCAACCTTTGACAACAAAACTGATCTTAATGGTTGCTTATATTTTAGCTCCATTTTTCTAGGTATTGTAATGCAGGAAAAGACTGATTTTACGTATCAGTCACAGAAAACACCAAATATAGGAAAATTTATGATATCTAGCAATGCAAAGTAGTATGAAAAGTGATAATCAAATATGCCCACTCTGAAATTCTTACTGACTCTCTACTGAGTGTATTGGATACACACATTCCTTATTATACTTTGGATATACCAATTTATCAATCTTAGTTTTATTTTTCTGACCACAATATTATCCCACTAATTTTAACTATATATACTGTATTTAAAATAAAGAGGCTCCAGTGAGAAATAAGTCAAACCTTTATTGCCATGCAACTTTTGCAAATGTGAGTGGTATGGCTCAGACTTACACAGATGTGGAACACAGAATAGCTGTACCTTGGAGACATTTACACCACTTATGTTGGCTCCATGCTCAAATATTCTAATATGCATTGCAATACACACTTCCAGATGTTAACCATGCTTTTTATTTCCCCGGACACATAAGATGGCTGGATATCAAAAGATAACTCATACATGAGAACAAGCAGATTAGAACTGTGTTAGAAACTGTGTATTTGATGGAACACTTGATCAGTCTTTTAATTCAGCAATATTGGATTAGTCATTTATCCTCTATATATTTGCCTAGTAAGGAAGTTTTAAGAGATTTCCACTAAGATAGCTACAGTTCAAAAACTCTATTAAAATCCTGAATTGAGTCACTTTTGACTGGTGTTATTTGCTAGGTATATTTGTGTCTGGTCAAATATTTAAGACAGATTCAATGATGATTTTTATTCTGCTATGTGTCTTCTCGAAAAAGTTGTATTCTTTCCACAGCATAGACTAATCTTTCTACACTGTGAATGCATAATTTATTCTAATTGTTTCTTTAGTGAATATAACTTAAGACATTTGAAATTCATCATTATCAGTGTTTTTGCCATTTTGAATATATAACGACTATTTTACAAAACATTCTGTTAAGTGAATCTGGTAAGAGAAGGGAAATGGGTTTAAGGTAAAAGTTATCTTTGAGTCTCATAAAATATGACCAGTATTCAAATTTATTTAAGAGCCACGCTTATCCTTGCTGTTTGTAAATAATCATTCAGCAAGAATTTTCTCCAAATCTCATAATGATTTTGAAAATAAGACACATTGACTAGGCCTTTTGTTTCCATTTTAGTTTTATTGATGCATGAAATCCCTGCTGAGTTAGTGCCCAAGTCTGTATGAAGTGTTTTACCGCCATCTAGTGTCACTACATCAGTACATAGAATTTTGCCATTTCTATTTACCTTTGCATTCAAAATCATATTGCTTGATAATTTGTTATTATACAAAACACTCCGAATGTCAAAACTTAAAAGGAATTACTTTTTTTGAGAGAAATATAAATATACAAAAGTGTCTAATATTACCGACAATAATACATTATATTTAATATTCAGTGAAGAATATTTAATGAAAGCCAATTTATTTCTAAGTTACAAATGGGGCAACCAATAACCTAGTATTGTAGATATACTGAAATAGGTGGTATATTAAATATCATACCTTAATTAAAAATAACCTAATCTAAAATCCAATCTATTCCTTATTAATTCATTTCTACTTTATACATATATAATATATACAATACATATATTTCATCATCCTCATCGATGGGAGTTCTAATAATGTATGAGAAACCCTGAATTGCATATGCAAAATTCCAAATACAGTTTTAGTAATTTCCCATGTTAGTTTATGTTATCAAGCCTGTGGAATCAGCACTTTTACACTGACTCAAATTCATTTTACACTATAATTCTGATGAGTCACATTCTGTATCTATATAAAATACATTTTAATTCAGCTATGACTTGTGCAAGCTGACGTGTACATTTTGCTATAGTAGATTATTATTTTACATTTTCTTAGCAATGAATCAGACTTTATTTAGCATTTACTATGTACTTAGTTCTGTATTATAAGCTTAAAAATAATTCTTCCTTTTTCTTTTCTAATATATTATTTATTTACATATATTTTATGTCATTGTTTATTTTTGTAAAATGTTTGCTTTCTCCTCTCAGGTGTAGTACCCATTGAATTCCCACCAGCATCATCACCATCATCCCTTGTGCTCTTCCTTCCCTTTTTGATCCCTGTCTCCTGCAGAATGTCTCTGATTTACAGTTGCCTGTTAATTTTTCTTATCGTTACTATTTTTTCCCCTGATCCCGTATTTGGTTCCTCTGTATTCCTTCTGTAAGTGATAGCATCGATAGTCTTTTCTTATTCCTTCTGGTTTATTTTACTAAGCATGATCCCTTCCATCTCCATCCATGTTGCTGCAAATGGCATGGGTTTACCTTTTTGGTTGCTGATTAGTATTCCACTATGTGTTTGTATGTATTATGTATCAATTGTGTGTGTGTATGTTTATATACATATATATGTTTATATACACACATATGTGTTTATATGTATATGTGTATATATATATGCATGTATATATATGTATGTATATGTATATGTATATGTATATCTCCAGTCATCTATTTGGGGACATCTGGGTTGCTTCTATAGCTGACCTATTATAAATAGTGCTGCAGTAAACATAGGGGTGCAGGTATCCTTTTCAATTAATGTTTTTGTGTCCTTCGGGTAGATTCCTAGAAGTGGAATTGCTAGATCATAAGATAGCTGCATTTTTAGTAGTTTGAGGAACTTCCACGCAGCTATCCATAGTGGTTGCAACCAGTTTGCACTCATTGGCAGAGTAGGAGAGTTCATTTTTCTCCACATCCTTGCTAATATTTGTTATCTCTTGTTTCTTTTAATATGAGCCATTCTCACTGGTGAATTTGGTCTCTCATTGTTGTTTTGATGTGCAAAACAACATCCCTGATTATAAGGGATGTTAAACATTTTTTCATATGCCTGTTGGCCATTTGCCTTTCCTCTTTAAAGAAGTGTCTTTTTAGCTCTTCTGCCCGTTTTTTTGACTGGTTTGTTTACTTTTTGTTGAGTCAGATGAGTTCTTTGTAGTTTTATTTTGTGACCAATTCTGCCCTTTTCAAACTATTTTTATTTTTTTAAAAGATTTATTTATGCATACAGAACTGGGATACAAACCAGAGATGCAGGGACAGTGAGAGGATTCACCAGAGACAGAGTGGGGAGTAGAACAGTCAGATCTACGCCAGTCAGGTGGTCAGGAGAGGTCTGCTGCACCCTGTGGATCACCTCTGGGGTGGGGATCCAACTCACACTAAAGCAGCTGTGGCTAGCTTGCAGAGCTAAGTTCTAACCCATTGTGCCACCACGGAGGGCCTATTTTGATATTTTATATTTAGTCATACTTTTAGATAATATAATTAATATTAAAAATTCAGCATTGGGGCCCTCCAAGTGGCTCAGTGGGTTAAAGCACAGCACTAAGAAGCTAAAGCCATTTCAGCACGAGTGGGGTCCCTGCCCCGGAGGTGATCCACACGGCACTGCAGACAGCTCCTGACCTGCCCGCTGCTCCCCTCAATAGTGTACTTCACCTATCTGCCTGTTCTGCTCCCCACTCTGTCTCTGGTGAATCACCCACCATCCCTGCACCTCTTGCCTGCACCCCAGTTCTGTATGCATAAATAAATAAATCTTTTTTAAAAATTCAGCATTGACTAGAAATTATAGTATTCTGTGAGCTATTTATGGTCATATATCAATAGCTTTATAAAATTGCTCTAGGATGCATAAATGGTGCTAAGGAAAATGGTTATGTCCTCATTTTATTAAAACATTTTTAAAATAGTATCTATAACCAGCCACAAAATTTAGCCAAAATGTATTACTTCTAGTTTTTATAAACCTGTTCAGTTCACATATTGACACAATAGCACAAGAATCACACACACAAAGCACTGTATTAGTTAATTACATTTTTATAGTAAGGGCCAATTTGGGACATAATCATCTAAAAGAATGAGATAATTAGATATTCTGAGAGATTACTGTAATGCTTGAGTTTCTAAAATTTTATGAGATTCTCTACCACTTCTAAATATTTATATGTATTTATTTTTAGATGTATTCATAAATAATTTATATATTTGTAAATATGATATTCATACATTTATAAACATTCAACAGTATAATATTTGCATAATGTGTGTATTTCCAAATCCTAGTGTTTCAAATAACATTTGTAAACTCATTCTTCCCTACATTAATATTTCTGTTCTTGGCCTCTTTCCTAAAATCCAAACTCACATATCAAATTACTTAATCTACATTTCCACTTGAACATCTAATAGGTACTTCATAAGACATATGGTCACAGATAAACTCAACTTCTTCCCTCAAGATCTAAACCTCTGTTTCTTTTCCTTTTCAGTTGCTGGTGACTCACATCTTCATTTTACCTAATCCCAAAGCCTTAAGTTGTTATCTGTCACTCCCTTTTCTGACACAACCCAGGCTTACTGGCAAGCTTCATGTAACTTAAATCTGGTGACCTTGCTTATATCCACAGCTGCCACTTGGCTTTACCACTTAAAACTGACTCCTAATTGGTCTCTCCCTTTTAATCCGTTTCTGTTCTTTCCCTCCTCCATAATCTTAGTTCAAGAAAGCAGACAGGGTACCCTTTGAATAATACTACTTATTTCTAAAAACTTTCAGGGATTCTCAGCCAAAATCTTTACAATGACCTACAGAGCCCTACATTTTCTGTCTCCCACATTCTCCCTATCATAAATTCTGTTCCTCTCTTTGTTTTATACCTCCCTGCCTTGACCGCTGGCTTCCCTTGATTTCCTTCCAGTATTTGTACTTACTGTTTTATATACCCAAACTGATCTTGATCCAGCATACCAGAGCCTTTCCTTCCTTTCCAGCTATATAACACTCTAACATCATCTTAAACAAGAATTTTCTTTAATCGTCTACTGTATCCCTGTATGGTCCCATATGGTCATTACTCCCAGTTTTACAATGTTTATCACTATTAATATCATTCACTTCATTTTGTTGTTGTTGTTGTTGCCTATCACCACTGTCTGGAATATAAATATTAGGAAAATGCATAGTTTTGATACTTTAATTCACTGCTATATTCTAGTACATATCAATAGATAGTGCAGGTGCTTAATAAATATAATGAGTTTTATATACACTAGATCGCCAACTAGCATGAATAAATCTTCACCTACATGAATAAAAGGGTATGATATAGATGAATACAATAGGTTTTCAACTAGAAATTTTCTGAATTTATTTTAATGTAAAAATTACATAGGTTTTGTATGTGAAGAAGGCAAGAAGCCCACCTACCATGTGGAGACTGAAACCCACACTACTGGAGGACCACTGGATCAATGAGGAGATCAAAGAAGAAATTAAAAATACCTTGAGAAAAACAACAATAACGACACAAGTCTCCAAGACTTAGGGGACACATTAAAAGCAGTTATGAGAGGAAAATATATAGCAGTACAAACTCACATAAAGAAACAAGAAATAACTCAAAGAAACAACCTAATGTCTTACATTAAAGAACTGGAAAAAGAACAACAAAATAACGCAAAAGCCAGTAGAAGACAGGAAATAATAAATGTCAAATCAGAAATAAATGAAATGGAAATCAGGAAAACAGTCCATAAAATCAATGAAACCAAAAGTTGGTTCTTTGAAAAAAATAAACAAGATAGACAGGCCGCTAGCCAGGCTCACAAAGAAAAACAAGAGAAAGCACAAATAAACAGAATCATAAATGAAAGAAGAGAAATCACAACAGATCCAGCAGAAATCAAAAGAATAATCAGAGAATACTATGAACAACTATATGCAAACAAGTTAGACAATTTAGCAGAAATGGACAAATATCTAAAACTCTACAACTACCCAAAACTAGATAAAGAAGAAATAAAATAACAGGCCAATTACAAGCAAGGAAATTGAAGAAGTAATGAAAATACTCCTCAGATATATTTACAAATGAATTTTACTGAATGTTCAGAAAAGAACTAGTGCCTATTCTACACAGACTCATCCAAAACAACAAAAAGAAGGAAAACTACCACATACTTTCTACGAAGCCAATATCACACTAATATCAAAACCTAACAATAAAAACACAAAAAATAAAACTTCAGACAGATCTCCCTAATGAACACTGATGCAAAAATCCTCAACAAAATCTTAGCCAACAGAATCCAACAATGCATTAAAAGAATAATGCACCATGACCAGGTGGGCTTTATCCCAGGAGCACAAAGATGGTTCAACATTAGAAAATCAATTATTATAATCCATCATGTCAACCAACAGAAAAATAGAAACCACGTAATTATATCAATAGATGCAGAGAAGGCATTCAACAAAGTTCAGCACCATTTATGGTTAAGGCCCTCGAAATCCTCGGAATAGAAGTAACATGATAAAAGCCATATATGACAAACCCACAGCCAATATTATCCTCAATGGAGAAAAGCTGAAAGCCTTTCCTTTGAGACCAGGAACAAGACAAGGGTGTCCACTATCACCACTGCTCTTCAACATAACATTGTAAGACAGGAAAAAGATATACAAGGAATCCAAATAAGGAAAGAAGAAGTAAACTGTCCTTATTTGCAGACAGTATGTTAATTTACACAGGATACCCTAAAACTCCACAGAGAAACTAATCAAAACTATCAACCAATTTAGCAACACACAAAAGTCAGAGGCCTTCCTATACACAAACAACCAATCAGAAGAAGCAGAAGTTAAAAAAAATCCCCTTTTCAATTAAAACAAAAAGAATCAAATACCTGGGAATCAACCTAACAAAAGAGGTAAAAGACCTATACAAAGAAAATTATAAAACACTGTTAAAAGAAATATGAGAAGACACCATGAAATGGAAAGAGGTCCCCTGCTCATGGATCGAAGAATTAACATCATCAAAATGGCCATCCTACTGAAAGCAATATACAGATTTAACTCCATCCCAATAAAAGTCTCAATGACATTATTCAAAGAAATGGGAAAAAAAAATTGATGAGATTTATATGAAACCACAAAAGACCTCAAATAGCCAAAACTCTAATGACTAAGAAGAAAGAGAATGGAGGCATCACAATCCCAAACTTCAAGGTATACTACAAAGTCATAATAATCATAACTGCATGGTACTGGAACAAGAATGGTCATACAGACCAGTGGATTCAAATAGAAAACCCAGATATAAACCCACAGGTTTACAGGCAGCTAATCTTTGACAAAGGAACAAAGAAGATACAATGGAACAAAGAAAATTTGTTCAGCAAATGGTGCTGGGAAAACTGGGATGCTACCTGGAAAAAAAAAATGAAACTAGTTCACTACCTCTCACCATACACAAAAATCAACTTGAAGTGGATTAAAGACCTGGACATAAGAACATTGCATTGTTGAGGTATAACTGGTGTACCAAAAACTGCACATTATAATATATTCAATTTTATGAGTGTAGGTTTATATACACACCTGTGAAGTCATCAGCACAATCTATTTAATAAACATATGCATCACCTCCAAAAATTTTATTTTATGTATGTGTGCACTGTATGGTAATAAGTCTTCATATGAGAACTACCATCGTAACATTTTTTTAATTTAATTTTTATTTACTTTTTTTTTTACATTGTTGTAGTCCCCATAGCTTTGCTACCATATTACCCATGAACCATCACCATATTCTGTTGCTATTCCCTCCTCTGTTTTGACCCTCCTCCTTTTCTCTCATCTTTAGACGTTTATCTTTTTTCCTTCTGACTTATTTAAACTAGCATTATCCCTTCCAGATCCAGCTATGTTGGTGCAAATGGCATGCATTTGCTTTTTGACTGCTGAGTAATATTCCACTGTGTAAATATGTCCACAGCTTTTGATCTATTCATCTATTTTGGGAGCACTTGTGTTGTTTCCATATATTGGATATTACAAATAGTACTACAATAAATAGAGGAGTGCAGGTTTATTTTTAAATTAATGCTTTTGTTTCCTTTGAGTAGCAGCATTTTAATTGTCCAGTACACAGCTGTTGATTTTAGGCCCTTTGCTAAATATATCAACTCTCTAGAACAATGCATCCTGCAAAAACAACATTTTACATACCAACTGACTGGCTTTCATTTGTTTGTTTGATAGCAAAAGTGTTCCAAACTTCTCTGACTGGGTCTAAATGATAGGTAAAAATATGAATTCTTCAGAAAGAAGAATGAAATGAGAAAATACAAAATTAAAAAAGACAGAAGTATACTGATGTTTACTATAAATTTCATAGAAGAGAGAAAGTAGCTACTAAAATTGCAATTACCCTAGAGACTAAGTGGTCTAGATGTTGCACAAACTCTTCAAACTATGACACTATCACTATAAGTGTGAATTAATTTATGCTAGGCTTAGCTTAAATTCTGGTCTGTATAATAGGTCCCACCAGAGCTAGCTCCAATTAAAATAATGTGACCCAGCAGAGCATGCCAGGGAGTTTGCACTGGTAAAAGTAAAGTAGATGGAGCCTTGTTACATCCTGATATATATGTGGTCATGTCTAAATTTTTAAATATAAGACTAACAACAATATTTAGACTATCAGTAAAGCAACTATAGGAGGCTGCAATTGTAACTATGGCTCAAAGTAAGAATTTATCATGAAAAATTTGTGCAGCTGTTGCTTTATCATTATTAGCTATACTACTGGAATAAATGTGTTATCTTATTGGGGAATTCTCAAAAGTAAAGCACTGGGAGGAAATGTACAAACTCACTATTTAGTATTAAATAGTTCATGCTTATTGGTCTCATCTAAAACTGCCTAAGTGTATTTACATTGTTAATATATAACATCTACTGACTGGGAAAAATCAGATATTTTTGGTTTAATATAATGCATCTGAAAAGGTGTGAACTACAAAATCATATACAGTGTTGTAAACCAATATTACTTCAACAAAATATATTTTAATATTATAAACAATACTTAATAAAATAATCAATAAACTTCAGATATACTAGTAATTAGTCTTTTTCTTAATAGTCCAGCATAATTTGTAAAAAATAAGTTATGAAACCTAGAGGTGAGCTGTTGATTTATAAATGTTAATAAAGTAATGTCTGATGGCCCCTTAATACCATAGATCATACCATGTAGTATGGTGTTAATAATTCAAGCTTTGGTATATGTTAAAGAATACTAGTTTTTACTAATCAGTTTGGCTACTGTGCTGTTTTGAATTGTTATTTTGAAAGACAATTGACTAGTTTGTTCAGTTTGTATTTGTGTAGGATAGACTGCATTTAATATCATATGTGGTGCTCCAAAAAAATAAAGTACCCTTTTTGCTGCTACAGATGAGAAGAGATTTAGATTTGACTGCATTAAAAATTACTTTTCGGTCCTACCTGGTGGTGCGGTAGGTTAAAGCACAGCATTAATAAGCTAAAGCCTCTTCAGCATGAGTTCGATCCCTGGCCCTGGAGGTGACCACATGGCAGGCAGACCTCTTCTGACCTGCCCTCAGCAGTGTGCATCGTTGATCTGCCTGTTATGCTCCCCACTCTGTGTCTGGTGAAACCCTCTCACCACCCCTGCACCTCTGGCCAGTACTCCAGTTCTGTATGCAGAAGTAAATAAATCTTTAAAAAAATTACTTTCATTAATTCTATTGATGGTGTAATGTTGGCATTTCAGTCTGAAGATAGCAGTAAAATTGAAGTGCAAATGCTTGAGAGCCATGTGACCATGCAAGATATCCCAAAACAATACAAATAGAGTGCAGGTCTAGAGAAATGGAGACATTTTTATATACAACTTTGACAAAAACTACAAGAGACAAAGATGTTTACCTCATATGGCCCAAAATTCAAAAACAAAGAAGATCAAAGATAAATTGAATTGTGTTTTTTTTTGAGAAATCACGGAATACATATGGTAAATTTATTAGTCACTATTTATAAGTTTACCAAAAAAAAAAAAAAGTGAATTTGTAAGCAGCTGGGAAGCACAAAAGACTCAGAGTTCCTAATAGTCATAGCACAATTAAGCCTTTTGGGTCCTTCTCAATTCACTAAGTTCAAGTGATGGTAGAAGTGTCTGCTTCCCCATGATTATTCTAACTAGAACCGTTTAGTAAAGTCCAAAAAAGTCTACTTAGAAACAGGTTTTGAGATTCTGGCCTAGAAAGTTAGAGCTAGTAGCTGTTCTTGTAGAATTCTTCACTTAGACAGTAAGTTGACAGAAGTCATGAAAAGTGTCTCTTGCTCTGCAAGAAGCAGGTATATATGATCACTAGCTCTGATACACATCTGACTTTTTGGAAAAATTTCCTTGTTTTTTTTTTATTTTTTATTTTATTTCATGTGTGTGTGTGCGTGTGTGTGAAAGTAGCTTTTATTTTGCTAATTCAATGAAAGCAGTTGGCCTTTGAGAAATACTATAGGTCATATGATCATGTTTTTGCCCTCAAGGGGGCACTCTTATATAAGTTTAAATCACCGTCCAGCCCAGTTATCAGTTCTCTCTGGGCAAAATACTTTATTTCACTGAGCTTCTGTCTTTCTGTGTAATGTTTTCCATCTGTATTATCAGCACTCTCTCCATTGTACATCTAAAAACTAGAGTTGTTTGTTTGTTTAAATTTCATCGTTTTCAAAGTAACTCCATTCTTCTCTTTTTTTCCTTCATCACTTTCCCAATTGAGATAGGCTTTGTTGAGAAACTGATGAGAATTTTTGTTCTGTATATGGTTAAGTAAAATTTAATGTATGAAATATGGTTGATTCCAGGGGATTGTATTCCACCATATTTTCTTAGTTTTCATGTTTGTATTTTAATCAAATAAGTGTTTGGTAATAGTGAGACTAAATTACAAATTCCCTGCAGAGGATGTTTCCTTTTCCTCTGAAGTCTGAACATGTTAGGATAAATTCCAGGATACTCACTGGGATACTCTCTGCCAAGTCAGTGGTAAATATTGAGAAACATGCTGCAATAGGCAACCTCAGATTGAGGGACCTCAAAGGCACACCAGGGATGGAGATGAATTAAAGGAAAGTTAAACAACTGGTGCTATATTTTACAAACTGTAGTCTTATGTGGACTTCAAAGTAGAATCTGAAAGCAAAATTGCAGTTCTGACAGATGAGAGAGTTGCAGCATCCTGAATTAGGCATTTAAGACTCTTAAATTACTCGACTACTTAACCAGGCTTTTTTTTTTTTTTTTTTTTTTTTAAATATACTATCTTGCTTGTTAAGTAGGATACAAAAGTGCATTTAATGTTATAACTATACTTCTTTTTACCTAGTTGACATGTGGACATATAAACAATAATTGAAAAATAAAGTACCATTAAAATCGTGAGATGTTTAATACATTTTAATATTTACGTATGCTGGACTCTAAATAGTCATCAACATTTTCATAATGGGTCTAACATTTTTGTAATTTTTTTGAGTCTATAAACCGATAGGTAACTTTAGTGTCAGAATTTCTTAACTCTTAAATTCTATATTTATATAGGTTTAGTTAAACTACTTATTTTTAAATGAAGTAATCAGTTTAGGGCCTCCCTGGTGGCCTAGAGGCTAAGTCAGGACAGCCTGAGTTTGATCCCAGGCCAGGGAGCTGACCCACATGACAGCAGATTTCACCTGTCCTCGGGTTGCTCCCCTTGGCAGTGGATTTCAGTAGATCTCCCTGTTCTACTCCCTACTCTGTCTCTGGTGAATCTTCTTACCCCTTGCACTTCTGGCCTACACCCCAGGTCTTCTACCCTAAATATAATAATAATAAAATAAAGGCAATTTTTTAAAAAAGCAGTCAGCTTATAACTCTTATAGAAAACAAAAGTCTAAAAACATTACTAAAATTTTGATAATTTCTTTTGCACTGGACCGTATTTGCTGATCTCCGTCCACAAAATTAGAAAAATTGTCTTATAAGGAATATCTTTCCAATGATAGATTCTTTTCACCCAGCTTTCTGATAATTTCTTTAAAAATAAATCTAATATAAGTCACACAAAATATCTGTGTGCCATATCTGGGTAATTAATTTTCTTTCCTAGTGTCCTTTTTTATAAAGTGAGCATTCAAGCTCAAAACATTTTGTTCAAAATTTTAATTATAGCATCAGTATGCTTGTACTAATTATTATTCAAATTTGCTGTGTGCTACTTGACAGCAAAAGGGAAAAAAGTAAATAATTTCTGTGAATTTTGTTCTGTCCTTGTTGATCAGCTTACTCTTGCATTAACTACATAAACTAGTGTGTACTCTAGAATTATGGTTTGAACTTGTTCTTGGGGCTCAGGAGGAATCAAAGGGTACTAAAAAAAGTCTATGTGCAGAATCTGGTTTAATATATTCAGTCTTAGGGAACAATAACTGCATAGAACTGCATAAGTATTCAAACCTAATTGCTACATCTAGTTTAAAAAAATCACTAAAATCTAGTGAGAGATATCCATAAATAAACCATTTATTTCTATTTGTCATATATTTTATTTTTTGAAAATGTAGCTACAAAGCAACTGTTAAGTATATGTTTACAATAGGGGCAGCAGTCTTCATTGGAGAAGTATGAGGAAAATCCAAAGCATATAAAAATTACAACAGATTATACTTCATCCTGTACTTTTGTTCAAACAAATAAATGACTCATAAAATAAATGATTTGAGCATTAAAAACTGACACTGTGACCTTTTGATCCAATTTTTCTGAGATTATCCATTCTTTGTAGCTTTGAGGGCTTGAATTTTTTTAGACAGTGGATCTCCAGAAATATTTATTTCTCACAAATATTAATTAGGCCTTGAGGCCCAGAGCATAAGAGATTTTAGTAAATTAATTTATACTAACTGGGTTGCCCAGAGTAACCTCAATTCCAAATACTTTACTTTTGTCTTAAGACCATTCTCTTAGTAGCTAACATTAGTTAAGATGCAATTTTCAAAAATAAACAAAACCAAGAGTCTAGAAGTGCATTTATATGTAATATAGATCGTTATGGGACAGTGATTAAGAGACAATAAAAATAAAAGAGTTTGATTTTTCTTCTTTTTTGACATTGAAGTAAACTCTTAAAATCCAGCTAATTGGGTGTCGAGGTACAAAACAATAGGAAGGACTGATAAACATTCAGTGAACTCCCTCTGTGAACCTATGTTGTATAAATGGTAAGTGAATTGTAAGTGATAATCAGGTTGTCTGTCACCTTTTAACCTTTACACCTCTGCATCAATTTACAAGAAGACTTCAAGTTACAAGCGTTAAATCCAAAGAGAGATTAAAAAATAAGAATCAGACTGCTGCTGTTTTTCTTGTTAGAATGTTTCATGGTCTAAAACTAGTGAAATAAAACCATATACACACCTCCACTACATTTCCTACCAGAGCCAAAAGTAAACAAGTGGGTAGAAAAAACACAAAACATTATTTTCCCATGATACACATAGATTCACTTCTAGAGAAGAAAGACAGGGTATACATATGTGCATACAGAGTACATACCCATACATACCAGTTAGAAACTTAATTGCATCACAGCAGTATTTTTCCGTATGACACTAAGTGAAATTAAGTACTGGCTTGTTATATTCTTCTGAGAAAGTATTTTCTGAAATGTATTCTGCACATTTTCATTGTTTATTCATGGCATTGTGATTTAATATAAGTCATCAAGAATCATTACTGAGGATTTTTGTTGATTAGAAATGTTAAAAGAATGCCTGAAGAACCTATTGTGCAGTCTACATAGAAAATGTCACTACAGTTTGCTCTAGAGACTGAAAATGAATTTACTGGTAAGGTTTGGATAAATAATAATATAAAACAGAAACTGTTGCTATTTTATGAGCCACCTACTACAAACAGTGACAATAATCATGTAACTAGAGAGACCTGAAAAATATCAAGTTAAAATAATTTGTCATCTCACCTTAGTGTTTCCGGAGAAAGAGCAAGAAAAGAGATAGAGATGTATGTTGAAGTATACATTTTACAAAATCAAGAACTATTAAGTATGTCTTTTTTTTTTTTTCTTCAGGAAAACTGACAAAGAAATACTATCTGGTAGATTAATTAGTGTACTCATCGCCAAAATAAAAACACTCATTAGATGGAGGACTTGTGATAATGCATCTCTTACAACCATTAAATTCTCGTTTTGCAATTCACTTTTTCTATACAGAAGCACTCACTCACTCACTCGCCTGATTTTCTTTCTTTCTTTCTTTCTTTTTTTTTTTGTAAAATTAGAGACCTTTATAGGAAAATAATTTGGTAACAATTGGGACCTTAGTCCAATTGGACTAAAGGATAAATAGTGAATAAAGATTATAGGGTAGAAGGGGTGAAACCAGAGAGATGGGAAGTTTGTGAAGTCCATATCTTCCATGTGAGCTGCTATTTCATGAACCTGACCACTACATCATGGCAGAATAGAGAGGCCGAGATTATCTTTCCCAGAAACATAACTATAAAACTCATTTTGCTCAAAGACAGATTCAGAATCCTCTGACAAGGATAGGCCTCAGAGCTTTTCACTGGCGGAATATAGCAGAGTCGGTAGCTTGCTGCAGGGAAGGAGAGGGTCAGGGAAAGAGAAACATAGCAAAAGCTTGAGCCCTGTGAGGGGGTTGAGGGGTGCCCCCCTGCAGAAGATACCTGCTTGCTATGTCATGATCTGTGGAAAAGCAGAGCAGCGGGGAGTTGGGGCAGGAAGTTAAGACAAATGAAGCACTGAGTGGAGCTTTCTGTGTAGAGAAGTTAGGAGGCAGAGGTGGGTCACCTTACTTTTTATCAGGACTGAGACTGGGTATTTAATTCCTAGGCTCCCCTCCTGTCTTCACCTCATGCCAAGATAAACAAAGAGAAACAAAGCAAAACACATAATAGCTTAACTGAAAAATAAATAAATAAATAAAAAGTGAGTGCACACAAAGGATATCTAAACACAATATGGAAAGCAAGAAAGGAAGAATAGAGGTTTTGGGTGTATGTAAAGGATACAGAAATGGACATTTAAAAACAACAATATAAAAAACACTTCATGAGCTACCAAAAGTTACATCATGGCAGAAAGGTAGGTGTCAGATCTTATCAAAGAGAGAGAAAAATATTAAAAGATTTTTTTAAAAAAGAGACTGCATGAAATAAAGACAATATAGATAGTGCTTTAAAATTGTCAAACTCACAGAAGAGAGAATTTCAGAAATAGGAGATGCAAATGTACAAATCACCTAATTGGAAAAAAAAAAAGTAGGGAAAAAAAAGGCATGAACTATCAGGAAACTATGAGAATATCAGGCAATAAAAAGAGAAAACATAGCATAATGGCATTTCATAAAGTGAAGAGAGAAAGAGAATGGAAGCAGAGAACCTACTTTAAAAAGTAATAACTGAGAATTTCTCAAGCCAAAGGAATAAAATAAGCATAGGTGTCCAGGAAGCAGACAGAGCACTCAAATTTCTAAATGTAAAATGACCTACAATGAGACCTATTATAGTTAAATTATCCAAAATAAAAGTTATAGAAAATAGTTTTAGGTCCCCCTGGTGGTGCAAAGGTAAATTAAAGCACAGCACTATGAAGCTATTGCCAACAACTGTAGCAAGAATTCAATCCCCGGCCTGGGAGGTGACCCACATGGCACAGCAGACCTTTCCTGTCTCACCCCACTGCGTCCCTCAGCAGTGTATTTCAGTTGATCTGCCTGTTTTGTTCCCCACTCTGTCTCTGGTGAATCCTCTCACCACTTCTGGCCTGAACCCAAGTTCTTATATATATAAATACATAAATTTTTAAAAAAGAAAATATTTTTAGAAGGCTGGGAAGAAGAAAATAATTTACAAAGGCATCCAAATCAGGCTTTCCTCAGACCTTGCCCTAGTCACCCTGAAGGCAAGAAAAGAATGGAATGAAGTATTTAAATTCTGAAAAACAAGAATTGTCAGCAGAGAATATTCTAACCTGTAAAATTATCATTCAAATACAAAGGTGAACTGAAGGCTATCCCGAACAGCCAGACAGAAGCTAATGGACATTAACACGATCAAGCTTGCCCTATAAGAAATTTTGAAAGGAGTTCTTCTATAACAAAAAAGATAAAATGAAAGACAAAAGCCTGGACAAAGTGTTTTGTTTTGCTTTGTTTTAAGATTTTATTTATTTGTGTATACAGAACTGGGGTACAGGCCAGAGGCTCTGGGGCGGCGAGAGGCTTCACCAGAGACAGAGTGGGGAGCAGAACAGGCAGATCAACGAAGTACACTGCTGAGGGGAGCAGTGGGCGGATCAGGAGAGGTCTGCCATGCCATGTGGTTGCCTCTGGGGCAGGTGGGAATCGAACTCATGTGGAAGTGGCTTTAGTTTCTTAGTGCTGTGGGTTAACCCTCTGTGCCAGCAGGGAGGACCCAGTGCAAAGTGATTTTAAGACTATAAAGTCAGAGGCATGAATGAGAATATTATGGGTCAACAACAAAACTCTAATGGGGAGACAACCTGAATAGTTAAATGTCAGAGAGCCAACATGCTCATCAGGGACATTTTCAGACATAGTAAACTAAGTGTAACCCTGTGGGTCCCATGGCAAACACTAAGCAAATGTAAAATGGAGACATAGGGAGGAATAAGTAAAGAAAGTGAGAGAATCACTAGGGAAAGCTATCTAAATTTAGAAGCAGAGAGAAAAACATGAAAATAAAAGTAAAATTATCAAAAGACAAAAGCAGAATGACTGATAACACACAATATCTGCAATAACTACCCAGATGTGAATGGTCTGAATGCACCAATTTTAAGACACGGCATGACATATTGGGTCAAAAGTTTCAGCCAACTGTACTTTGTTTGCTGAAGAGTCCCTGAAAGACAGAGACAATGTGAAAGGCTAGAGCAAGGTGATTCAAGCCATTACTGTCCAGAAAGAAAAGCAGACACTGTTATTTTCATATGGGATAAACTAGAATTCCAGCTAAAAAGGGTAACCTGGAATGAAGATGGACACTACCTGTGACCAGTGCAACAGTTCATTGGGTATACATAACCTTCGTTAATATATATGCTACTAACCCAGGGGCATACATAAAGCAAAATTTAGCAGTCTTAAAACAAAATATTGCTAAAAATACAGTTATTGCCAAGACCTCAAGTCAGCACTGACACTAAGGTATAGATTATTCAGAGATAAAATTAATAAGAAAATAAAGGAATTTTTGCACCAGATGGACTTAATCGACATTTGCAGTTTATCATCCCAACAGCAATGGGTTTATTTTTCCATAGGTGCACATGGACATGTTCAAAAATATATCATATGCCAGAACACAAAACATGTCTCAGAAAATATATAAAATTAGAAATTATATCAGGCATCATCTCAAATCAGAATGGTATAAAGTTAGAAATAATCCACAAAAGGACTCTGGGAATATACTGAAACGGGAAGACTAAACAAATGCTTCTGAACAACTCCTAAGTCAGTGAAGAAATTAAAACTACCTATAGACAAGCGAAAATGAAGAGACAAGCTCGAAGTGCTGAGGGTAGTGTATAGCAATACAGGCCAATATATTAAAAATCAAAAAAGGGTTGAATAAATAATCTAACTCTACAGCTGAAGGAACTTCAATCACGTAAAAGAGCTCTACATTTTATGGCTACCCCTGTTACTGCCACACTTCTGTTACTGATGTCACAATTTACTTATTTTATATTTTATACTCATTAAATTTTTGTGGTTATAGTTACTCCTAACATTTGTTGTTACGTTTATCCTAGGTTTAAAAGTGATTTAGATGCTGCCATTACCGCGTGACTGTATTCCGTTTCTCTATATTAATTTTAGCAGTGAGATTTGTGCTTTTGTATGTGTTTGTGTCGCTGCTTAGTTTCTATTCATTTCAATTTGAAAAACTTCCTCTAGCGGTTCTTGAAGGGTTCTTCCAGTGGTGACAAACTCCCTCAGTGTTTATTCATCTGGGAAAGGTCTTTGTTTTTCCTGCACTTTTGTGTAACATATTTTGTAAATGTATGCCCAGTGCCAAGTATAAATGTTTCTGAAGAATGTCATGTGATGAAAAAGGAGGGAAAAAAGGGAAAAAATAAAAGGAACTATAAGGGAAGTAGTAAAGAAAAGATCTCTGAATCTATGATAAATGGAAGAACTGAAAGGAAACAAAGTCAAACAAGACCACATTATCACTCACCCATACCCAAGTGCACCCACGGTCCCAAAAACTTTTAGCTTTTAGTTAAAACTCTAGGACATATGAAACTCTAGGAAGCCTTTTATCCCAAAAAGCCATCCTCAACTTGACCTTTCCCAAAACGTTTTCTGTTCCATAGTTTGTGCTCTGTAATGGGATGCCACGTTGGAAAATTGAGAGGACATTGTCATTGTTAAAATAAGCAGAGTTGTGAAGGGAGAGGAGTCTGTTTCTGAGTTTGTATCTCTCCATGAAATGCATAGCTTGTTCATTGTCTGGACTGCCAGCATTCGAAACACAGCCTTTGACTGTGCAGGAGTATCAGAAATCCAAATTTAAGCAATTATCCCAGCATACTGTTGCTCCCGGCAGTGTGCATAGCCTGACACGGTCATTAGTTTTTATGCTGTTTCAGAGCAAATGTGATACCAGAAACCCAATTTACTCCTGACAGAATGCTATTAGGCAACCAAAGCGTGAAGACTGTCAAAGGCTTCCTCTAAGTAAAGTAGGCTGCTGACACAGGTGCCTTACTATCAAATGTATACATGTAGGGAGTTTTTTAAACTCTGCTTTTTGTTTCTTGATCCATTTCTTATAAGTTTTTCATTCTATTTGCTAGTGATATTTAACATGAACAAAGAACTTTTTTTTTTTTTCTCTGCCTAAGTACTATGTGAATAATAGTATCCTATTTTAAAGGATAATGAGAAGCTGGTGGACATGTTGATGGTAAAATAAAGAGAGAAAAGGTAACAGAAATGTATGAATAGTGAGAAACAAGGTTACTAGCAAATGAGCTGGGACTAAAAACTTCAGAGTTTGGAAACTCTCTTTAAAACCTTTACCTCTTGCTCAACCAAATCCTGACCTTTGAAATTTTCTCTCAAATGAATTGGAAATACATGTCATAAGGTGACGACAACAACAACAAAAGCAACAACAAAACCTTCTGTCTGATTAAAGAGTATCATGTAATATAATAATGTACTTTCTGATTCTCATACAGCAAAATAGCTAAAATACTCAGTAAAATACCCAATGTCACTTGTTTCTGATTAGCATTTAGAACCTTTTGTAAGATCAGGGAATATTTCTCCTTATTCATATATTATATATTATATATATTATTTCTCCTTATTCAGATATTGTAAATAAAGGTTTCTCAAATAGAAGGGTGATGGGCCTTGTGGATTCTAACAATAAATATACTAGATTATTTTAATAGTATACATCCTAAAAAGAAACTGAAACATGTTCTTATAATAGGAAAAAAGTGAGATGAATGTGGTCAAATATAGATAAAGGATTAAGAAGATCTGTTTGAGGAATTAATGCATGACTTTACCAGGTACAAGTACTGATGTGTGAGTCAGAGCAACAGCATTTACAACAACCTTGAAAAAAAAATCTTAAAACAAACAAACACACACTCATCAATTGGCTTATTATTACTAGCATAGTAAGATGAAGTTGACAGGTGACAAAAAAAAAAAAAAAAGATAGGCAAAGAACAGGTGATGAAAACTCTAAGATTACTAAGAAGGTTGACTTTAATTACTATGTGAAATAGGGAGACAGTTGTCAATCAAAGGATTTATGGCTGCATTACAAGGAAGAGATCATGATGCCTTAGACTATGTTCCATTGACACACAGTACTAAGTAGAATTGAGATATATTTTGCAAGTAGTATTAACAAAAATTTCTCAATAATTAGATATAAGAATTGGTGAAATAAATAAGACCTTTTGAGCTCCAATTTAAAAACAACACAGATATTCTTCAACTAATGATTAAACAAAATATAGTACATCTATACTGTGATAAACTACCCCCCAAAAGGAAGAAAACACTGATGCAGGTAACAACTTGAATGAATTTGAACTCCAGAGGATTATGCTGAGAAAAACAGAAATTTCAAAAAATATATATACTCAATGATTTCATTTTTATAGTGTTTTGTAAACAACAAAATTGTATTGATGGAGAATGACTTATCGATTGTGAAAGACTTCTAAGAGAGCAGGGAAGTGTTGTGGGTCCTAAGAAGGTTTCATGGTGTATCCACGTGATGAAACTACTCTGTGTCTGTGATGATAGTGATAAAATATGTAAGTGATAAAATATCTGTACATGTGACAAAACTTCACATTACTAAGTGTAAACACACACATACAAATTAATGTCTATAAAATTGGTGGAATCTGAATAAGCACATTGGATTATTTAAGGGGGAATTTTTATGATTGTATACTACACATTTGTATCTATTATTGTTATGCAAATTGTTAACAACTGGGGAAAACTTCTTTAATGGTATATATAGGCTCTCTGTGTTGTTTCCTGTAACTACATAAAAATCTAATTATTATTTCAAAATAAACATTAATTGTTGTCACTATGAAGAGAAGTTAAAAGCAGATTAAATAGGACCCTCCCTGGTGGATGATTACTTTTTTCATATCATTTAGGCCTTGGATGCCTAAATGATACATGTATTGATTGGCATCTTCTTTGATCACATAGATATTCTTTGATCACATAGATATTAATACATTTGAAAAAGATGGGCGTGTATGTAATTCCTACAATATTGTAGCAATAGACTTCATAAAATATTTTTGTTACATATTCTGTGTAATTCACAGGTTCGTATTTGTCAGATTTCACTTTGATTTACCTTTCTATGACACTTGGACATATCTTTTCCTCCCTTCATCTCTAAATTGGTCCTAAAGAAACTATAATTAGGAATTAAAATATTTGCAAAGAATGATCCATTACTTCCCAGCATCTAATTTATGTGCTTTAAATAGATATGGAGACTTCAAGCTAAATGAAATCTATCTCACTGTTTTGAAATAGTTTTTGTTGGTTGCTTTATTTCATTTTTGAACTTACAAAAAGTCAGGCATATTAACTCAGTCAAATGTGAATATATCCCTGGTGGACTGGAAAGTTCACCAGTTCTGTGTATTTTGGCATAGACATTTGCTAAAATATTTTTTTTTCTCCTCATTACACTAACATTTTAAGAGCTACTAAATATATAAAATTATTGTGGCAAATTAGTCTGTAAATGATGTATGAAATGAAATATTCTTGCTAACTTTAGTTCATGGACTGAGATCTGCTATGCTCACTTGCTTCTTCCCATGTGCATGTCTGTTCAAGTCTATAAAATATAAATTTTTGACTATACATCTACTGAATTTCCCCTCACAATTTGCTAAGATATTTGAATAATCACTCAGACCAAACAAACAATTATTGATATTTACTTAGAAAATTCTATTGTGCCCAAACTGTATTCTGTATTATTTACAGGACTGTACATGCTAATGTAATATTTTCACTCTGGGACCCAGGGTAAATCCAGAGTCTAGAAGTGCAAATTGTGAAAGTCAGTGGGGACCATAGGAAGTGGGATTACTCTTATTTATATTCCTTGGTTTCTGAACCCCTATATTCTAATAATCAGTCAAGGGAACATCATCATGAAATACTAATTGATTTAGTATAGATACAAAGACATACCAATAGTACATTGTGGAGGATAAAATCTTATCCTTTTTAGTTTGATGCTGTTACAAATGTTTATATTATCTTGTTTATGTTGTTCTTGGAGATGAAACCACAAGACATCACTGAGGCCTATGTTGTAGTGTTTTGCCTGTTTTGTAGAGTGTTTGCCTGTTTTCTTCTATGTATTTTATGGTTTTAAGTCTTAAATCCAAGTCTTTAATTCATTTTGGGTTAATTTTTATGTTTGGTGTGAGATAATGGTCTACCTTCATTTTTTTGCATATATGACTATCCAGTTTTCCTAACACCATCTGCTAGTCTAACTATTATCTACATTTAATTATCATACCACTGTATCCTCTTCCATTGTTGGATTTTTATAATATGCAGACAAATACCATATAATCAATAGATGTAATTATATAATCCATCTTGAAAATATTTAGTTATGTAGCTCTGTCTTTTCTTTTTTAAAGCTTTATTTACTTATGCTTACAGAACTGGGATATAGGCCAGAGGTGTGGTGGGT
>NW_004567106.1:36355265-36393649 GCF_000260355.1 Condylura cristata | reverse complement strand
GTACTTCGTGGATCTGCCTGTTCTGCTCCCCACTCTGTCTCTGATGAATCCTCTCACTGCCCCTGCACTTCTGGCCTGTATCCCAGTTCTGTATGCATAAATAAATAAATCTTAAAAAAAAAAAAGCAGATTAAATAACTACATAGCAAATTAATGTCAGTGAAAAAAATACATGAAAAGGGTAGTTTCTAATTTTTTTTTTATTAAATTGTTTGAATTGCTCTTTTCTATTTTCCCTGAGATAAGGGCTATTTGGGATATAAACCTAGATGAATATATACATACTCCTTTTATAACAAATAATTGATTACCTGCATTCTTTCATATTTTGGACAGTGAACCAGCTAGAATGAAATTGCTGTTGGACTTCTGAAGCATTGCATGTCCTACACTAACTTACTCAGAAACTGGATGCTCAGTCTGATTATGTTTTCTTTCAAATAATTCCATAATTTTAGTGCTAAGTGTGATATCCTATTTATAGAGAGGAAACGTAGCAAGAATCATAGCTGAGTCTTGATTTAAAGCCAAGCATACATATGCTGAATTTCTGTTTCCATCACTTCCTAACCATTAGAATTTCATAAAATGCATTAACTTGTTTAAAACCTCAACTTTTTTATGAAGTACTACTAATAACACTTGATTTGGTGAGAATTAAATATATTAAAATGTATATTGCTTCCTATTCTAATTGAAATATTTTACAATTTTATAAATTTTTATTTCCTACTTTATAAACTTTTTTTTTTTTTTAAGATTTACTTATTTGTGCATACAGAACTGTGGTATAGGCCAGAGGTGCAGGGGTGGTGAGAGGCTTCACCAGAGACAGAGTGGGAAGTAGAAAAGGCAGATCTTCGAAGTACACTGCTGAGGGGAGCAGCTGGTAGGTCAGGAGAGGTCTGTCAGGCCATGTGGGTCATCTCCGGGGCGGGGATGAGCTCATGCGGAAGTGGCTTTAGCTTCTTAGTGCTGTGCTTTAGCCTGCTGCGCCACCAGGGAGGGCTTACTTTATAAACATTTTTTTTTAATTTTTTTTATTTATTTTTTATTTTTTAAAAGTTTTTCTTTTTCTTTTTTTTTTAAGATTTATTTTATTTGTACATACAGAACTGGGGTACAGGCCAGAGGCTCAGGGGCGGTGAAAGGCTTCACCAGAGACAGAATGGGGAGCAGAACAGGCAGATCGAGGAAGCACACTGCTGAGGGGAGCAGCGGGCGGGTCAGTAGAGGTCTGCCACATCATGTGGTCACCTCCGGGGCAGGCGGGGATCAAACTTATGTGGAAGTGGCTTTAGCTTCTCAGTGCAGTGCTTTAACCTGCTGCGCCACCAGGGAGGACCTTTATAAACATTTTTAAGGCAACTTTTTGGATGATTACTTTTTTCATATCATTTAGGCCTTGGATGCCTAAATGATACATGTATTGATTGGCATCTTCTTTGATCACATAGATATTCTTTGATCACATAGATATTAATACATTTGAAAAAGATGGGCGTGTATGTAATTCCTACAATATTGTAGCAATAGACTTCATAAAATATTTTTGTTACATATTCTGTGTAATTCACAGGTTCGTATTTGTCAGATTTCACTTTGATTTACCTTTCTATGACACTTGGACATATCTTTTCCTCCCTTCATCTCTAAATTGGTCCTAAAGAAACTATAATTAGGAATTAAAATATTTGCAAAGAATGATCCATTACTTCCCAGCATCTAATTTATGTGCTTTAAATAGATATGGAGACTTCAAGCTAAATGAAATCTATCTCACTGTTTTGAAATAGTTTTTGTTGGTTGCTTTATTTCATTTTTGAACTTACAAAAAGTCAGGCATATTAACTCAGTCAAATGTGAATATATCCCTGGTGGACTGGAAAGTTCACCAGTTCTGTGTATTTTGGCATAGACATTTGCTAAAATATTTTTTTTTCTCCTCATTACACTAACATTTTAAGAGCTACTAAATATATAAAATTATTGTGGCAAATTAGTCTGTAAATGATGTATGAAATGAAATATTCTTGCTAACTTTAGTTCATGGACTGAGATCTGCTATGCTCACTTGCTTCTTCCCATGTGCATGTCTGTTCAAGTCTATAAAATATAAATTTTTGACTATACATCTACTGAATTTCCCCTCACAATTTGCTAAGATATTTGAATAATCACTCAGACCAAACAAACAATTATTGATATTTACTTAGAAAATTCTATTGTGCCCAAACTGTATTCTGTATTATTTACAGGACTGTACATGCTAATGTAATATTTTCACTCTGGGACCCAGGGTAAATCCAGAGTCTAGAAGTGCAAATTGTGAAAGTCAGTGGGGACCATAGGAAGTGGGATTACTCTTATTTATATTCCTTGGTTTCTGAACCCCTATATTCTAATAATCAGTCAAGGGAACATCATCATGAAATACTAATTGATTTAGTATAGATACAAAGACATACCAATAGTACATTGTGGAGGATAAAATCTTATCCTTTTTAGTTTGATGCTGTTACAAATGTTTATATTATCTTGTTTATGTTGTTCTTGGAGATGAAACCACAAGACATCACTGAGGCCTATGTTGTAGTGTTTTGCCTGTTTTGTAGAGTGTTTGCCTGTTTTCTTCTATGTATTTTATGGTTTTAAGTCTTAAATCCAAGTCTTTAATTCATTTTGGGTTAATTTTTATGTTTGGTGTGAGATAATGGTCTACCTTCATTTTTTTGCATATATGACTATCCAGTTTTCCTAACACCATCTGCTAGTCTAACTATTATCTACATTTAATTATCATACCACTGTATCCTCTTCCATTGTTGGATTTTTATAATATGCAGACAAATACCATATAATCAATAGATGTAATTATATAATCCATCTTGAAAATATTTAGTTATGTAGCTCTGTCTTTTCTTTTTTAAAGCTTTATTTACTTATGCTTACAGAACTGGGATATAGGCCAGAGGTGTGGTGGGTGAGAGGATTCACCAGAGACAGAGTGGGGAACTGAACAGACAGATTGACAAAATATACTGCTGAGGGGAGCAACAGGCGGGTCAGGAGAGGTCTGCCACACCATATGAGTCAGCTCCCTGGCCAGGGATTGTTCATTATAAGACCTAGACAACTCCTTTTCCATGTGTCTTAAATATGTAATGTTGGACATGCTTTTTGCAGCAACATGGATGGAGCTAGAAAAGATCATGCTTAGTGAAATAAGCCAGAAAGAAAGGAAAAATACCGAATGGTTTCACTCATAGCAGGAGTATAGCGGACCAGGCGAGAAAATAATAATAATGAACAATTATATATAAGAGACAATTTATGGGGTTGGAGTGGGTAATGGGATCAAAAACAGGGCGGGCGAGGAAAATGCACTGGACTTTGGTGATGGCACATGGGTGATTTGGTGATGGGAAACCCAAGGGGATTACAACTGAGATGGAAAAATGCATAAAATGATGTAAAAATAAGCTATTATATTATTTTTTAAAAATATATGTAAGGTTGAAGGAAGGAAGCAGAAGGAAGAAAACCCCCAAATACATGTGCATATGTGTCTGTCAGAGAAATATTTGTAAATTTGAATATATTTTTATATTTGTGTGAATGTGAATTGTATGAAAGTGTGTGTCATGAATATGTGTGAGTGAGTGATGTCTGTGAGTGTGAGTGTAATTTAAGTAAAACACATTTCAAGTAACTGTGATAATGTAGAATGAAACCAAATGTTAAACCAATGAATAGATGTTACTCTGAAATGAAATTACAGTTATTTTGTTATAGTGGTCATTCAACTTCAGTTTTAGCTTTAAGACCAAATAAATTTTGAACTCACATACCTATCAGGAAATAAATATGACAAGAAATCAGCATGCAGAGAATTGATAACTGAGCTTAGAAGTACTCTAATTCTATTGCTAATTATATCTACTAGTTTCTGATGCACATACCTAGCTGCACTATGTATTACGATGAAACTGATTTGCAGTGCATTATTGAAAGCATTTATAATAATAAAAGTATCCATAACCTTTGTTTTAAACACCTTTCAGTTAAAATCATTACGCTCTCCATTTGGTTGCTATAGTACTTTATAATTTGAGATCTTAAGCACTTTTTTCCAATTTTTTCCTAGAAAGGAAATTTTTTGAGAACAATATGCTATTGGCACATGAGTTTTACATAACTCTGAAAATCATATATATCATTACTGTGTGATGTGAATGTTGATGTGTGGGTGAGATCTAAGGCTCTATATGTGAATATAGGACATTCACTTGCATATGAGTTGATGTAAGAGGAGAACCATAATTTTTACTGGATTGTGAACAGGATGAAAATTGTTACTATATTCAGACAGTTATGAAATACATTGTTGAAACTCTATTGTGTAGTGCCACCACTTTGCCAATATCCTGATGATTTCCAGATCAGTATTTTCTAGACAAAAATTTTTTGAGCTTTAGGCCTACTTATATAACAGTTTATTTTCACTTGGACGTCTCAAATTTTACATACCCAAAACTCGTTTTCTCTTTAATCCTGTTCTTAACCTGGATATTGTGCTAATACCATGATGTATCTAGCCAACCAATCTAGATATCTATGATAACTAGAGATTCATTTTTATTTTTTATTTCTCTCCCATTTATTTCCAACCCAGGTAAGCCCAATTAAAATATTTATGCCCCAAGTATTTGTCTTTCCTCTTCTTGTTTTAGTTTATATAGAAAATATTTAGTAATATTTTCTCACCTGGATTAATGTGACAGATTTTAAACATTTTTCTTACTTTCAATGTATTCTCAGTTAAGTGCTTAGATATTGTGAATATAAACATCTCAATATATTATTATATAATATACTTAAGTGAGTTTTCATCATTTTAAAGAAGAAATATAAACTTTCTCAAAGAATTCAAAACTTTTTATGGTTTGGCCCTTCCTTAAGTCATCAGGCCACCACTCCCGCCATTGTTTTAACAAACCTGCTTTACTGGCTGGCCCCAGTCTCCATCAGCTCTAGGCTATTACTGCTGTTTTTCCTCTTTGACACAAATTTCTCCATTTGTGAATCTTTCAAGATTCTGAGAAAACATGACATTATTCAGAAACTATTACCTGATGTGTCCTAATCCATGCCTCTGGGTTAGCTTCCCTCTGTAATTCTTCATTTTATGTATAGCATTCATGTAACTTCATGTTTTGGTTGACTAGGCAACCCTATCAAAAATTACTATCAAATAGGAATTTTATTAGAAAACTAATATTAGGTTGTTAAAACATTATGAGATCAACTGAATATTGGCAACATCTACTTGTACTTGTATTCAGCATGACAAAATGTTAACATCCTTTGGTAAAGAGCCTTTAGTGAAAAAACAGCAACGACAACAACAGCAACAACATAAACGAGATCATATCCAAGAAATACATTGAGAGTCTGAATCTTGAGACAAGGAGAAGACAATTATGCATATTTCTCAGAAGTATTTAACCAGAGAACCAAGGTCAAGTAAAGGGGCAATGTAAGGTTTCAGGTGGGTTTATGGGCATTCATTCTGTTGGATTATGGTCTTTTGATTATCTTCTCTTAGCCTGTGTGCCGGAACTGTGATTATTATCATTTAGCTATTGGCTTCTATGTTCTGTGCTTCCGTTCTTGAGTTCTTGAATGGATACACCCATTACAATTTCAAGTATTCCTATATTTGCTTATTATATTGTAAATGCAAACCTTTATAATTCTATTCAAGATAGATGATTAGTCATTTTATTTAACAGTTTTGTTTGGCATGCTGGTATTACTTAGTTCATGATGTCTTTGAATTTTGTTATGTTTGTAGAAATTTGAAAGGCCTTTCAGAATATAAACTAGAGTAATAACTGTTCTTCCAAATAATAAAATGTAAATATTAAGAATTATAATTCAAGAAACTATAGCTATCGGGTATGGGGATTTTTTATTTTCATTTAGAGCATTAAAAATATGATCCCTCTAAATTTAGTACCACAAGTCTAAAAGACACAGATGATTCACATATTATTATAACTGTTGTATTGAAGAAGGACTTAAGAAAAATTTGTCAAATAGGCTGATTTTCAGTGGGTAAGAATATCTTAATGCCAGATCACTTTAATAGAGGCATAATACTACAATATTAGTAATTATCTGTCACCCTAGTCATCAAAAATGAACAATTTAATTTGAACTATGGCAACAATGGTATAGGTTTTCTAATTCATTTTAAAGCTGTCTTTGTCTCATACAAAAGAGACACTTTTAGAAGTATTTATTCAGGTCAAATAAAATGTGAATCCTATGTTCTTAAAGAGCTTTTAAGAAAAATTTTATTGAAGTAACATAGAATTATAATATGACTGGCTCAAATGAGTAGCATATAAATCATCATCTGTATATATTATATTCACTAGTCAAAGTCCAATTCTTTCTTAATAAGCCTTAGAAAATCATATCTCCCTCACCTTTTATCTTTGAAGGTTTATTTTATTTATGCATACAAGAATTGGGGTTAGGCCAGAGGCACGGGGTATGGGGGAGGCTTCACCAGAGACAGAATGGGGAGCAGAACAGGAAGATGTCTGAAATACACTGCTGAGGGGAGCAGTGAGAGAAACAGGAGAGATCTGCTGTGCCACACAGGTCACCTTCACCATGTGGGAAACCTCCCTGACTGGGTATCAAATTCATGCACTGTGGCTGAGATAGCATGATAGCACTGAGACTTTAACAAACCCTGTGCCACCAGGGAGACCCCATTTTTCTTTAACTAGATGTCACAGTCATCCCTAGAAAATTAATATTCTATTGGGTACATAAAATTTTGCTTAAAAAATGTAGATTCATAGATTTCTAAAAAAACAATATATGTGCAGAGTTTCTAAGGTCTCCATAGCCAGTATACCACCTTACTAGGTTAAGCACCTACTTTTGTCATGGGGCATCCAACGCTCCTTCTAAACTGAAAAGTAGTATCCTGTAATTTCTTTTCTTATGTGCATCATCACTAGTTTGCCAGTGGGAGAAAGTGAAGCAGAAGCCACTTCTGTGGTACCTCCCAAACATCTCAATCTTTTCACAATTAAGGTACCTTCTCCACTCTCCCTGTACTTCATGGCTTATTCCACCATCTTCTCATTGCTTCATTCCAAACCATAATTCTCACATTTTTCTCTCTCCATTCTTCCCAATATTTTTAACACCCTAGATTCTATCAGTGATGGTACCTAGGCTGATACAGCACGTAAAGAAGATTTGCTGTTCACCTAACTGGGACATTCTTCATCAATGAAAGAAGGGACAGCTTGGTAGGACAGATGTGGTGTTTTCAAGGAGTAGGCATTACCCACATATTAGCTGGCTCAGTTGTAGCAGTCTTTATTTTATTTTAAAGATTTATTTATTTATGCTTATAGAATTGGGGTACAGGCCAGAGGTGCAGGCGGATGAGATGACTCATCAGAGACAGATGGACAAGAACAGGCAAATCTACTGAAATACACTGCTAAGGGGAGCAGGGGACCAGTCAGGAGAGCCATGTGGGCCAACTCCCAGGTGGGGGATGGAACTGTGCCACAGTGGCTTTGGAGAGCTTCATAGTGCTGTGCTTTAACCCATTGCACCACCAGAGAGAGTGGTCTTTAGGATCAAATAGAACACAGAGTGAACTCGAATTTCAGAAAAGAAAGACTTAGAAAACTCATCTCAACATCTTAAGCTTTAGTTATAAGTGCGGGTAGTGATGTGAGGGCCTATTCAGGATGGTTAAGTCATGTGTTCCAGGTCATTCAGTGGATGAATAGTAGCACTGGAAGAGGAGATAATCTCTGCTTGAAGGGTTTATACTTCATCTGTTAATATTTAATCATAATGACACTTTTCCTTAATGAGGTACTAGCTCAAAAGTGATACATATATTAATATGTTAATGTACAATTTATGCCTATAATTAATATGTGATTTGAAGTGATACATACATATTCTAATTTAAATATGGACTTCCTTTTAGAAAAGTGACTACTAATTGAAAAGCTAGCAGTTTAATTCCTCCATGTTGTCCGAGGCAAGAGCTGTTTCTCTTCTACTGCGTGCAGATTTTCTGTATTAGGAGTTTACATTGGCAAAAAGTCATTAAAACTATTTCAATGTAACATATGTCTTACTTTTAGAGAGATCCCAAAGAGTACTCCCAGATAAGAATTTCTCAGAAAACATAATCACACTCACAATTATACTATAAAATTAAATATTACCAAGCACAATCTATAATATGGGCAAGTCTGGGCAAAATCAGAGTCATTTTACAAAGATTCCCTTCCCATTGGGAGGAGACACATTGCACCACTCCAATAATGGGTTTTAGCTCACATGGGAAAAGTTTGTTAGTAACTCAATGTCCAGAGGTTTTTACTGGGGCTGATCATGAATACCTTGTCCTCTGCCAGGCAGGCACCCAAATTCCAGGCTCCAGGTGGAAAGCAGATGTTTGGCATAAACCACGTTGCGTTTTGTGGGTTTAGACATTCAAAGTCACTCTCATTGATTAATGGCGGGGCCCTTTAAAGTAAATATTGTCAGATGCCTGGCTGGGGCCAGCCTTGCCAGCAGGTCTTCCTAGCAAGCTCTTTTCTGCACATTCTAATATTTACAATTTAATAGAAAATGTAACAGAAAAATCACCAAGACTGTTGTCAATTGATGGCAGGAGCTAAAGTTCAGGTAATCTCTTTTAGTTTAGGAGAATAGAGTAATGCTTCTTTCCTTCTGGGATTTGATGATATCAGTACTCTGTAAAAATAGCTGAAGGCCAAATGGCTTCACAGATTTTCCCAGCTTGATAGACATTGGTATTCTAGCTGATTTTTCAATTTTATGCACTCACTGAGCTATCACTTGATTTACTGTAGTGCATTTTAGATTTTTTAAAGTTTTTTTTCCTCATGAAAATAGAGCATTGTGTATATTGATGTCATAGCTTAATTTGTAGACACTATAAAAGAAAAACACAATTTTACTCTCTTTTCCACACCTGCTTAGCAGTTAGTTATTTCCTCCTGTGGATACCTACAGCTATCTGAATGTGTTTCTATGATTCACTTTTGTATATCTGTTCCCTCATGCCCAAAGCTCTAGCTTCTCAAAGATTACTCACAAATCTAGAATGGATTATCCTAGATACTACTAGCTATTCAAAAACATTTACAGCAATTATAAACAGCAATTCTATGTAAGTATCTGTATATACTGAAGTTACTTGAAAACAATAAACCAGAACTTCTAATAAAAAAAGGAATCAAGATAATAAAATAGGAAGCAGATTAAATGAAATATTTAATATATTCAATGTACCTTTCATATAAGTTCCTACATGATTTATTCACAAACCTTGTAGGTGAATCTTTTTTATTTGAAAATGACTATGATCTTTTAGGTATCCTAGTACATTTAGAAAAAGTTGATACAAAAGTAATAGATTTCAAATATAATATACTTGAAATTTTAAGCTGTAAAATTTAGGGGAAATAAAACAGTAAGTTTCATAATTGCAGCAAGAAAGATACAGTGATAGTGACTTCTAAGTAAATTGTGGCAGGACAAATTGGAGAGAATTCTCTCTTCAAATTGGAAGACTGTCTTTCCACCAAGAGCCAGGAAATCTTATATAAGTCCTCCCTACAACAGCAGGCATTTAGATTCATACATTCTTTGGTATTTACGAGCAGCTGTAGCTAGCAGAATTGGAGGAAAGTTCTACCTCCTGGAGTTTAGAATTTGCAAAGATCTGTGCATAACAAATAGGAACAGAAATAGCTAGAGCTATGAAATGGACTTGATGAAAACAGTTCTTAAAATCAGTTCTTAAATTCATTTCAACCTTAGAGACTGAGCATTCTCTGCACTTACAGTGTTAGTCTTCATACAAGCATATGGCCACATGATAATATACTTAATTGGATAGATCAAAATAAAGGATGTCGCAGATTAGCTAAAGGGACAAAAAGTTGTCCATTTTTTAAACATTACCTAGCTGCTGGACAGCCTTTATCAATTCTTAGTATGAAATTTTTCTAATAAATGCTGAACCCATTATACTTAAAAAAAATAGTAGTCATTAACATTTTTTTTCCCAAAAAAACTTATGCTGTCATCTGTGCTGATTCTCCAGTCTTCTAATTTATTCCAGTTTTATTCAGATAATAATTGATAAATAACATTGTGTACATTGAAAGTGTGCAGTATGATGTGTTGTTAAGTAGTTATCATAACAGAGATAGTTGAACTTTTCCAATATACATAGTTTTCTCTTATTGTTTGAATAGTGAGAACTTTCAAGGATTCCTCAAGCCTTACCAACTTAAGTATATAATATAGCGCTACCTCTTGCTACCTGATCATATTAAAATATATATGGAAAAAATCTTTAAAATATAAGGCACTATATTATAAAATATTTTTATTTTCATTATCTAATATTTTTGGCAACTTTTTATGAGATGAAACTAAATGCTACTAATAAAAGGGAAAGACAGATATGATTCCTGGTAGAATTTTTTAGTATTAATAATAAAAATCTTCATAAGTTAATCCTTTGATTCTGTAAGAGCTAGAGCTTATAAACCTCCACCAGCTTACGCATTCCCTCCACTGGAGCTGGCCTTAAAGGTAGGTTGTCAGTGAAGTGTTAATTATGCTAAGAACTCCCGAGCTTACCCTAAAACCTGCAGTCAGAAAAGCCATCTTATTCAATTCACAGTTAAGAGATATTTTAAAGCATTTAAAATGGCCCATCAAGTACTGTGATTTTTAAACAGCTCTAACTAATACCAAAGTTGCTTTTTAAATGCACATGTCCTTTCCAATTGAATTATGGACAGAAATCTGCACAAGGAGAAACTACTTGGCATGTTAAAAAAAAAAAAAAAAGAGGCCCTGAGAGTTTGCCAAAGGATGAAATAATAAATACTTTTAAAATAATATTATCAGGGTGTTTTGATTAAAAGCTATAAACTTGTGACTTTGTTCAAAGTAAATTGATTCAATGCATGTTATTTTTTTCAAAAAGGTTGTTCTTCCTGCCCTCACCCCCATTACTACTGAACCTATGTAATTAGTTTTCTCTAGGGTTAATTTGTACTTGCTTCATCCTTTTATTTCAACACCAGTTCATCCTTCCCTCATATGCAGATCCTGAAATACTGAATTTAACACAGCTAATATCAGCAAATGTTAGTTGGATTCAATTATGTTTATTAGATAATTAGGAACTTTAAGGATATGATTCTCAAATCATGAACCTTCTAGGTGAAGGAGAAAGAATATTGATTCTCATAACTGAAAGCTGTCATGCTAAACTATTGAAACTTTTTGAGGTTTCAAGCCCCTTGCAAATGACTATCACCAAATTCATTTCTGCCATTAAACCCCTTAATTCCCATACCTGTCCTGGTTGTTGATAATGGTCAATAACGTTGTTCAACATATTGTAGCAACCTAGTGAATATTGCTACTGCAGCCCTGGCATGAGGTAGAAAGAAAAAAAAAAGCGAATGATAGAGTTTGACAGTTTTTTTTTAGTAGCTATGCTACCTCACATTAAAAGCCTTTTTCTTTTTAGTTTATTTATACTCCAGTTGGCTACTTCTATTCCAGAGCTACTTGGGAATGCCTTTGATGCAGAGAGTAACTATATGTAAGACATGTCTGATAATACACTTAATGTATTTGAAATTGCAGTAGCAAATAAATATTATTTTTTAAATATACATGAATTTACTGTTTATTTAATCTGAAAATATTCGCTGACAGCTATTCTGGAAGATAGTGAAACATGCTGATAATGCTAAAGGAAACTCAGGTTTTGACTTGCAGAGTATGTTTTAGGAAACTGCTTAGGCTTTAGAAAGCTAGTCCTGTCTTTCTCAAAGGAATATGATGAACTATTGGTGCTTTGATGGTGGGAGAAATTTAGTGACCACATACATTGTTCAAAAAATGTACAATGTAAGAAAAAAGAGCTACATAACTTTAAAAAAAAACTATGTATAAAATAATCTAAATATAAGTTAATCATTCCTATCCAAGTGAGAATCTCTGAGTGAAAGTGTGCTTTAGAAATACAAATTTTTCATTTTGAAACAAAATATGCATATAACATGTAATACTGACACTGTCCAAAGGACTTATCAGTAACTTTAATCAAACTCATTAATATTTTGCTGGAAAATGTGTAATTACAATGAATGTGTTTTGTGTTTTACTTTTTCTTTTTTTCAGTAAGACTACAAATAGCCTGGTGACTATTCAGAGACTTGCTAAAAGTGAATGGTGAAGTACATATTAAAGCATGTTTGTGTGTGTGAAAGTTATACTGTAAGTTATTTATCTGTTTTGTTGTTAATGATAGAATGCTTCATTATGACTAAAGTTTCATTCAAATTCCATTATTATCATCCCATGATTAAAAAATATGGATTACGGTTTACTCTGCTCCATTTCTAAAATGCACTTAGACTAAGTTAAGGGCAACATTTGCAGGATATAAAAGATGCATACTGGTCGGATATATTTTAATTGTACTTTTCACTATTTCCCACCTTTGACACAAATTCTATTAAATAGCAGTCTGACATTCATTATGATGAATAACCCAGTTCTTGGCGAACAAATGCAATGTCATCAACTATTCATTGTATTTCTGATGACAGAAAATGTCACAAATTAGTTCTTTTTACAAAAAAATATAGCAAATACAAAATAGGTTTTTTTATGCTTATAGTAATTTTTTCCTTCATTAAAATCTTTGAGTTATGCTAAAACATATACAACCTTTGTGATATAGAGAAAAAAAATGTGGCAGTAAATAAGTAAACATCATATTTAATGTACTATAGACATCAATTTGATCTTCAGATTTTCTATTAGTGATTTGATGATTTTATATAATTTATTTTGCATGTACAAAAACATTTCCTTACATGTAGTTATATATTAATATTAAAAATATTTCTAAAATTTGACTTCATTATTTGATCCCAATAATCTTGCATATTCTTATTTTTTCACATAAAAAACTAATAGGTAAGGTTATAAGTGGCAGGACATGTCACATTTTTATATTCTAAATGCAAATTTATACAGTACTTGTAACCCCGGAAGACAAGCAGTTTGGTCTAAAAGTTGTGGTTACCATTATTAATAACACTAATAAAATTATGTTGTAAATATACATTTATTTTTAGCTTCAGAGTACCATACTCTAATCTAGTTTGAATTTACCACTTAATATATAAATAATTCATTTTTAAAATAATTTTGCTTTTAACTGCTTTTATGCAGTATTCTATTTCAATATTTAGTATACTAATTGTTTCTGTGATTAAAAAAAAAAAACAACTGTCAGTCCTACTGAAGGTATTCTAAGCAATATATTATATATATTAGATATACAGATGGTCCATCAAATCTCTTGCAGTGCCAGAGAAACAGACCTGACATCTGCGTCCCAAGAACAATGACCAAATTATACTACTCATTATACTTAGTAGACAATCCAGTTCGCCAACTGGAGCACAGGAATGACAAGAATTAGTAGACCACTGCTACCAGGCCCTCGGCCATTGCTGCCTCTGCACACTGGCTGTTTCTCCGCCAGTCACAAAAATTGCTGTTATGTAGTGTTTCATGTCCCTAGCTCCTGTTCAGTGTCCCATTTGGATGTAGGCAAAATGTGTAGCCTATATCAAGTACTTAAATTAGACCTGAAGGGAGCTGAAAGTATTAAGAGCAAACAGTTTGAAATGGATAGTCATCAAATTTAGAAAAGCGTGTAAAACTCCTAAGGACCAAAAAGCATTGGTTTTGTCACTATTGTGGTGAAAATAATTAAATTTAAAAGCCATTTATATATTTTTTAACAAACTAAATCATGTATTAGTGGCATTTACAGTACCATGCTGTCACAATGCTGATGGCAAAAGTGGAGGTGTGGCAGGTGCAGCTGCCATGTTGGCAGTGGCTTCTGTGTGAAGATGGTGCCAGGCTGGGTGGCAGTGCCCTTACTGATGATGGGGTGAGGCGTGCTAAATATTTTGTTCATGGGCATCATTGGCTTTACCAACACATCAATATATGGAGCTTGAGCACTGATAATTATTTTTTAGACTCCATTTCAAAGGAAATGGAATGCTTTGACATACATGAGGAGCAGTGGTTTCCTGGATGGTCACTGGTGGAAGAGTCTCCATGTTTAGAAAGAAGCAAAAAAGGGAGGCCAAAATTGTAGCAGAAGACAGTTTTAAGTACTTTGTATATTGAAAAGAGCTATTTCCTGCTGATCTCATAGAAATAACTGAAGGATTCTAACACTACTTAGAAGGAAATTAAGGGAACATTTAATTTCCAAATAGCTAATGTTGAGATTCTATTTCAGGCTCCAGATACATGATGCCTGAAAATCACATTGATTTCAATATTCTGAAGTGACTGCATTTTCATATTCTGAGAAAAATTGCTACAGAAATCATAGAATGCAAACCTTATGTACTATCTACCTTGGAAATACTTAGAATTATCATACAGAATATCTATCTTTAGGTATTTTTAATTAAGCTGAAATCTCACACTGAAAATATGTCCAGTTTAAACAGGGTTAAATGGAAAAGCTCTAAATGCAGAACTGTTCTGGACAAAACATTAGGCTTGTGGAGAGCGGATCCATTCACCCCCCATTCTCCAATGCTTTTGTCTTCTTTCTCTCTTTCTCTTTCATTCCCTCTTCCTCATTCTCTCCTACCTCTCGAAAGGTTTCAGGATATATCTCAGGAGCCTTTGTAAAAACTGTAAACCTAAATATAAGCCCAATGACATATGGTTTAGAAATGGAGTCTCAAAACTGTGAAACATGAGTAAGTAGATGATTACTTTTGTTGTGCAAGAATAGGACAGATTTAGGGATTCAAGCTAATGAATGAAAATTTCAACTAAATATTAGAGAAGAACTTTAGAATTTACAGAATGTTTTAGCAAATGAAATAAACAACTTTATGAGATTAATCATCACTGGAGATGCTTAGAACCAGACAATAACTAACTTATTCGAGGGGATTAAACATAACACGAGTGTGCTTGTCCTTACATTCCGTAAGTGTATGAAGTCATTGTTGATATCATATGCAAATCGATCCCAAATAACTCCTGCCATGAATCTCAAATAAATTAGAAACATGTTTCGAAATATTCCCATATATATCACACATTTTTAGTTTCCAGTGGTATAATAAACATACCCTGTGTGTGTGTTTATAAATCTACATGGAAACCTTTATTTCTTTGAAATTTGACACCTTTAAAATAATAATTCTTGTTTTTTAGCTTCTTCAGAGAAAATTGAATTGTAGGTGGACACAAATGTAAATGCATTTCCCATATATATTATACAGCATATGCATATTTTTCTTTATTTGAAAGACCTTCTAAAAGAAGGAGAAAAGAACATATGTGAGCAATGAGATAAGCTAAGAAGCACTGTAGCATTAAAAGATAACATCATCTAGACTGATAAACCAATTCAGGAAGCACTTTAGTTTAATTCTCAAAGTAATAGATACACAGTTGCCAGGTTACAAAAGCAGTTTCTTTCTTGGTTTGTAGATAGCAGTTTCTATCTCCAAGTTAAAGAAAAAAGCTTTTCTTCTGTGATTATGCTTATTTATAGAAAATGAAAATTCTTACCTATAGCATTTTTTTAAAGATTTATTTATTTATTCATTTATTCATACAGAACTGGGTACAGGCCAGAGGTGGAGGGCAGCGAGAGGCTTCATCAGAGTCAGAATGGGGAGCAGAACAGGCAGATTGACGAAGTACACAGCTGAGGGGAGCCCCGGGCATGTCAGGAGAGGTCTGCCACGCCATGTGGGTCACCTCTGGGGTGGGGATTGAGCTTTCACCTAAGAGCTGGCTGTGGCCAGCTTGCAGTGCTGCGTCCTAACCCATTGTGCCACCAGGGAGGGCCACATATAGCATCTTGTACTACTAAACATATGGATTGCTCTTTGAATTACTTTATATAAAATGTTATTTAACTTATACAAATGATAAGAGAAAAACTCATAACAGGATGGAAGATTTATCAAAGATATATATATATATATATATATATATAATGTATGTTGAGTCATACTAAATGGCAGTTTTCATTGACTTAAATTGCAACAATTTAAAATGTTATTAGTGCTTTTAAAATTTCTTTGAAGGTGTCTCCATAATTAAAATTTAACTTTATTGATAAAGTTAAATTATACACACACACATTGAATTGGCTATTATAAAAAGAGAATTATGCTAAGAAACTAGGACAGCAGTCATGGAAACTCCTTAAAGAATGAAAACCCAAATCTGTGAGAGGACAAACATTGTTGTGACTGTTAATAACAAGCTACTTTGCAGAAGGCTGTTAAGCTGTGTCCTACTGGTGTTATCTTGTTGCAGCACAAAGGAGATGATTTTATACTTGAAGCGACTTTTCTAATAAAAGAAATTAAAATATCCTTCTAATATTTTCAGATGGTGCTGCACTTACATAGAGAATATATGTCCTCTAAATGATCTATGTTTGGGCTTAAGAAGGGAGGGAGGGGAAGGGAGAGAGAGAACAAAGAAGATAGCCAATTTGTATGTGGTGTATTGGAGAAAAAAGAATTCTTCCACAGAATGGATAAACCATAACCTGTTTGTGATAGGAGTCCCTGTTCCAGCGAAGAAAGCATTCAGCAAATAGCAGTTATTCCAGAAAAGCTGGCATGGCATATAACCTGAGATACACATGACTGGGTCTGGGCTGATAGAAATGAGCAGCCCAGAGCTTCATCTGTAGGGTTTATCAGTCACCCAAGCACCTCTGTCCTGGCTTTTTCCTTGGGGAGAACAGGGAGGAAACAGTAGCTACAGGCCAGAGCCAGCAGTTTGAAACTTGCTGCAAAGCATGGACATCACCTGCTATCTCCAGTGTCGCTCTTCAAGCTGGTTATGGATAGGAGGCAGAGGGAACCATGTCTCCTGTACTAAGTTGCCCCTGTTGGACCCAGGGAGGCACCTGAAACTCTGTTCTTGCTACCAAGGAGAAAGGTCTGAAGAAGAGGCTGTTCAGCCTTTGCTGAGGTTAGACTACTGGAGTGCAAGATGAAGGGCACTGAATCAGATATGCAGGCAGAGATAGACCAACTGTGTAGGAGCTTCCAGAAGAGATCAAAGTCTAAAGCCTTGCTCCACAGGAAGTACTTTCTGAGCAAGGATCTACAAAGAAGTCAGAAAGGCCCCATCACAGAGTAATGAACTGAGGATGTCACTCATAGGAAAAGAACATGGATCTACAATGCTAGAGTACATTTTGCACTATATTTTCTTTCAATAGATTCTGCAGAAATTATTGTGAAATTGTTTTATGGAAAGGATTTCAATGAGTATGCAGCAAAAACTGCAGGGAAAAAAATTCATTAAAAGAGTATACAAGTAAAATACTAGACATAAATAATTTTTATTTTTTTGACAAAGTATCCATTTTTAAAAGAACTGTAGCTTGCAGTGTGTCTCCTAATTCTAATTAGACATCCATGTCATGCCTAATTTTAAAGTCATCATTATATGTCCTTTAGAAGAGATTCCTCAAATTGCTGAAGCTTTTCAATTTCTACAATACATGAATCTGTCTTGAAAGCTGAGTAAAAAAAAAGTATTGACCCCCAAATTCATTGTGTCATGGCAAACCTGCTATCAGCACATCAGGAGAGGATAATTTTGCACTCTGGATAAAACTCCATTGCAAGACTCTTGGCAATTCTGATTCCACATACACCTCAGACAATAAATACCTGTTAAAACTCCCCTTTATCCAGGCCTACTTCCCTCCCCTATGATTAGTGTAACAAGTCGACATGACCCCATGCACTTCCAAAACCCTTATCTGAGACTTATCTAACCCTTATAAGTGAGACTGATTAATATTCACCAACAATTACTCTCTTGTAACACTTGCAAATGTGCAAGCCCACTGACTGCATGTGCTTTTATAGTGCATCGTGTGTTAGCTATGAAAGAAGGTGGCCTCAGAGGGTCTCCTCACATTTCTTGTCTGACAGTGAAGAAGTTCTGTAGATCATGGCTTGACAAACTTTGGCCTGTGGAATCAAAGTCTCAGTCTTATTTGTTAAGAGCTGTAAGTATGTGTTTACATTGGAAGATTACTTAAAAAAAAAACAACAAAAAAATGATACACAGTAGATGCTATAACTTGTACAGTTAAAAACATTTGGTTTCCAGAAAAAATTTGCATTTCTTGCTTCAGATTATGACACAGTCATTAAACCAGGCCAACCATCCGCTCTCACAATTTTCAGTTATTGAGGCTGATCCTCGTGACTATTATAGTCGCACAGATTGGTTGTCCAAGTGGCTGGCACGTTAGAGGATAGTAAGAAAACTTCAGAGAGGAATAAGTGAAGGTACGGAAGAAGACTAGCAGAAAAAATATTTAAAAAGTCTATTATTGTAGAATTTAACTTGTTACTGACTCTCTATAGATCAATGTTTCATACGAGCAAGTTCTTTCCTGTTTCGTCAAACTCATGAAAATTCTGGACATTCTCTGATAAAGGAAGGCTCCTGTTTTCAGATCTGGAGATAAGTTTTCTGAAGTTTGAATAAATTATTTCTCTGATTTTCAAACTTTGTTCCATGGATCCCTAGAGGTATATTGCAGTCTCTTAGGGTCTACCTCTGTGAGGGGAGGGGTAGTTTAAGTATAGGGGACTTAAGACCTCCACTGATAAGTAATTCACATTCTATATTTTGTCTCTATTGTAATAAAATTTAGACTCAATTCAATTTCAAAAACAGCCCAATTAAAAAGTGGGCAAAGGACCTGAATAGATGTTCCAAAGTGAAACCTAAAATTGATCAACATCACTAGTCATCAAGAGAAATGCAAATTAAAAGCACATGGGCCAGTATTGCACATCGGTTACAGTGGCAATCATCAACAACACAGATAATTAGTGTTGGCAAGGCTATGGGAGAAGGTAACCCTTGCTCACTCTGAAAACTAATATGAAGACTGCTCAAAATTAAATGAAGAATCGCCATATGATCCATCAAGTCACCTTTGGGTGTATATCCAAAGGAACTGAAAACAGGATCACAAAGAGCTATTGTACCCCCATGTCCATTGCAGAATTATTCACAATAGCCAAGATAGGGAAACGGCATAAGTGTTCTTCAGTGGATAGAGGGATAAAAAGATGTGCTATGTATGTGTATGGAATATCATTCGGTTGTGAGAAAGATATGTCATTTGTGACAATGTGAATGAAGCTTGGGGACAGTGTACTAAGTGAAATAAACCAAACAAAGACAAATACTGTATTGTTATCATTTACATGTAGAGTTCAACAACATCAACAAAAAATGTCAGCCCATAGAAATAGAGTAGAAGAGGGAGAATTTAGTAAAAGGTACAGGTTTTTAGCTAGAAGATGAATAGGGTCTGAGGAATCGTAAAAACATGGTGATCATAGTTGACAACACTGTATAATGTAATTGAAAGGTGTTAAGAGAGTAGATATTCTTACCGAAAGAAAAAAAGATGAATATATGAGGTGTTGGATGTGTTAATTAACTAGATGGTGGGAATCCTTTCACAATGTATTTGTATATCAAATCACTATGATGTGTGCCTTAAATATCTTGCAATTTTACTTTTCAATTATAGTTCAATAGAGCTGAAAAAAGTTAAAAGAACAAAATGTTTCCATGAAAAAAATTCTTAAAAGAGTTGATACTTTGGTCCAGTAACTTTCTCTTTAATGCTGTTAACATTTTCTAAATAAATTGCTAAGTGTTTAAATGTTTCAGCTTATTTCATCATTCTTAAAGATATTTTCTTCAATCCTTCTTAGGTTGATTACACTAATTAAAACAGGAATAATGAGTGGTGGGGTAACCTTCATTTGAAAAGTGTGAGCCTTTGCCTTTAAATGATATACAGTATTGTGTATCATTTTGTAAACCAATGCTAAACCAATGCTACCTTAGCAACATTTTTTAACTAAAAAATAATATGAGGATGATAATGCCTACCATCTTTAAAAATAGAAACAATGAGGATTAAAATGTAAAGCCTAACTTCCTTCCCTCCCCAGTTTTTTTCCACAAGTTTCCAATAGCTTCAAAAACTTCATGTAAAATATCCTTCATAGTCAACTTATGTGATACCGCCTGAATAAAATTAGGGAAATGTTCAGTGAAGGTTAATATGTCAGTGCAAATTACTTTTGTGTAATGGAGAAAAAGCTATTCTTATATTACAAAATGACTTTATGTAGGGTCATTATAATTAATACTTGCCTGAAAATAAATTCTACCCTATTAGATAATGTTTTGCAGATAAATGCAATAGGACCAAAAATGTGGGTTTTCACCTTAGATTGTGAAAATGGCCCTATGTAGAAAAAAAGGCTCAAATTCCAGGGATTTGAAACAGTGAAGGCATGCTAATTTGGAGTCCTCCAAGCTAGTGCTTGGAGGTTTGAGAATCTCAAAGCTTTGTATATTAGCATCTTGGACCTAGAAGGGGGAAAAACAAACAAAACAAACAAAAAAACCAATAGGATGTTTTAAGTTAGATGAAACGGGTGGGAATCTTTGTTGTTCTATAGCCCAGCAATGTTAACATAGTATTATGAAATCACAGGTCACAATTAATCTGCTGCATTCTCCAGTTACATTCTTTTCCTTAATCTCACTTTAAGTGTACCTGAAATTATTATTTCTGTGACTGGCGCCTGCCTCCAGCAAATATATTACTCTTGATGTTCAAGAGATGTGTTGTCAAGAAAATATTTCAGGTCTTAGAAACAAATAATATCTCCCATTGTGACTCTGCCACTTAAAACTACTGTCATATGCAGGGCTTTTAAACAGGATTTACACACTGGGCTTAAAAAATTGAGATCTGATACCATACTGCCTTTTATCAAATTCAGCTTTACTACTTACTGACTTTTAAACTGTGGCCAGTGGTTTAAGTCTCTCCTATTTTTTGTCACTTTTTTTTTTTTTTGCATTTCTCTCATGATTAACCCCTTGTCAGATATATAATGTGCAAGTATTTTCACCCATTCAGTAAAGTGTCTGTTTTACTGTTAGTTTCTTTTGCTGTGCACAAGCTTTTTGATTTGATGTGGTTCTACTTGTTTATATTAATTTTTTGTTTTTCTTGCTATTGGAAGACTTCACAAAGACATTACTGAAACTGGAGGGATGTTTTACCTGAGTTACTCAATGTATTTTATGATTGTGGGTCTCACAGCTACATCTTTATTCCATTTTGATTTAGTTTGTGTGTAAGATGTGAGATGGTAATCTAGTTTCTTTCTTTGGGAAGTGTCTATTTTCCTAACACTTATTGCTGAGGTAACTTTCCTTTTTCCAATATGTATATTCTTGGTTGCTTTGTCATAGATTAACTGTCCTTATATATATATATGGGTTTATTTTTGGGTTATCAACTATTTTCCATTTATCTATATGCCTGTTTTTTGTTCCAATACATACACACTGTTTTGACTATCATTGCTTTGTGTTACCACAATTCTTCCTACTTTTTGGGCTGTTGTGGTTCAATATGAATTTCAGTAATGTTTGTTCTATTTGTGTGAATAATATCAAAATTTTGATAGGGATTGCATTGAATCTGTATTTGCTTTGGGTAAGATGGCCATTTTAACAATTTCCTTTCAATCTATATGCATGGAATAGCTTTCTATTTCTTTGTGTCTTTTCTATTTCTTTTAATATTGTATCTTATAATTTACATTTATAGTTCCTTTACCTCCCTTGTTAAGTATACTCATAGTTATTCAAGTGCTTTTCTGCATCTACTAATGTGATCACATATTTTTATCTTTCCTTGTGATGTGAATTATACTGATTGATTTTCAGATGATAAAGTATTCTTGAATTCCTGGAATAAACTGTATTTAGTCATGATATATGTTCTTTTTGATGTTGGGTCAGACCCCCAAAGAAATCTCTATCATTGAAGTCAATGAACCATAGTAAATTTAAAATAATTCTTCAGTTATTTCTATATCTTTGGATGTTTCAGTGTGCTGAAAAATATTACAGATATTTTCTAACTTTACAGTTGATTTCTGAGAAGAGGATTGTCCAACTTCTCCCCCTCCCCCATTAGTTAGAAGTGTTACATACTTACTTAATGATGGTATAATAAAATAAATTAAAATCTAATTAAACTAGATAAAGTCTAATTAAATGATTTAATCATATGGTGTTTCTTTGTTGTTTTTACAAAATACAATTAAAACATGTGAACAACAATGAATCAGGAGCCCAAGGAAAAGTTTTGAAATGCAAAGATGAAAGAGGTTCTACAATAGCAGCTATTTTTCTCATAGAAGGTTTTGGCCCATTAAAAAATGTAGAAAATTAAGAAAGCAACCCCTTACTATTTCATCATAAAAAAATTTAAAAACTAGGAATAAATTCAGAAACAGTGAATTATCTCTACAGTGAAATCTTTAAGACACTGTGAAGATGTATAAAACTAGATACAAAGATATGGAAAAATGTTCTTTGTTACTGGGTGGGAAGCATTAATATAGTCCAAAAGATCATCATACATAAAATCCCTATAAAAATACAATGTAACTGGAGGTGATAATGCTAAGTAATATTATAATGATACTGAGGAGCAACTATGATACAGTGATTTATGTTATCAATTAAAAACAGCCATTTGTTTATGAAAACTTTGATTAATAGATATGGCAGGGTGAGATAAAAATCTGGCTGAGCAGAGGCCCTACCTAAGTCAAAATCAATTAGTGGTACTGATAATATGGCTCTAAGAATTGGTTTAACTATAGGCACTAAATCTGAGACAGTTGGAGATGCTTAAGGGCTCCACATTGTAGTCCTAAAGCCTTTCTCAAGTTTGAGCAGGGTCACAAGGGACTCTCACTAGTCCAAGTGACCACTTTCACGTCAATGGAAGGCTACCAGAAGCTGTTCCTACTGGGTCCCCCCCACCGTGTGTGGCAGTTATCAAGTTTTCCTCAGAGGCTTGTTACCTTCCTCCTTTTGCTGCCTAATGAGCTGTGTATTTAGATTATGTAGATTTCCCACAATGAATTAAAATTGTTTGACTTGTGCAGTAAGTAAAACCTTCATGCTTCATGAATGTTAGAACTGTAGAGATCACAAGCCTGATAGTTCAAGAAAATCTCTGTTGTTTCTCTGTTCTTCATTTTAGTGATTCTAATTTATGGCACTGTATTCTTAATTATTTTTTTAACTATATTCTACAGATGGTGATATCTGGTTCTTATTTTCATTTTTTCCCCATATTCTTAAATCTTACTATCATGTTTTCTTTAGCCTAGAAATCTTAAAAGAATATTTTTTTAATTTCATGATGTATGAATTTATATATACATAAATACTTGGATAAAATTACTTTACTTATAAAATGTTCTTTATATATGTTTATGTAAAGACACTTGCTCTGATAGTGATGGTGACTAATATGCTACAATTGGCCTACTATGATTTCATAATTGTCCCTTTTCTTGCAACTTGTTAATTTTTCTGTCCAATCTTTTGGCAGTCTGTGAGGTCAAAGATAGGTATCCTTACCAAGACAATACCCCTCACCAGATACCTCAGGATGTTATAAACCATTTATCTAACTTAAATTGGTTTTTGACCTAGTAACTGCTCAAGAATTGTAAACAGACTCTAACTTCTACATGAGGCCATCCACATGCATATGGATGACTAGCATTTTTTCCTTTTCTGTATTTTATATTCTGCCTTGAATCCAGGCTGATATAAATATATATTGTTTTTGTCTGAAATTGCTGCTAGGAGGATTTTTTAAAAATTCACACATTCCTAAAGTTTCACCTCTTCAATAGATTATTTTGGGAAGAAGACTTATCTAAGTAACACTTTACATATACCTAAAGCCTTGCCTGCTATCCCTTATGCACATATTAAAACCCAACACCAGTATTGAACTCAGTAAATGTCTTCAGGGCATTCATGAATTCAGGGCTCACTTCACACTGTGGTTTTCAGCTTCTTATTCATTTTCTATTTCTGGGGATTTCCCTCAACATCTTGCAAGGTCAGCTATGTGTTTGGAAATAGCATTTCTGTGTATTTTATGCCAGTAGTATTCTTTTTTAGGATGTTTAGTTAGTGTTGTTTCTGGAAATAGAAGGTACAATATAGCTTTTCAACAAAAGGAAGAATTTTTTTTTTCAAAACGTAAACATATTTATTTTCAAATATTTCATAAACTCCCATTTTAGATTGTATATGTTATCAGAAAGAAAATACACAATGTAATTAAGAACATTTATAGAGTATCATTTGTGATCTAAGCACTGTATTACACCACAATTAAATACTCCCTTCTTAGCTTAGGAATTATTCAGAGACTCTTCCTCAAAATTGAGTCAGGCGTCTGTTGTGCTAGTGGGTTTTAATTCTTAAATATTTAGTAATTAACTAAAATGGTGGATCCACAGTCTGACAATAAGATATATTTGGCAGACTCAATACAATACAGAATATTCAGCTAATATATACATATATATATTTTAAGATTTATTTATTTATGCTTACAAAACTGGGGTACAGGCCAGAGGTGTGGTGGGTGAGAAGACTCACCAGAGTGGGGAGCAGAACAGGCAGATCTACTGAACTACACTGCTGAGGGGAGCAGCAGACCGTCAGAAGAAGTCTGCCATGCCATGTGTGTCACCTCCCTGGTTGGGGAATTGGGCTAGTATCTGTGACTGCTGATAGCTTCACAGTGCTGCACATCAATCCATTGTGTCACCAGTGAGGGCCCCAGATATAGAATTTATTGATGGCTAATTTTGGCTCGAAAATTTCTTTTCAGCTCAACCTGAGTGAAACTATTTTAGAGCTATTTGCAATTCCAGACTACCTAACTGATCCTGGGGACAGGATCAAACTCTGCTGCAGTGGCTTCGGAGAGCTTCATAATGTGGTGCTTTAGCCCACTGTGCCACCACAGTGGGTTTATATTTAAACACTAAATATAAATTTAATATGCTGCTTAGCATTTTCCATGAGTGGTTTGAAATTAACAGACAATGGAAATATGGAGCTCTAAACATAATTTCATTTCTGTTTTCACTGTCCACCAATATTGCTTTGTAGAATAAGCCCCTACACCAGTACTGTGTGTCATCCCAACTATCACTACTTTAATGAAAGCTCTCAAAATCCTTCATGTAAAAAATAATTATCATTTTCTAAGTTGTGTCTAAACGCTTAGAACTGTCATCAATACCTGGTTGGCTACCTGGGATTATTTTTCAGTCTTTAATATCATATATTTACCACATGTTAAAATTATATATAAGAATGCACTTTGCTTAACATTGGGTTTTTTCAGTGCTAAAAGATCATTTTAGCTCAGAAATTCTGAGACTATTCAAAAGACTAGTTTGTTTGATCAGGTGAAACCAACTATTTTGATTTGAAAATCCTGTTGTTGAAGAGCTAGGGAAATAGCCAAGTGGCTAACTGCTCAGGTGTGTTCTATATCTACTGTGTGGTGCTCTAGAAACTGGAAGACCAGCAACTTGATGATCTCGCCAATAAGCTTACAATACCCTCAGTAAAGAGAGATACGTTAAATAATATGATATAATATAAATATTCTCCACAACAGTAACACATAAAAATTATAACTGTATCCACCAGTAAACTAGCATTACAAGAAGTAGAAATTTACTAAATTTAAAAAGACAGACATATCTACTGTCATTGGGCACATTTTTATGTAGCCTTACTATCACCTAAAGTATAATTGTAAACTGCCCCTAGATTGTGATGTTTTACCTTCACACTTTGACTTTAAAATGATGTGAAGTCAGTAAATATTTGGTAGAAACTTAACTTCAAGTCTTGAATTTCCTTCTTTTTCAGGCCAGTGTTAGGTGGTTGATGATCTCGTGGACACAGGGTGGGGGCAGCAAGCAGCAGCCTCAGGACCAGAGAGTAAGTGAGCAGTATCCACAGAGCACAGTGTTGGCAGCAGTTTTGAGTACTGTGCTTTGTGTTTTCATATCCTACTAATATCTTCAAATGACTACCTGAGCCTAAATTTAGCACTTTATTATAAAATTGAGTCAGTGTTAGATGATGTCACCCAATGGTAGTCTAATGTCAGTGTTCTGACATGTTTAAGGGAGGCTTGACTAAGAAGTGATTTTCAGTAGGTTAAATGCATTAAAAGCATTTCATCTTAGAATGTTTTCAATTTAGAATGGTCTATTGGGATGCAACTGCATCACAAGTTGAAGAAGATGAATAATGGAGAATGATGAAATCATTACTAGTCAGATCATATGGATTTTGTCTTTCTCTGTCTGGCTTACTTCACTTAGCATAATGCCCTCAAAGTCCATCTATGTTGTTGCTACTGGCAGGATTTCCTTCTTTTTACAGCTGAATAATGTTCCATTGTACTTACTCATTCTCACCTAATGATCGGAGAGTGATAAGTTTCTGAATGACCACATTTACCTGTAAAATTAGTTTGGGCTTATTTCTATATAATTGAGATTAATTGAAAGATTTCAATATAAACACTCAGAATTTTTGCTTGTATTAGAATATACAGAGCTCCTTTTTAAGTGCTAACAGCTGCGAAAGGAAAACTAAATCATCAGAAATATTCAAGTGAAGGTAAGAGACTAAATTAAGTCAATAGCCTTCAAATTTTACATAAGGAGATGGCATTACTAGATATCAAGAAAGCAGAATGAATCTCAGTCATCTGTATGAAGATTGAGAGAAGAGTTTTCAGGTTTCTAACATGGGTGAGTAGACATATGAGAAAGCCAGATGACCAAAAACAGGAGAAGAAAATGGATACTATTGTTTATATTCAATGTGAGGTACAAGAAGACCATGAAATAGATGTAAGGAGCAAATCAGAAACTGAAAATTTTCAGATTTAATGATTGAGAATACAGAAAGTTTTAAACCCTGCCCCAAATCACATTATATAAATCCAGAGAACTGGATTGAGATAAGGTAATCAGTAAAAACCTTTTATGAATAGCAACAGGACAGAGAAGCCTGTTAAAAAGATGGATGTTTGTGCTATATTAGGTATTTGAGTTTTAGGTACTTAAGGAAAAATGCAGTGAAACAAGTTATGGGAGGAGTTAAGAATTTCACCTGACATTGCAAAATTATAAACCCTAATCTCCAGCCAGGAGTTTATCAGCCTACAATTTGTTCTGCATGGGACCTCAACAGACACAAATGGAGTTATTTAAATATTTATCACATGATGTGAGCAATTGGTTTAATAGCAAATAAAAGCAGGTTGTCATTTTGCGTTCTTCCTCAAATTAGAGTAGCTCTTGTCCTTGAAAATACCTCTTTTTGAAAAATTTTGAATTGACTGTTTTTCATTTCAAGCCTTTCTACCCTTGCTGCTCCAGTTGACTGCATAGTCTGTGAGGCCTCTCTCAGTAAAACATTGACTTGCTAGAGAGGGTTCTGTGGGCAAAAGAGCTCTGGTCCTCTCTCTTTCTTTTTATCCTTTCTTTAATAGTTAGTAATTTTCACCCTCCCCCCCAGGGCGCCCACATCCTGGTACATCCTCTTTTGTTCGCACACATCCTATTTTGTTCGTATGCACCGGGTGTAATCTGGAACATTGTGTCCAGCTGCTGGCTGGCAGACACTTCCTTGTTCCTATTACTTGTGCCTCTTACACACGTGTATAACTGTGTGTGAATTCTTAAGGTGAATATCACTCAGATATTAAAATAAATTATAGCTACTGGCATTGAACTTTCAAAAACACTCATTTGATAATTGGTTGATTATTCAGACTTCTGTTTTTATATTATTTCATTAGATTTATGAAAACATTTCAAACAAGTTTAACTGAGTCCCACTTAAGTTGATTCCACGTGTTAACCTACCCTGCCTTCCATTTTCTAAGTTTATCTCGATCCATAACATACAGTTCAATTCAATTATGTAAGTCCATTGATTTTTATTTTTTTAAAGATTTATTTATTTATGCATACAAGAACTGCAGTACAGGCCAGAGGTGTGGGGGGTGAGGGAGCAGGGAGCAGAACAGGCAGATCTACTGAAATACTCTGCTGAGGAGAAAGCAGACAGGTCAGGAAAGGTCTGCCATACCATGTGGGTCACCTCCTTGGCTGGGGATCAAATTCATGCTGCTGTGGCTATGGTTAGCTTCATAGTGCTGTGCTAACCCCTTGTGCCACCAGGGAGGAACCTCCATTGATTTTTACACTTGATCTTAGCCAAAAGGATGAGAAACGATCCTCCGATGATTTTTAAAGGCAATTTTTTTAAAGTAGGCTGAGAAAATCAGTTCCACAGAACATACATGAACTTTGATAGATCCTAATCAAATAAGAGTCTTAGAGTTTAGATCTTCAAAGCAATATTGACTTGGCAAACCTAAGCAAAAGTGAATAGAGGGTTCTATCAGTCAAGGATCTGACAAGTACAATCTGGTTAGAGTAACAGTGTCTTACAGTGACTCCCTTGGAATGAAATGCTGACAGCAATAATGAAGGAATGATTAAGATCAAATGCAAAACTTTAGAGCAGCTAGTGATTTAGCACATCTTGTGAGTTTGCCAGAAAACAGACCTTTTAATGAACAATCAATGAAAAATGAATTTTGTTACCTTTTTTAGAGGCATTGTCTTGCTGAGATTAACATGCCAACAAAATAATGTTTTAGATTTTGATTTATGAAATGGGTGGTGGGAATCACAGGTGGAGAGTAAGAAATTTGGAATAAATGAGCAAAACATTAAGACCTGATCAAGGGTCATGATATTCTTTAACAATATAGACTGTAACAAATAATATCTTGAAAAATGTAGAAATAGTATCTTGTATAGAAAGGAGTTTTCAAAGGACAATTATGAGCTCCAAATAACTGTCTTTCTCTGCCCTATGTTTTTGAAATGTAACCTATACTTTTACATTCAAAGAAGAGACTTCTAAAGATGATATTTAGGCATCCCATGAAACTATTTAACTCTATGTAGCCGACAACACATCCTATTTAGTCAATGAAATTCAGTATAATCTCCTTCTACATATAGTATGAATCACAACTTATTATCCCCTACTATACCACCCTGAAAAAGTATGACAAAACTTAACCAAATACTAAGAATTTTCTCAAATCCAAATTTTTTCATGACATGGAAGATTTTGTAACTACACTACTGAAAGTGTCAAATCATGTGCCTTAATAGATCACTTACACATCAATTCTTTCATGTATTTATGCATTATATCTTTTACTAGGAAATACATATCAAATACCTATATTAACACACTTCAAATATAGAAATTTAAGTGATACTGGGCTGAAGGAGAGAAGCATGAACTAACAAATTATTAGTTTTTATCTATGTGTGTGTGTACACTATCCATCTTATAGAAATATGTAATATCTACCTTATAGAAAGATGTAATCCTCTCTTACGTGTGGACAAAAATCTGCAGCTTGCTAGTAATTCACTGAATATGAAAAGTTAATGAGATTTCACTTTTTTGATTGTAAACATTATAGAACATTGTCTTAGCATACAAGAATGAGAAACTCACCTTGACAAAACTGCTGTGACATGAACTGCTTATAAAGAGGGCTAATTGGCCAGGAACTGCAGTCAGCCACTAGAAGCTGAGGTCTTCATTTCTTTGACTTCAGGGAGCTTAAATCTGTCCCAAATTGCATGACCTTGGGAAGGTTCCAAGGCTTAGATGAACCCATAATCTCCTTTGACATCTTGATTGCATCCTGTGAGACCTTCCACTGAAGATAAAGATTATTACATAAATGGAAATCTGCAAACTGTCTTTTAACTCAATACTAGCTTCTCCATTCAGTACTTTTGCATAGCTGGTTTAAGGGTCTGGATGAGTCTAAAGTCTTGTAAGATGAATTTTGAAATGATGGATATGGTCTAGGTAGTTGGTCTAAAGAAATGATTCATATATGCCTCAAAAAGAAAAAAAAAAGGTGAATGAGGACATTTTCTTCCCTATTTTATTAGTTTATTGCTGGTCCCTAACTGCCCTCAAATGAAGATTTTTGCTTCCTGATATCCAGACCTAAATCACCTTTGTCTTGTTGACTTGATAAGTAATTAAAGAAGTGCTGCTTGTATAATCTACTTGGCAGCTCAGGATAAATACTTATATTCATTTGCTGTGTCAGAGACACAAACCCCAGTTTCATCATTGATTTGCAAAATACAACTATCTATGCAAGGTGTTGAAATACTTTTATAATCTTCTTTAAAATTCCTTAAAGTAGTAGAAAAGTGTCACACTACAGTAAATTGTTACATATATTCTCATTTTTTTTTTTTGGACTATTTTCATTGCCTCTTGGAGATTTAATCTCTTCTCAAACAGATCACAAAAGTGTTAATATTTTTGTTCTTCCTAAATTTTCCTTTACAGATTTTAAATTCTCTCTTCTCTATTTATTAACCACACTTTGATAACTGTTCCAGGTAAATAAAGTAGACATGTTTTCTAAATAGGTACAATTTTCTCATGTAAAGGCCTGTTTGAACTAGTCAATTCATTAATACATTTAGACCATTTTGAATGGCTGCCTTTCATTGTGAAGAAATATTAACATAACCAAACAATTGGTTAACTCAAGTCAGCTTAAATCTACATTTTCCTTATCAGCAAACTAATAGCCTCTGACTTCCAGTTTTTTAATATGGATCAATGGGTGCTTACTGTACCAGAGTTGGCCTTATGGCAAAAGGGAAATTATTCCCTAGAGCGTGCTTTCTAAACTGACTGTTGTGTACACTCTACCTCTGCTTGATATATAGTTCTGATTTTGACTAGTAGTAATAAATCTCTTTTTGAATTACAAATGCTTTGTGCAAATCCTCATATTGTGAAGAGCAAGATATGTATCAAACATTAATGTTGAGAACTTCTTAGCATTCAGAAATGAGCTGGAATAAAATTCTAAACTTATTAAAAGTTTGAAATTTTAGTTTCATTGCTAATTAAATATTAAGGAATAACCTAGAAGTTCAATTTGAAGAATTTAGTTTCTTAAGCAGGAAAAGTGATGAATATAAAGAGATATTCATTCCATGAGCAGTAAAATATGAGAAATAAATTACAAACAGCAAGTAATTCTAAAAAAGAGTGATGATATCCTATCCTGAGAAAGGCAGTGTACAGCGGAAGCTTCTAGACTTACTGATACTTCCTCTGACAGTGATACTCCCTCATCTAGACAACCTGAGTTTCAATTCCAACTTTGTTGACTAGTAGCTTTAGATTTTGGGGAAGTTGTCTAACTTCCTGAACAGTGTTTCCCCATCTCTAAAATGGGTAACTGTAAGAACTACTCTTTTAACAACTTACAAGTCTGTACTATAGTGCTATGATCCCTTAGGATAAGCTCTAAGGAGAACTTATACATCTTGTAACTATAAGTTCAACTTGTATTGTTTTTTTATTATTTTTAAAATATTTTCTTACATTTTTGGTTATTTTGGAATAGTATCTGATTTCTCCTGGTAGGTTTCCCACCACCACAGCCCCATGATCCAGCACCATAGTCTCTTGTGCTCTTTCCTCCCCTGTTTTGACCCTTCTCTCTCCCCAAAAATCACATTTCCATTTTTCTTAGTGTACTTCTTCAATTGAGAAGGAAGAAAGAATAACATGTCAGCCATTTGGACTTTTCATGTGAAATCCTTTGTTTTTATTAGGAAGGTTTAAATTCCTTCCAAGCAGCTTTGCCATTTGAGTAATAGTATTGCTCTTATGCAAGTATCTAGTTGGTGGATTTTGAATTTTTTTAAGCAACTAAATGCTATCTTGTATGTTTTGTGGTTATTTTTCACCTTAACTTTTTCATTATTTTAGCAAACATTTATCAAATTCCCCTTACACTCAAGATTTTCATACCTAATACTGTCATAGTTGCTTTCTACAATATTCTGCATAGTCAGAAAAACACAAGCTAAGCATATTATCATCTCAATTTCAAAATATTTCTAACCCTTATATGGACTACTGTGGGAAAATGGATTATTGTATACAGTGGCATAGAATGGATCCCTTAGTGGATTCTTATCTAAACTTTTTTTTTCTTTGTTTAGCATTCACATAACACTATTTTTGGTATAATGTATTATAAAACCACTTAATCAAAAGTGTGATTCCCTTTTCTAAAAAACTCAACTATTACTTGATTTTTCTTCCCAGAAATATTACAACTCAGCTACGGACCATATTATAACTTTCCAATTCTTTACTTTTACCCTTTAGATAATAATGAATAGGAAGCAATGACCTTGAATAAGTAGAATCTCTGGACATTTTCTTTTTAGTATGTATATCTTTCTATTTAAGGACTCAGCCAGGACTATTGTAGTGGCAAAAAGAGGTTCTCAAACAGTTTTTTTTTTTAATTAAATACTTTTTTTAATTTTTTTTAAGATTTATTTATTTATTCATATAGAACTGGGGTACAGGCCAGAGGTGCGGAGGGTGAGAGGATTCACCAGAGACAGAGTGGGGTGCAGAACAGGCAGATCGACGAAGTACACTGCTGAGGCGAGCAGCGGGCGGGTCAGGAGAGGTCTGCCACGCCATGTGGTCTCCTCCGGGGGCAGGCGGGAATCGAACTCATGCGGAAGTGGCTTAAGCTTCTCAGTGCAGTGCTTTAACCTGCTGCGCCACCAGGGAGGGCCTTAAGTACTTTTAATAATATCACAAGTGCTTTTTTATGAATTCCTCTGCTCACCAACATCTCTCCATGTGATTAAAGGCACTCTCGAGAAGTGGCTTTAAAAGAAAGCTTCAAACTTTGGTCTTGAACCTATCTGTTGTCTAAATCTAAGCTAACATGTCGATCCCACTGTTCTCTCCCCGCCCACCCCCACCCCCCGCCAGCTGAAGAATACAAAAACACTCATTCAAATGCTATATACCTCATATGTTTTCTGCAGCTCTATTTACAGTAGCCAAGTTATGGAAACATAAGTACCCAAAGGCAGAAGTTTAGATAAAGAGGAAGTGGTGTACATACACACACACACACACACATACAGTGAATTACTTCTCAGTTACAAAGCAAGATGAAACCTTGCCATTTGTAAACGCATAAATGGAACTGGAGGGAGTTATACTTAGTAAAATAAAGTAGGAGAAAGACAAATATTGACTGATTTCACTCATATATCAAATATATTTTTTTTTAAAAAAGGAGGCAAAATTAAACCACACAAATCCTAGAAGTTGATGGTAGAAAAGAAGCTACCAGAAGAGGAGGGAGAAGGTAGATATCGAGTGTAATGTCCTAATGGATTATGGTGGAGAATTACAAGTTCTTTGGTGGTGGGAGTGCTATAGTGACATACATCTAAAGAGGTGTGGATCTAATACCACCAATTTAGATTACTGGAGAGCTGAGTCAAGTTTCTTTCTTTGCTGTACCAGCTCTCCAGTAATCTAAATTTGTTTTTCTTTTCTTTTTGTTTAAAGATTTATTTATTTTGCATACAGAACTTTGGTACAGGCCAGAGGTGCAGGGGCGTTGAGAGGATTCACCAGAAACAAAGTGGGGAGCAGAACAGGCAGATCGACAAAGTACACTGTTGAGGGGAGCAGCAGGTGGGTCAGGAGAAGTCTGCCACACCATGTGGATCAGCTCCGAGGCAAGCGGGGGATCGAACTCATGCTGAGTGGCTTTAGCTTCTTAGTGCTATGCTTTAACCTGCTGCGCCACCAGGGAGGGCCTTGTTTTTCTTTTTCAAGAATCAAAGTGCAATCTAGTCCAGAAGGCAAATCTTGTTTTAAAGTTACCTGTTTAGAGTTTACAAGTTTACTGTTCCCTATGTGTGCTTTCTGTACTCCCCACCACCAAACCACCATGCACACCTAGTCCTGACAAAATTTAGAAGAAACCTACATACCAGATGGAACTGAATCTGCACACACTCACCAATAGACACACTCTTAAGATTAAGAATGAATGTATCCAAAGCTGAGATATGGAAGCATCTTAAATGCCCCAGTATAGAGATGTGGATCAAGATGTGGTATATATGTGTATATACATATCACCAAATCCACTCAATGGTCAAAAAAGACAAATTCATGCCATTAGCAGCAACATGGATAGGACTAGAGGAATTATGATAAGCAGAAAAGTCAGAAGGAGAAAGACAAATACCAGTGGCATCAGTTATAAATGGAATATATAGAAATGAAACAAAGGGTCAGATAAAACCAACCTTAAAGACTATCCCATAAAAGCTGCTCATAGGTTGTGAAATACAGAACTGCAGGTAGTAGCCGGGTAAAGTCAGTGTAGGGAGGAAAATACAAGGACTGTGGGGGTGGACTTTGGTCCGTTGGTGGATGGGTGCTTCAGAGGAGGATGCACTCTGTAATAAAGAATGGAGAGGGGTCCTCTACATTGTTTGCTTACAAATAACCAATAAGTTACATTATTTCAATAATAATCGTGATAACAATAAAAAAAATCTCCATTCAGTAGATATTTACTGAATGTCCACTATGCATGAATGTCTGCTCTACTAGTTATGAAAAAGTTGAAAAACAATCATGAATAAAAGAGCCCCAAATGACAAGGAATTGAACATCTAGGACTAAAAAGATGCATCATTAATCCTAAAATGATTCTCATGTGCGATAATAAAGAAACATGTATTAACATGGAACCACTCTGGAGAGGCCTCTACTGTACAGACAGTGGGAGAGAGCAGGAAGACCTCATTTAGGTGTTGACAGCTAAGCTCAACTTGAAAGTATTCTTCCACTTATTCATTCTTCTGTTTTCATTCATTCATTACTATATCCCAGGTATGTGCAGGATATATAACAATAAAATAAATATTCTGCTGGATGAGAATTCAGTGAGGTAAATTGCAGGGGATGAGTATACGAGTCACAAGGTGATTCGAGCTGGAATTTAAAGCTTAAGAATGGAGCACAGGAATGAGGGGCAGTGGCCATAGCCCAGGGAGTCTGCCATCCTTGTAAAGGGTACTGCTAGGGAATCCCTTTCTATCCTCTGTGGCTTCATGCATCAATATAATAAGACATTGTTAAGTGCCATCACCATATGCTTATTTCTGATAACTCCCTTGGGGATTATAAGGAATATGATGGGAGATATAAGAGAAGTAAATAGAGAAACCAGGCAACAGAAGATATTTCCACATTTCACTATTAAACCTCCACTGGTTGGCATCAGTTATCTGTCTTTTAAACAGACTACAGCACACTAGCTGAGAAACTGGAAGTACATGCAATCTTACATTTTCTTCTAAAATATTGTACTAATTTACAACTATAAAATCAAAGAACCCTGATGTAATGTCTTTTTGTAGAAAATGAGAGAAGAGAGGGCCTTGTAACACCCACGTTTTACTAAACAATGTCATTTTCTTCCTGTGGTAGCACCTAGTCTACAATGATGTAGAAATTATGTAAACAGAAATAATGTGACTATTCAGATGCTATCCACTGGGCTAGGTCAAAATACATTCTAATAGTGTTATCATACACTTTCAAAAACTTTGAAGTATTTGGATGTAAAGGTACATCATCACAACTTTTCCTGGATCAATTTGATCACAGTATGTTTAAAGTAGTTGAGCTCATATAGCATATTTTCTAGACACCTAGGTTGTTTGATTGCCAGACTTGTCTGAAGTGTATCATCTAATGTGATACAGTAGGCATCCTCTTAAGATGCTGCTGTGACATGGCAAACATGACTAAGAAAATCATCAAAAAGGGGTTTGAACTCTGCCCAAGTGCTTTTTAAGTGCAAATAGTCTAACAATGAAGTATCTAATATAGAACAGTACTTCAGAGAGGAGGTACTCAATAAATATTGAACTGCCAAAGGCCACAATAAGATGTTTCTTAAAAAAGAATGAATCATCTTCACTGCCACCAAGATCTATTTCCTGAAGGCTGAAAGTGCATTTTGTACTGCATATAGATATACAAGAAATATATTTTCACATTCAATGATCTTAAGAATAAATGACGGATATTTGGAAACAGAACACTTAAGTGACGCCCAGGGAAAATGTGACCACCTGGCATCCAGATCCTGGTTTCCAAAACAAATCTCTAATAAAAATAATCAGGTATCCTGACCCTCTCTGGTGGTACAAAGGGTTAGGACGCAGCACTGCAAGCTGGCCGCAGCTGCTTCAGTGTGAGTTTGATCCCCACCCCGGAGCTGGCCCACATGGCACGGCAGACCTCTCCTGACTCGCCCGCTGCTCCCCTCAGCAGTGTACTTCCTCAATATGCCTGTTCTGTTCTCCCTTCTGTCTCTAGTGAATCCTCTCACTACCCCTGAACCTCTGCCTTGTACCCCAGTTCTGTATGAACTAAATAAATAAATCTTTAAAAAAGAAATCAGGTACCCAAGGAGAAATAGTTGATTCCAGCATAGTACAAAGAAACTACAAAATGAACCTATAACATTTTATGGTGCCAGGAAGTGATAGAATGGGAAAAGAAAGGCAATAGGGAAAGAAACAAGAGTAGCAGGAGAAAAGAAAGACGTGTTAAAAGGATACACTTGGCTACCAATGGCCAATTGGGGGACACTATGGACCAAAAAATAAGTTATTATATGGCCCTCCCTGGTGGCGCAGCGGGTTAAAGCACAGCACTGAGAATCTGAAGCCACTTCCGCATGAGTTCGATTCCCGCCTGCCTCCTGCCCGGAGGAGACCACATGGCGAGCCAGACCTCTCCTGACCCGCCCGCTGCTTCCCTCAGCAGTGTACTTGGTCGATCTGCCTGTTCTGCTTCCCACTCTGTCTCTGGTGAATCCTCTCACCCTCCGCATCTCTGGCCTGTACCCCAGTTCTGTATGCACAAATAAATAAATCTTTAAAAAAAAAATAAGTTATTATGAACTGAATTATGTAGCCCAAAACATAAAGTAAAACCCTTTAGTGTACAATTATAAAAATAAAAGATTAAATAAACAAATGGCAGTGAATGTGCCATTTTTCCTCACTTACAACTTACAATGTCTATTTAGTAAATGTAGAAGAAATGAAGAAAAGGAAATAACTAATAGGCAAGCACTGCTACAATTTCTTTAGACAGTCTGCTCCAATGTTATGTTAAAATTAGTGGACTAAAGATTAAGAAGAAACAGAGTGCTTGCCTCATTTCAAAATATCTATTAATATTACTGTTGAAAAATAGGAAAATAGTAAGTTCATACTAATCTGGCAAACTTGCTTCAGAGAGGCCCACTGTATATATACAAGGGTCAACTTCCATTGAAATAGTAACCAAAAACTTTGAGGGAAAAAAAAAGCTGAGCGATGACAAGGGAAAACAGAAGTGGGAAGGAGGGAGAAGAAAAGGGAGAGGAGATAAAAAGGTAGAAGAAGAAGGAAGAAAAGTAATGAACAATTTTTTTAAAAAGATTTATTTATTTATTCATATAGAACTGGGGTACAGGCCAGAGATGAGGAGAGTGAGAGGATTCACCAGGAACAGAGTGGGGAGGGAGCAGAACAGGCAGATCGACGAAGTACACTACTGAGGGGAGCAGCGGGAGGGTCAGGAGAGGTCTGCCTCCCCAGGTGGATCTCCTCTGGGGCAGGCGGGGATCTAACTCAAGCGGAAGTAGCTTAAGCTTCTTACTGCAGTGCTTTAACCCGCTGCGCCACCAGGGAGGGCCAATTAATGACCATTTTAAACTTACAGAGACTTTTTACACTTAAGCTGAGTATGTGAGTTATGCCAAGATATTTAAATATTTATAGGATGAAGTCCTAGAAATTTTTGTGTTCTATTTTGTCACGTATGGGACAAGTTTTTTATATCTATTCTATTACTGAGGAGTCTCACATCTGGGCAGAGCATCAGCAACCTTTTTTCAATATAATTTTATTGGTTTAATAAATTACAAAGATCAGAGAATAATTTGACTTTAAGATCATATGAACACTAAAATGACAAATATGTGTGTGTGTGTGTGTGTGTGTATTTTGGAAATATGCATTGAAAATTAAAATACTGGATGATCCCATAATAGCATTTTAGAAAAGTAATCTGGAATTTATCATCTATCTATCTATCTATCTATCTATCTATCTATCTATCTATCTATCTATCTATCTATCTATCTATCTATCTATCTA
>NW_004567106.1:36320889-36355165 GCF_000260355.1 Condylura cristata | reverse complement strand
ATCTATCTATCTATCTATCTATCTATCTATCTATCTATCTATCTATCTATCTATCTATCTATCTATCTATCTATCTATCTATCTATCTATGCATTTCCAGGAACAATACTCTATTTCTTTTCCTCATTTCACTCCCATTATAATGAATTGGGCTGAAATACTCATTTTAAATATGAGCAACATAACCACATGTGGAAAGCCAGTGGTTTTATTAGTCTGGCCTTGTAGTTAGGTCAAATCTGTATAATGTAAATATAAAGTATGCTATTTCTCTAAATATATAAATATAAATAGTATGTAGTACAACAAAGAAGTAAAAAAATGAATGCATAAATGATACAAAAGTTATACTGCATATACATATAAAGTGTTATAAGTATGGTAGAGGTAACTGATATACATTCAAAGCCATAGTTAGAGATTATCTTGGTATTAAATGTCAGAAAACAAAAATGAAAGAATGAAATACAATTTTATGTTTACTAATACTAGGTACTGTTCAATTACTTTATTTTCAACTTTAATTCATTTTGACACTTTCATTTTAACAAGGTAATCATGATTATGTGACTGATGAGGTCCTAAGCAGTATTTACTGTGTGACTGATGAGGTCCTAAGCAGTATTTACTGTGTGACTGATGAGGTCCTACGCAGTATTTACTGTGTTAGCCACATGAATACTTGAATTCCCAAATTAAAAATATATTTTCTTTTAAGAAGTTGACAATTTTCTTATTAGAAAATGAAATTAATGAAAGAAAGCATGATTTAATAATGAAAGCATTCATTTTGATACTAAAATTAAAGTTTCTGTTTCAGAATATAGGTTAGAAAGAGGGACCATTGGGTCAAATATTTTGTCTTGAAATTTCATGATATCAAATTTAGTTTAGCTATTACCAACAGTTAATATCATGCATTCTATAATCTGCAATAATTAAGCCTTTGTCTAAGTATTTTAAAATAAAAACACATTACAATACATTGTCTAGAAAATGTTATTATCCTTAATGCTTTTGGTATTTTTAGTCTTAAGTAAAATAAATATCTTATAACTATAACCCTCTGCAGCTTCCAGAAAACTCTCACACAGTGGCCATATGCTGTATGTGTGTTTTGTGTATCTACATTTCTGTATTTTTTATATCTATCTCTATATATAGGGAGGTCAATTTTGACAGCAGGTGCCCTTCATTAAATAAAAATGTTATATTGAGGGAAATGGTCTGTCTTTTGTTGTCTTCTGTTTTTAAGAAAAAAACTTTTCTAAACAGATCACATTTGAGGTTTGAAATTATGAGAAGCCTTCCTTATTTCTTTATCAGGGCAGTAAAACCCTTTATTTCTACTATCTTCACATTTGTTCAGTATTATAAAACACAAGGCAACACCCACATAATTTTAGTACTCAGCTACACAGTTTGTTAATGTCTCTAGAATTCTCTTATTGCTTTTGGTATTTTAACATATAGGGGGGAAAATCACATATATTTCTTTCATAGTTCATTTATCAAAGATAAATCATGTTTCTTTTATCAAAGAGAACAAATAAATCATATACCAAAAGAACTGATTTTGGAAATATGCATTGAAGTGTAAAATGTTTTTTTAATGATCTCATGATACTGCTTCTCAAAAAAAAAAACTGAAATGACTTATAACATTCCTTCCATCAGCAAATAATAATATATGTGAATATTGTAGGATACTTGAGTTTTTGAATTACCATGTGGAAAGTGTCTAGCTCTTTTTAAGGACTATGAATTTATCTCTTCACATTATGAATATGATAAATGGTATTCCCTTATGTGTATATGTTTTAAATATATGTCACTGCTAATACAGGTACTGGTATATCTTTATTTTTGTCCCTATAACAGATAAGGTACATTTTCTGATGTAAATAGTACATAAAATCTATTAGAAAATTTACTTTCTCCATGTAAAGTAAGTTACATATTTCTTTGTTTCTTGTCACAAAACATCAAGATATGAATAGCAATCTCTGTCTTACAGATGAAAAAACTGAAGTTTGCCAAGTTAGTAGAATTACAAGTCTTAACATTGAGATGATAACGTTTCATTGGCTAGAATCTTTACTTATCCATGTGCCATCTTTTCCCTTATATATCAGAAAAAATGTATAGACATTATATATATGCCTATATTAAAAAGGTATATATTAAAAATATAACAAATCAGTAATCTAAACTGTGACTTTAAAACACTGGAGAGAAAAAAAAATCAAACTAAAATTAAAACAGGCAGGAGAAATAATAAAGATAGGGAATGGAAATAAATGAAATACAGAAAACAGCATAAACCAAAAAAACCCAACAGTTGTATTTTTTAAAAGGTCACAAAAGTAACACAACTTTAACCACAATAGTTTTACTGAGTATGTTGGGGGGATGGGGAGTAAGGAGTAGAAGAAGGGAGTGAGGGAGAGAGAGAGAAAGAAATAATGCCTGGCAATTAAGAGGAGACACAAATTATTAAAATCAGGAATTAAAGAACATTCATTACTGATATAACAGAAAAAGAGGAATACTTTGAAAATAAGAAATTACTATTCAATCATATAACAACATATTAGATAATTTAAGAGAAATTTCTGGGAAGACACCAACTATAAAAACTCACCCAAATATCATGGGTAGTCTACATAGACCTAGTGAGTAAAGCAATTGATTTGATTATTAAATCTTCTGGAAAAAAACAAAAAACAAATCTAACCTTCTCAGACTTTTCCAAAAAAAAAGGAAGCGAAAGGGTCATTTCCTCATGGATACTATGGGATCAGTATGTAGCCTGATACCAAAACCTGACAAAAAATATCTTAAGAAAAACTAAGACCAAAGTGACAGATCAATACATTTAAAGGCACAAAAATGTTCAACATAATACTAACAAAATGAATCTCACATGATTACATAATATGATCAAATGGAATTTAGCCCCAAAATGTGAGGCTGGTTTAACATATAAAAATCAACACAATGAGCCATACTAATAAAATAAAAGACAAAATCTCCATGACAAGTCAGAATCAGAAAAAAAAATACAAACTCTACATCTTTAAATGAAAAAAAATATATTTACAAACTATAACTTCCTTGTTCTGAAAAAGGCATTTATGAAAAAAAAAAAAAAAAAACAACTTCTAAGGATGGTGAAAGGACTCATTATTTTTGCCTTAATGTCAGTAACAGGACAGAAATGTGCTCTCACCATTTCATGTGTATGTCCTAGGCAGGGCAATTAGAAAGAAATATAAACATAAAACTCATCCAGATTGTACAGGAAGAAAGTTATTTCTATTTGTATTGTTATGATCTCACATACACAAAACAATTCAATGCCGCAAAAAACTAAGTTGCCAAGTAAATACCAAAATGCAGGAAATCAATTGTATGTCTAAACACTAGTAAAAGTAAAATTCAGAAAATTTTATTTACCAAAAATGCCTGAGTGCAATTGCTAATTAGTATGGTTTTTTGTTTGTTTGTTTGTTTTTTGTTAAGAGAATACTATTTGAGAGATGTCTAAAATTTTAGTAGCCAGTTTACTCTTTGAATACCAAACACTCCACACTTTTTTCTCCTTCAGTTCTTATTCTTGTTTAGGGAGACAATTAACGAAATAAAGAAGCAAAATGTGTTAGATCTTAAAAAAAAAAAAAAAGTAGGAGAAAAAAAAAAGAGAAATGAGTAGAGTAAGATGGAGACTAACTCTCTGCTGGAGTTCAGAAATTTTTTTATAATTGACCTTTCAGAGAGGAAACCTGTAGAAACAAGCCTTTTAAACTATGAATTTTTAAAAAATGTCATATTTCCTGAAGTCTCAAAATTAGGGTAACAGTTGTGAGTGCCCTGCCCAGGGAGCCAGGTGCCAGTGTGAGCCCTCCCCGCGCAGGTTCTTCTCCTTTCCCCATCCTGATTGTGCCCACATGACCTGCAAGGGCGCCAATGAAATCACACCTTTTCCTCGTTTACTTCACCCTTAATAAAGACAAGCGCCCCAGCTCCGTATTCTCTCAGCTTCACCTGGAGCACCTGCCCTGGCTGCTGCACTGTGCACCCCTTTTCCAGGACCTGTGAGTAAGAGCCCTCTCTCACTCCAGCCTCTCCCGGTGTTATTCCTTCTACGCGCCTGAGGAAGCCCAACATTTTTAGTAATATATTATTCCTTACAACAACACGTTGTTTGGAGGAATTGTCTTCCAGGTGTTTTCTTATCAAAACAAAGTGCTCTTCAGAAAGCCTAAGGTGCTGGACCAACTTGGCTACAAGGCACTATAAACAATGTGTCTAGTGCTCACAGTGACTTTTTAGTGGCCCACAAGCAGTTTTAATTTTTATGTTTATTTATTTATTTATTTATTTATTTATTTTGAGGTAACACGGGTTTATAACGCTGTACCTGATTTAGACAGCTCAGGATCACACGGACAGCCCCAGCATTATCCCCTCTAGTTCCATCCATGTTGATTTTAATTTCTGTGAAGAGCAAAAGAAAACTGATTAATATACAGTAATAAATCCAGCCTGAACTATGTTTATCTTTTTACCAATAAAGGCACAAAATATAATATTTAATATTTTTTATGTAGGAACGTGCCCATGAAGAAGAATGTTCCCAGGCTGATCAAAGAAAGTTATGCCGCATCTCTGGTAGGAAACTGAATACTTGAGGGGAGGGAAATGTTAGTGAATTCAAGTAACTGGGGGTTGTTGGGAAAGGTCTTTGGTCTTTAAGGTTATCTTCATTATGGGGTTTTAACTTTGGCAAGGTGTAAATCGCTTAGAAAATTCTAAGCATAAGTGAACCTTACTGATGTTATTTAGAAAGTTGATTCTAAGGGCAATGGATTATTAAAGATACCGATGAAAAGCAAAATCATCCACATAGCAGAATGGTTATAGTCAAGTAGGCGTGAAGTGATCAATTGCTAAATGCATTTGCAAAGTCAAAAATCCAGAAGTAGCTAACTTAAAGCCACCATATTACTATACGCGTATTTAAAAGAGTTTATGTTCACATAAGTCAATTTGTGAACTGGGAGTTCTCAACGGTGCAATGAGGCTCCGAGGCATATGGTTACAGGAAAGACTGTTCTTTGCAATGATTGGTCATTACATTAGTTTTTCTGGGGTTTTGAGATTGGTTAAAAGTGTTTATTTGGTGACAGTTTTGGGGAACAGCTTAAGTTTTGTTTATGATTTTTCTGAAGCGTTTATAGTTGTGCTTGTTTGCAGAATAAACCGAATTAAATTTTGCTTATGTAGCTTAAATTGGTTTTGTGTTGTAGCCATTTTGTGTTGAATTTTTACATGGGTCAGAATAAACAGGATTTGTTACTGGTTTGTGCCTGGGGGTAATGAGAGAGAAAACAGATGTTCTTTATTCTCCTAAGCAAAAGAAAACTGGGATCACCTATTATCTGCCTATATTTAACTTTTCCAGTAAAACAAACAAAACAAAAGTTTCTCTAAATTTCTTTATCATTAGCATCAGCCTCTATATCCAACCAAAAAATGTAAAAATACAAACTTAAATGTGGTAATAACTGAATAGTAATAATGATAAAGAAAAACTGTTTTTTCTCATTAGGAGGTATTCTGTGTGTGACATTCACTTACGGTTCAGTTCTCTATGATGGTGTCTGAAGCATTTGCAGTGAATTTCAGATGTTGCCAAATTGATGTTTGTGCCAGTGATTTTCAAAGATTGATGAGAACAGAAGTGTGTAGACTTGAGGGATTAGTTCCAAGACAAGAGGATGATGGGAGAAGAGAAGGGACTGTCATGTGGAACGGGTTAAGTTGAATGTTCACTGATAACCTGCAGATTTGACTAAGGGTGAGTTCTGCTGTGCCCGGAGCTCACAAAGGAGAAACATGGCTTTTCATTTGGCTTTACTGTGGTTCTTTGATCTATCTACTTCTTTCCTTTTCAGAAATAATAGTATAAAATATGCGCCTTCCCAAAGGGAAGATAGGTGTGAAAAAGAAAAACCAGTACTCTAAAGTGGAAATTAAATCCATAACTAAGTTTTAATTAACAAAATGCTCAGTTAATTGAGCCATAAACCAGATTGTGTTTTGAGGGGAATAGATTACAATTAGAAAAAGTTCTGAAATTTAGTTTGCTATAATTCTATGTTTATGTGTGAGAGTTGTGGTATGAGTTAGATTTTTGCCTACAATTTTGATGAGTTTGGGATTCTGGCTAATGATGGGAAATAAACTGGAAAATTCCTCCAAGAATTAACGCACTAAAACCTAATGAAATCAACAGGCCAAGGAACTTCTCAAAAGAATTCCCAGAGAAACTCCTGGAAGCAAATGATTAATCAAAAGGGTGGCTATCGTGGATTAAACTTTTCTTACAGCAGTTTTCAGATGTGTGTTATTTACAACCTGGATAGGCATCTGGGTAGTGATGACAGTAAATGTACCATATAATGTGAGGGTGCAGGGAGGGGGGGTTCCAAGTAACAGAGCCCAGCATTGTTGCCTTGTACACACAGCACTCTGCAACGTCTTCGAGTTTGGTTTAGTTTCTGGAGACCTGATTAGCTTAATTCAATATTTAAATTTTATTTATTTATTCATTACTTGCTTCTGACAATTTCCCTAAGGGATTTCAGGTGAGCTTAACTGGAAGCGCTTTAACAGAACTATAGGCCTTGTTCCTGTTTATAATTCACATAACACTGACACTTCAGTATAGGATGCCTTATCACATCTCCAGTGTTTTGCATTTTAGAAACGGCATTTGTGTTACTTACCCTGATATGTTCTCTCTGCATATCTACTTAATTTTTATGGTTCATTTGGATTCTCCAATTTACAAGTTCTACATATGAATATTTCTTTGGTTGTGTGCACTCACTTTTCTGCTCCCAAAAGACCATGAACTAGCATGGTATCTGAAATGATTTCTGTTGGGGTGTACCTCAGGAAAATTTGGATGTAATAGGAAGCTAACCCCACAAATGTAGGGCAGAAGAGATCAGGGGAAGAGGCAGGCAGTTCCAGATTGGTCGCTGATGGTTTCAGTGAACAAGAGTGCTTAGGAGATTTTGTCTTTGGTTGCTGAAAGATGAGCGTTTTTCACAACCTGGCTAACTCTCAAGAGATTATATAGCCTTTAGCCATATTTGATCATTGCATTCTTGCCAGATAGTTACAACAACACCTACATATTACAACACATTCTCTCAAGGCTGTATCTCAGAACTGCTTTGGGAATGTACATTTCTAGAGAAAAATCTATAAAGTACATTCCAAGGGAATGTTGTGAAGAACATTCTATGGCCTGGCTCCAGCTCTGGAGTCAACTTAGGGGTCACAGCTTCTCCATAACCTTCCCTAATAAACTTTCTTTGATTAAACATTATCTAATCATTGAAATATTAGTACTTAAACACTTTTTTTTGGAGAAAGAAAAAAACAAAAATTTTAATTCATGGCTACTCAAGATAGCATCTGAAATAAGTTAACTATAATGAGCTTATTCTGTTAATTTAGACAGGTGGAAGTGGCTAAAACTGTTTTTTTGGCATACATTGTGGCTCTGGTACTTTTAATATAGTTGAGAATCTCTTACAGGGTTTGTTAAACAGGTTGCTGGCTCCACACCCAGTATTTCTGGTTCAATAACGTTTCTGAGTATGGGTGATAGTATGGACTTGAGAACTACATGGCAGATTACACAGTGGTTTAAAATAACTTTGTAGCTCTTACAAAAAAATTAAAGTTCTAAAATCTAAATTTTGTATCTACATCACACCACCATTTCTCCCTGTATGCAAGTTGGTGGCTGAATTTGTTTAGCAACATTTAAATGCTAAATACAAAGTACTTGGCTTTCAAGACATGTGTAACAATCGGGAAAAAAACATAGTAAAGATGGAATTCAGTTTTATTGTGCCTATTCTATACAATTTTAATTTATTGATATTACCTAAGATTTCAGTTACTTATAGAAATATCAATTACATGTGGAAATAAAGTCTAATCTTAGCCAAATATTTATAATGCTTACATACTCACATTTGCAATTTTGGGTTTAAACCCTATAGATTGTATGTTGGTGTGTGTACATTTTTATATTGTATATAATATGTACATAATATTTGCATCTTAGAACTATGGAACATAACTTGTCAAAATTTTGACTATTAATACTTAAGAGAATTTTATGGAACACTTAATTCTATAGGTTGCCTACTCTTGTCACAATTTCTCCACACTGTTACAGCTGTGTCTGACCAAATCTGTTCTATCTATGCTCCTCTACAGCTGGTAAAACTCACTGAGAATGAAAACATGTTTTGTCGTACTGTGATCATATCTAGTCTTAGTTATTTTGCTAATTTATGATGCTCTCTCACCTCCTCCCTCCATTTACACAAGTAAATGAGCATTTTCTGTCACAACCTGGATGCCAAATACCATTTGAAAATTAAAATCCTACATACTTTTTTGTTTCTTTGCTTCTAAAACTTCTGTTAAAAGACAGATAAGGTATACATTACCATGAGGTCTTTTTTAGCAGTGTATCATGGCAGGGCCGTAATAGAAACAGTTCATTCACATTGATTGCCAGTATGTGGAGGTTTTTTTGATTTCTTTATATTTTTACTGATGGAACATGTCTTACAACACTGTACATGCATTATAAGACTAGGATCACCCTTTTAGGGTCATTATCTACTGCCCACACAGGCCTAGCCGCCACCACGGTCCATTGTGTTCGCTCCCCACTTGGCTCTCCCTTCTCCTCTTGTGGTAGCACCATTTGCAGTCACATTTTTAGGATTTGTTACTGGCAACTGGTTTATAGCTTATCTGAACTTGTGTTTTGCTTTTAAGTGTCACCATCTAGTACTTCCTTCTCAAGACTTAATTCACTTAGCATAATCCCTTCAGGTTCCATCTTGGAAATGGCAAGAATTTTTTTTTTTCCCTAATAGCTGAGTAGCTTTCTAGAGTGTCTATATTCAATGGCCAAGTCTTGGAAACAACCAAAGTGCCTAAACACAAATGAATGGCATGCATGTTTTGTATTCAACTGCATGACTTTAAAATTAAAGAAATGAGAATTTTTCTGTACAGTAATTATTTTTTTTGCATTATTTCATTTCATTCATTATTTCATTTCATTCTGTGTTTCTCTACAAACAAAACAATTGAAATGTCCAACTACAAATTCAACATACTACCCCACTGTTTTAATACCCACTGAATTATATAACAATCTTTTCTGGTCTGTGCTCACAGAAACATAAAGATATGAGAATCATCTTCCACTTTAATTACTATCTAAGAACCAGAGGCAGAGGGAAACCTTAGAACAGTGCCTGGCACATAATGTGAAAAAAACAGCATTTTTTAGATGAATAAATAATTTTTAATACAATGAAAATTCAGCAGATGTCTTCTAACAAATACATGGAGGGTTGGTTAAGAAGAACTGTATGACTTAGGTGCACCTTTATAACAAGTACTGTGGCCCCAATCATAATAAGCTCTACAGATGCTGTCTAGGCCAGCCAATATTTTAATAACTTGTAGTAAGTAAACTGCATGAAATGCATACACTAGAACTATTATACATACCTAATAAAAATGTGTGTTTAAAATTTAATATTTTATACCCATGACCTTAAAGTTCCAAGTCTAGAAAAATTGTAGGAAAACCAAAGGCATTGGGTCACATTAGATGATTTTAAAACAGCCACAATTTTCAAGTTACTTTATATTTTCTACTCCTTTAAAAATGTCCACATTTGTATGTTGTAACCAACAGGAATGCAAATGGCATCCAAAATAGTATCTTGAATAATGAGAAGGTCAAAGAAGCAGAATCCTCAAACTTTCATATTTCAGCTATGAAGCATTTGGGGAATTTGACACACTAGGCTTCAGATGTTCTTGTTCATGATAACATTATCAATGAGCGAGGAAAGTGGAAACTCAGTAATATATTACCCTGACAAAAACTGTAACTAGAGGGGGTAAAAGTGCTGCGGACCAGCGCAGCAGGAGCAGGAGACAAGTTTCAGGGATGGCAATTCTGGCGCAGGGTGGACAAGGATGAGGCTGAGTGACAGACACGACTTCTAGGAGTGCATATCTGAATGTGATTTATTTTTAAGAGTGCAGAGCATTTACAGTTTTTCTTGGCAAGCAAATATAGAGGTATAATGATTTTTTTTTTAATAGAAGTGTGACAGGTAATACATTAATTTCTTTTTGCTTCTGTGATGTTGCCAGGGGTCCGAAACTTGGGGCCCTAAGAAACCATCGTGTATTCAAGGGTCAGTGCTGCTAAACAAATACCCTATCACCTATGCCTTTCTAATCCTTTTAATTACTCTCTCCATTTCACAAACCACCTGGTATATAGGAGTTAATTGTATAATAATACTAAAGATTGTAAGGGAGTTTCTCAGGAATAAATCAGTATCCAAAATAGAGGAAGTTACATTCCTATTCCTATCAAGAGTATCATTAGAAACGAAGCACAGTATCCATAGCATTTTTTTGTTGTGCATCAACAGAATCAGAAAACAAATCAAAAAGTTAGGCAGTGACCATTTGAGAACCAGCCAGGGGCCACGTATTCCTCCCGTGTGCCCAGTACCTTGACCATGCCAAGCTCTAAGGATTTCTCACTTAGGCGCTGCGGGAGGGGACATGGCAGAAAAGGAAACATTTCCTATTATTAATCTGGATCTCTTAAATGTTCAAAAATACCAGACCACAAATTAAAAAGTAGAATACAAAAATACTCAAGCTAGTTAATATTGGTCATAAGTACATGAATAGCATTTTTAAACTTGGTATTTGATCAATTATTGGCTTCAAGAAGTTTAAAAGAAAAAAATATATAGCTTTCCTATATTACACTTAATATAGTTTTTCCTTAAGTTAGCATTTTAGATAATACTAGAATATTTGTCATACCCTAAGCATTAACTTTGGTACAATAATATTATGTAAAATACAGAAGTTACTTAGATTTTATCAGTTTGGTCATTAATGTCCTTTTGCTCTCCTATAATCCAACCAGAATGACACATCTTGTTTTTTGTCTTTTGGGTAACTCTCATGATTAAATGTCTTGTTATTTTGAGTTTTTGAAGGTAACTGGTGAGATAACTAACAGAGGTAGTGTTCTGTAATGCCCTGTATGCCACCTCATTGCTTTTCCTTTGGAGTCCTTTACCTTGCCATATTTGTGACTTCTTTTCCCACTGTGAGAAATGGGTCTACTCTTTAGTTGTATTTTCCATTCTAATTTATAAACTAAGTAGCATCAGAACTCTCAAGTCATATACCTATTTCAAACAAGTTTACTAAATACAGTACAAAAAGTATTAGTGCCATTATTTCTGTTTTTTGCAATATATCAGAGAAATTGGGTTTTTCAAATTATATACTTCAGTTCTTATCAAATTTTTCAGTTTAGTTCTTGTTTTATTGGAAAAGTTACTCATTAGTTTGCATTCCTTCTCTCCCACCTCCCCGCCAATTGTATTTGATGGTCTAAAAATAATGTTGAATACGACTCCTTTATTTGGTGGATTATAATTGTTTTTATAAAGGCATAGTCTTTAGATGTAAGTATAATTTGTATACAATGGTTTTGTTTGCTAACCCCCTCTGTGCTTTTTATCAGTGAATACATGGTCATCCCTCTCCATACACCACATTTGGTGTATTTTTGGCAAATACTGGTTCTTTTTCTCCCTAGCTTTCTGTTTCTAGATCATTTTATATATGAATGGAATGGCATAATATGAATCTTTCAGTATTTTTCATTTAGAAAAATGTGTTTAAGATTGATCCATGTTTCCTTTAACGATAGTCACTTTTGGGAATTTATGTAGCTTAGTATGGAGTGGTGCTACATGCATTGTTTACCCTAGTTGATGGATAATTAACTTGTTCCCACTTTGAGAAAATGGTGAAAGTTGCTATTACTGTAGTCATATTTGAATCTTCATATCCTTTAAACATTTATTGTGCTGAAAAAAGCATAAAGATAACTTCTAGTGAGTTCATTTATTTTATTAGAATGTGATGGTGACTTGACCTAAAAGCTACTGTGATGACAACTTAAGGACAAATTTTGTCATTTTAATCTTCTATGTAAGATAACTTGGGAACCAATTAAAGTCTGATTTTTTTCCCCCTAATACATGTGTTTTTCTCAAGATACATTTAAAATGTAAAATGTTATTAAATTGTGTACATATTTTAATATATTTAATGCTTTAATTTTTTTATTATGTGACTGCTGTGTGAAGTTTAAATTCTTGATAAACTTCACAATTGTTATGAAAGTAATTCGTATTCCCCGTGTGGATTTTGAACTAAATATTTCCAATATTACTTTAAAACTATTTTATTCAAGTTCCCCAAACTATTTTTGAACAGAAAAGATAAAAATTGTGTCTTTAAAAAAGTTAGTCACTATCTGTCCTTTTCCTTCTAGAACTGCATTTCAGAAAATTAAAAGGAATTTTAAAAAGCTGATTACTGTTTTACAATGGAGCTGTTTAATGACTTTAAAAGTTAGACTGATTAAATTACTACAAGGCCAAGAACCAAGGAAAGATAATTTTAATAATTCTCCCTTTATCTAAACACATGAGCGCATTTTTATTAAGCCATCACCATTATTATAAGTGAAGCACATGCTTTTGTCAGACTTCAATTAAACTTCAATCTGACTTTCACTAAGTACTTGCATAGAAAAGGTAAATCAATTCTATATAAGTTTTTACCAACTCCATACTTTTTCATATTGCTCTCACTGATTTTTAATATGTGGTTAAAAAATAATTGTAGGTGTTTTGACTTTTACTTTTAAAATGGGATAGTCTATAATTTTTTCCCTAGTAATATTTAAAAATCATTAATCAGTGCATCTTTTTTGTTAGTTATAAACTAGAACACAAATACAGTTCTATGATTGTATAAAATGGCTCAATAGTTGTTTTTAATTCTGTGTAAAATGAAGTAGCAGCAAATTACATAAAAGAAACAGTGAACAGTGGAGAATTCTGAATTCATTTAATTTTGAACATTAGGTGAATTTCCCTTCAGAGATCTGTTAGCACATTCTCTTTGAGTGCCAGTGGTAAAATTGCACACATTTGTATGTGTTCTGAAGATACAAACCAATCATCCAAGCTTAGAACAAATCAAATGCAATTTAGCCTAAGAAGTTACACTTAATATTATCTGAGTCAAACAAAATAATGCACAAACCCCCTATAATACAAGAATTACAGTATAGGTATGTTGGTTTTTTACGTAACTGACACCAAATGGTATTGAGAACATTAACTGGTCAGAGACAAGAGATAAAAGTAATCAAATTACTTTTAAAATATTGGTAAATTATATGAGCCCAGTAAAGTAAAACTAGCTTAAATTTCAGTCTGATTATTTTGGGGCTATTTTTATCGTCTCAAACACCATTGTTACTGTTTTCCAAATACTGCTAATATTATCAGTAATAACCACAAGCATTTTTGTCAGTGAATTTCAGAAATTACAATCGGTTTCATGCAGTCATAATCAGGGGTGGACTTAATTTCATGGGCAGAGCTATCTCTACAGGTTCTTGATTGGTTGCTCTATACATATTACAGTGTTCACTTTACTATTTTTCTCTCCTAATTTAGAGAAATAACTCAAAGTATAGTAAGACAAACAAATGTAGACAGGCCAATTTCACAAATATATTCCTAAACTCTTTTTTTTTTTAAGATGTGTTTGTTTGTACATACAGAACTGGGGTACAGGCCAGAGGCTCAGGGGTGGGGAGAGGCTTCACCAGAAACAGAGTGGGGAGCAAAATAGGCAGATCTACGAAGTACACTGCTGAGGGGAGCAGCGGGCGGGTCAGGAGAGGTCTGCCACACAATATGGTCACTTCCCGGGCAAGCGGGAATCAAACTCATGTGGAAGTGGCTTTAGCTCTCAGTGCTGTGCTTTAATCCGCTGTGCCACCAGGGAGGGCCCAATAAGCTCTATTAAAAAAAAAAATTATTATCCATACAGAACTGGGGTACAGGCCAGATATGCAGAGGGTGAGAGAAAGTGCGGGGAGCAAAACAGGCAGATTGACAAGGTACACTGCTGAGGGGAGCAGCGGGTGGGTCAGGAGAGGTATGTCGCGCCATTTGGATCTCCTCTGGGGCAGGCGGAGATCAACTCATGCGGAAGTGGCTTTAGCTTCTTAGTGCTGTGCTTTAGCCTGCTGGGCCACCAGGGAGGGCCCCCTAAGGTCTACTTTTTAAATGGCATTTATAGAGAATAAATACCACTAAAGGAAATTTTATTAGTTTTACCCTCTGACTTTCTTGATATTCTTTTATCCTTATAAATTGCAGTGCTTGATGGTCACAGTTCCTTCCATTTCTTTCATACAAATATAAACAAATAGTGTTGGTGGTATAGTGGTTAGCATAGCTGCCTTCCAAATACAACCAAATCACAGTTGTTAAATTGTTAAAATTGTTGACTTTTCCTGAAAACCCTTGTCCTTAGCCCAAATGATTTGTAACTTGGAATACACTCATTTCTGTCATAAAAGTTTTCAGTCAAATTTCTTGATTGGTTGAAATGGTCTCTGGCTTAGTGCCTCTTTTTTTTTTTTTTTTCTGATGTCATCTTTCAGTTTTATTATTCTGAATTTTAAAATAAAATTTGAAAATATTATGTCATGAGACTTTTTAAAAATCACACAGTCTAATAATGGGTAAGGAATATATACATTTGGGGAATAAGGATGTGAATTTTCAGTTCTTTGGCATTTACTGACCTCAACTGAATGTGCAAATACTTTTTAAATGCTATCGTAAGTCCCCTAGGTACAGTGGTCATGTATTCTTATATTGGAAATTTTTATTGTATAGCTATTGAATTTGACCTTCAAATAGAAGAACATATCAGGTTATACTTAAACTTAACAAATGAATTAAACTTTATGGCCAGTCCCTTCCCTTTGGAACAGCACAGGAAATTACTTTACTCCTCTAAGCAGTTTTTCTGCCAAGAGATGGTCATCATGGCATCCTTAGGCTGTCACTCACAGTATTGAGTCCCTCTTGGACAAGATGGAACCTAAGGTAGAACTGACTCAATTATCTTAAATACAAGAAGTTACTCCAAAATTCCTATTGGGGAGGTTTGTTTTGTTTCTATTGGAGGAAGAAGGAATTGGATGGCGCTGGGGACATTAAGCCTGCCTGGCTTAGAAAAACAAACATTACTGTGACTAACCAAAGAAGCACTGCTTTTTAGTTGATGTTGCTTTCTGTGTTAACTCAAGCAAATTTACCTCAGTTCCACTATCTGTTGAACACTAGTTCCAGTGTAAGGCATACCGTAAAACCAGCAATTTTGTGTTTCAAATCTGGACATTTAGAACTCCTCCAATTTGATCTAGTTGTATTCATCTGTTTTGCTTCATTTTCTCATTTCCTCTGACTTTCATAAGAGCAAATTGTATTCACCCTCAAGAGTTGAATAGAACAGCCCTCAGTGTTGAGCACATGCAATATGGAAAGCTTTGCTATTTGGAAAATTCTGTATTAGATAGCAATATTATAAATGCATAATAATGTAACTATGGCTGTAACTTCCATATTAATTATAATACACAAGTAAGCAACAATAACCTTTTAATGAAGTTTATATTGCTTCCACACTATTTAATGTAAGGAAACATATTTGATCTAATAATTACCAGAGTAATAAGAATGTTACATACTTCTTGGAATGCAAAACTTGCTGCAAGTTACTTTTTTTCTTTTCAAAAGTATATCTTATAAAGACATCTTTTCTCATAGAAATAATTACTTTTTGACAGGGCATATGGATATGGAAAAAAGTTATACTGTCAAATTTTTTTTTGTGTGTGTATGTAACTATAAGTGGATTTATTTTAGTTTTATTCCTCTGTATTATGAACCTTTAGGTAACTAATGTAACTAAGACTTACTATTGATTAACTGGTCAAATGACTTGGACCTTTTTCTGAGATTATGTGGGTGTGAGGAGATAAATAGTGTTGCTGGGGTAAGAAACTGTACACCTGAAATCTATAGTGTTAGAAATTAATTACGTCAATAATGTGTTGCAATATAACTGTATTTTTTTTCTAACTTAAACCTTTTCCTTGTTTCTCTAAAAATAGTGCCCACAAGTAACACAAATTCAGGTAATTTGTTAAGATTGTGATTTCCCAGAACCAAAAATTTACCTTATGTGAAGAAATATGTATAGAAAGTATTTTTTTTTAATTGGGGGGAGCAAGAATAAGAAATAGCAGTAATTGGACAATAATTTTGAGAGCACTGAAAGTGTAAGTTGGAGTATATTTTGATAAATTTCACAAGGCAAAATTTTTGCTCAGTATCTGTGATGGTGAGTTTAGGTCTTTATAAAATACTTTGGTCAACCTAGAAATTTAAGATGACTTCTATCACAATTTTTCAAGATTGTGGTAATTAAGGAAACACTGCCTCATAATTTATAAGTGAGCAAATGGAGTAAGTTAATTCCTTTACCAAAAAAAAAGTTATTTAAATATATCATTAGCCCTCGGTATAATATCAAATGACTTGAAGTTAGTGTGCCTCTAGCTGCTCATACTTTTTCATTATTCCTTTTTTAAGCCATTCTGTGCCTAATTTGATAGTTCTTTTCATCTTTTATCACCTATGTTTTCTCCCAGCCTCCTGAAAGAAGCTCTCATTTATAATTGAGAGCTTACTTAAAATTACATGTTACGTGCCATTTTTGAAAAAAAGATATTGTATTCTGTAACTACAGTACAAATAATCAGAAATAGGCAAGGGATATATTTGGGTTTTGTGTGCTGTTTTGGTATTGAGAATATAATACCCAGAAGACTGCCATTTATATGAATGCTGGCACTGCTGTTACTTAAAAGGTAGAATGCTCGCCAAGTAGAACGGATTCTTTTGCAACAGCAAAAATTGTCTCTGAAAAGAAATATCAGCAAAGTACAACTACCGTGCCAGCAGTTTTCATCCTGTGTGTGAGGGGACTGAAATGTGGCTCTGTGCTTTATATTCACCCCACAAGCATGGATGAGGGATATAGCATACTATTCTCAAATACTGCAAACCCAAAGCAGGTAACTTTTACAGGTAACTTTTTCTAAAATTTGGCTTAACTTGTTCCAGATAGAATCTTTAGCAAGTTTACTGTATTTGCTGAGTATGCAAAGTTTTTAAGATTTATTTTTACTTCTGCATATAGGAACTGGGGTATAGGCCAGAGATGTGGGGGAGGAGAAGAGTAATAGAGGGAAATAGAATAGAAAGATTTACTGAAATACACTGCAGAGAGGACCAACAGGTGAGACAGGAGAGGGCTGCTGTGCCATGTGGGTCACCTCCCTGGCCAGGGATTGAACTCCTGGCACAGTGGCTGGCAATAGCTTGATAGCACTGACTTTAAACCCTGCGCCAACAGTAAGACCCTGAATATGCAGTTTTACTATATGTACTGATTCATATTCAAAAGAGACATTGAATCCCCTTTATGCATAAAGATTTCTATTCCAAATTAATTAAATGCTCACCGCTTTTGTCCCCCTCCCCTCATTTGGAGAAAGAACAAGTATAGAACATCAAAGAGAAAGCTCTGACTATAAATCCTAAAATCGATTCAAAAGAAAAATGTACAGCACAATATTCACATCATACAATATGATTTCCCCAAATTATGCTGTCAAAAAGCAAATATTAGAATCTGGACATATCATATATCTACTTTGGAAGCTATTTGAGGACACAAATATAACTCCTTGTCTTTGGAACTTAAAGTGTAACTCATATTTCTTCTTTACACATAAAAATGCAATAACACAATATTTGGGGCATGTTTAAAAATTAAAAGATAAATATGTTAACCTATTTCTGCAAATAGGTCTCTGATCGATATACTTAACAAAATAGGCATAGATAATCAGCTTTATCTATTATAATTTATACTGCTAGTGTCAGACAGGTACTCAAGATTACTCACTTTCAGAAAGGAGCTGCAAGTAAGAGTTACTATTTCATTAACTTGATGTTTCATCCTATTATCATTACCTCTTTGTCTACTCCAAGTACTCCAATAACAAAAACAGAAAAAAATTAAATAGTGCTATAAAAATAGAAATTAAAAGAAGTGATATTATAGCATATCTCAGTAATTCTTTCAAATATATGACTTCTACATTTAGAATTTTATACAGTTCTTTTTTAAGGGTCTGTTTATACTTGCGTGCTGAAAGATTTCCAACCTTTTTGTTTACTTGAGCATCTCTTCATTTATATTCTTTGGCATAGTTCTAATAGCTTTTTTTAAATAAAATTCTGACTATATCTGTATATGCGCGCGCACACACACACACACACACACACATGGATTAATGTTTTGAAATTTCTTTTTTTTTTTTTTTTTGCTAGGAAAAGATCATGTTTTATTTTCCCTAAAAAAAAATGTTGAAATATATGCCCAGGCATTTTTAATGTTATTGCACAAAGTTTGGATTATGCAATTTTGCTTTAAGTATTGTCTTTAACTAGTCTGCAGTTAATATGGCTATAATCAAACTGTAATAAAATCACATTCAGTGTTGTGGAGTCTTCCATATTAAATCTTGGTTCAATAATTGATCACATATTTAGACAGTGTTCCTTCCTGGAAGCTTTCACCTTATGTTCTAGTTCATGGGCTTGACCCTTTTTCCCCCAAGCCCAAAACTTTAGTAGTTAAACATGTCATGTCAGTACACATGTTCTCAATTATACAGGGGGAAAAAAAGCACCTTTAATGCCAAATTCCAGTTCACTCCTTGTCTTCAACTTGGCTTATCTTTTTTTGTTATTGTTAATATTTATTTCTCAATATTTACTTTTGTTTTCTGAGAGAAGTTTGATCAGAGTTGTAATTTGGTTATACTGGAAGCAAATGTTCAGTATTTGCCATTAATATTAATTTTACCTGTGGTGTAAAAATCCTAATGCTCTTAATAAAGGCATTAAGATCTGAGAATCCTGTCTGTGACACAGTATACACTGCAGTTTTCATTAACTTTTGGTGATGAAAGAGAAAAAAATCCAACCTTGAAATAAAGTATGTCCCTCCATCCATTTCTTCATTGGCTTATATATTCAACATAATACTTTCATGAGTTCCACATTCATCTATGCCTTAGGAAACAGCTGTTATGGAAATTTTAACCTCTGGTCTTCCAGAGCTTATATTTTGAGAGTGAAATACTAACAATAGGCAAGCAGGGAATATATCTAGAATGATACGAAGGGATCAAATGCTTGTTTTCACAAGTGTTCTCAGTATCCAGTTGAAACATCAAATGTATTTTTCTTTTATGCTTCTAAATGATTTTCTTTTGGAAATAGATATTGTCAAATAGATATGGTCAACCACAATAGGACTACTACCTCATTGAATAGTTCATACAAAAGCCCTATAGTCCTTCTATTAGGATGATAATACTTACTGTACTTCACAGATACTGTAGCTGAGGAAGACAATATAAAAACAAAATTAACTTAAAAATATATACAGCATCGACATTGTAAAGAAATAATACAGTCTGAGTCTTCTGTTAATACTTGTCTTATACCTTCACCTCCCTTATTTTTACTAAAGTAACATTGACTTACAACTTCAGATAGGTTTCACATGCACAAACGAGAATATGCCTTATGCTCATTACCAAAGTCTAGTTTCCACCCCTCACCATACAACCAACCCCTTTTACTCAGCTTGCTGTTCTTTCCCTTTCCTCTGGTAACCACTATTTGGTTTTTGAAACCTAAGTTTGTTTTCATACATTTGTTTTGTTTTTATATCTACCACATACCAGTGAAATCATATGGCATTTGTCTTTCTCCATCTGACTGGCTTCTCTGAGCATAATACTGACTAGGTTTATCCAAATCATGAACATAGCGGGATTTTATCTTTTTAATAGTTTTAAAGGGGGAATGGGTGGGAAGAGCCGTATGCTGCTATGATGCTCATTGTGACATTAGTTGAACATTTTCATTTAACCATATCATTTATACAGTGACCATATATTTAAAATAGTATTTTACATATTTGTATATGTATACATACATGTATTGAATAACAAAGTAATACTCTTATGTGTGTACATATATGTTATGAAAGATAGTTTGGTTTAATGGCAACTTAAAAATTTTGTCTATTTAATATTAGTAAAAATTACATACTATAAGCTCTTAGTGGAGCCTTATTTTCATCTTAAATGAGATTACGTTAATGACATAAATAAAACTATACAAAAGTCTTTCTGCCCCTAGTAAAGATTTTCTTTCCTTAATGATGAACTCAATTTGGAATATTAGAGTTAAAAAGAAACATTTCTTCTGTATTTGAAATAAATAGCGTCATAAAAATCAAGTTATTTCTTGGTTTCTTATTTCTGAATTAGCCACGTTAATTCAGGAATAAGAATACAGGTGGTAACTCCTCCTATTTAACAAGAGCTAACACATAAGTAAAGCAGTCACAATATTCTTAAATCTTAGTTCATAAAATTAATTATTAAAAATTAATAAAAATTAATGTAATATAATATATACATTTTTCAGTTTTCCCCTTTCAAGGGCTTACCAAGATATACTCTTCATACAATCAGAAAGAACAACCCATCTTAAATTTATTTTGTAGCTAATGTATCTCTAAAATATTAATACTTTGAAATACTGAAAATAACTAATAGAGAAAAACAAAGTTATATTATCTGAGGAATGTATGTTTATGGGATTCATGAGAGATTGTGTACTTAAATTTGGAAATGACTTAAATATAATTAGAAAATTGGTAAAGGGATCTGCTAATCCCAAATTCATATTACATACGTAATAGTAATTTCATTTTCTTAATGGATTACCCTTTCAAATATGGTTTTGTCATTTTTCAGTGTTTTTCTACTAATATTTTCTTACTGTTATCTTTTTTTTTTAAAGATTTATGCATACAGAGCTGGGGTACAGGCCAGAGGTGCAGGGTTGATGAGAGGGTTCACCAGAGACAGTGTGGGGAGCAGCACAGGCAGATCGAGGAAGTACACTGCTGAGGGGAGCAGTGGCGGGTCAAGAGGGGTCTGCAGCTCCATGTGGATCACCTCCAGGGCGGGGATCAAACTCATGCTGAAGTGACTTTAGTTTCTTAGTGCTGTGCTTTAACCTGCTGTGCCAGGAGGACCCTGTTACCTTACTTTTAATGTTAACTTATATTCAGTCTCTGAAGATCATAATTTCTGTAGTTTAAAATACAAAGAAGTCCAATATCTAATTTGCCTCCTTTTATTGCTGGTTGGGTCACTCTTGTAAACTATTTTTTTCTTAATTTGTTCCCAACATTTGATTATTGTCCTACTTTTATCAGTCCTATCACTGTATGGTTGAAAGGGAACATTTTGATTTGCTTCAGACAAATATGGCATGCTATTAATACCCAAAACTTTTAAAATTAAATTTCTATCTTGTTCCACAAAACTCAATGAATTTATGCAAATGACCATATTTTCAGCAAACCTTTAAGAATTAAATCTCAAGTGAGATTTCCACATCCTTACACAGTATGAGAACAAACTTGAATTTGAGTATTTGTGAAATATTTTTCTGCTTAAGATAGTAAGGTGTTTACTATGAAATCATGGAATCAAAGATATGTGAAGCAAAAGTTAACTGTTGTAAAGTAAATGTACAGATGATATCATCCTGTGAAGGAAATATTCTTTGTTTTTGGACGTAAAATGCAATAGATTCAGATTTCAGGTGTATGTTCAGTTTTGCTTTATAAAATCTGCCAACAATGAAGTACAGAATACTGAGAGATAGACACATATACATATACTACTTTGTTTTAGATTCTTTAAGCAAAAATACCAATTTTTTCATGTGTGTATATAGAGACAAAAATACATCTATCTATCTATCTATATGAATCTTGGAAATGTAGATAGATTTGTTGTAGGATAAGAACATAGATAAAATACATAAAGAATTGATGAATTCTATTTCTTGTTATTTGATAGACTGTGATGTCCCTACCTTTTAATTGTGTCTAATGGGATGGAATATCTATAGGAAAAAAATTAAAACAGCAAAATCAGTTAACATTCACTTACAAAAGTATTGTTTGTATTTTTCCTACGAGATATAACCATTTAATAACATAAAAATCTGTCACAGAACTCAACAGTGTTGCTCCTGTAGAGAAGTCTAGGAAATCAAAGCTAAAAAGGGACTCAAAATAAGAGCTCCCTTGTTTTTCAGAAATGACAAGAATGTCACTGAATAACAAAATACTATTACTTTCATATAAAGAGTTAAGTTGAAAATATCTCCTTAAAACTATATGACTGATAAACTGGGAGTAGGGCAGAAAAGAAACCAGCTACAAAATACTTCTGCATACTTCAGAGAAAAGCCTAGGATAAATTAAAATGTTTTATACCTTCTCTGAATGTTATTGTCAAAGACTCAGGTAAATTGAATTTTACCTACTCTGAGCGTCAGAATATGAAAAACTATAGACAGTTATTTTCTGTCAACAGGATATTTTATTTCCAAGGTGATCAAGGAAAATATTCATGTATATTTAACAGAACAAAGGATAAATATAAAATGTAAAGATTTGGCTCAGCTTTTTAAAGGTAAGTTGTTTAAAATGTTTCTATGCATAATACATACAAATATAGTATAAAAAAATCAAACTATCTTGAAAGTTCATTTCTAATTTTTGTGTTTAATATATGCTCAAAAATTTACATGAAGTTGAGTTATATTTACCAAAAGTATTATTAGAAATTTATTCTTACTAGGTTTTTTAAGCTTTTTAGAATGTAAATATATAACAAAATTTACATCATACTATTTTTAGCAATATCAAATATAGAGTCATATTAAAGCTTTTCTGTGTGTAACTATGCCAACATGAAAGATAATTTTCCTTAGTGGTGTTTTAAAATAAAAAGAACTATATACAGTTTTACTTGTATTGAGCTGACAAATCATTTTCAAAATGCATGAATGTAAAATGGGCAACATCGCTGATACCTCATACAAACGCATTGTTGGTTAACTGTCATTGATATTTTATAGAAGTCATTAATAGCATAGGTAATTGTAGAAATCAAAACACAGAAGAATGATTTATATAAATAAGCAATAGCATATGTAGTAATAGAAGTAACTAGTATTCAATTTTTTGACATAGTGACAGTAAATAGTAACTGATTGGAATTTCTCTGAATTCACAATTCTATTTTATTTAATGAGGATTGCAGGAACCACCCAGGATCTTGAATCTGTTTGTCCAATTGCCATATGAAAGTAATTTTTTTTACATAAACTACAAGAGAAAAACCAATTTAAAATATTTCAAATACTATGTTGGGAAAATGCTGAGAATTTCTCAACACACAATTTTTTTCAGCAGCCCAAAAAAATAAAATATAGTAGGCTTGTGTAATTTGGCATGATAGAGCAAATAAAAACTAGCAGAGATCATGATTGTACTTACAGTAGAACACAATAAAGTATCTTTGACAGTAAATCACAGGATCACCACAGTAGCACATTGATTTATTATATATTTAAAGGAGTTCTTTAACTGAAGATTTGGGGGCTATGTATTAAATCATTTAATTTATATTTTATTTAGAATTGATGACTTTTTAAAATGTTAAGAACAATACATATCATTCAATTCAACTCTACTTTTGATCTTTATAATTTGTATATACTGGATATTTAAAGAATGGTACATACATAGTTGTATAGCTTAGTAAGTCAGGTCATAAGCAAATACCCATGGTACCATCAGTTTAATCAAGATAATGGAAGTCTAATACCTGTCAAAGTTCCCACATTTCTCTGATTTCTCTAATCTTTGGTTGTTGATGGATTGGAAGATTTTACTTAGTTAAAATGTCCGTATTGTTCAAGGCAGTCTCCAGGTTTAAATTATTTGCATTAAAATCCCAACTGCATTATTACAGAAAAAGAAAATCAATTCTGAAAGTCATAAGGAACTAACAGACCTAGAATAGCCAATAGATCTTGAGAAAGATGAACAAGAGGCATCATACTTGCTGATTGCAAAATATATTGCAGAGTTAAAACAATTAAAACAGAATGGCTTTGTATAAAGTCAGATCTGTATGAAAAGTAAATTAATAGTGCATATAAATAAAGCCACTTGTATATAGTCAAGTGTTACTCTATAAGTGTTAAGAATATATTGTAGAGAAAGGCTAGTCACTTCAAAATTTGTGAAGATTTGTTCTGTGCAGCAAAATGTATTCTACGTTGTAATGATTCATGTACAATTGAAGGAATAAACACTATGTTCTTTTTGGGTTCTATAAATGTCCATTGGTTCAAATTGGTTAATAGTGAGTCTTCTATATCACTATATTTTTTTTTCAAAGCTCTGTTGATGTCATATACATCCAAGATTGTCAGAGACTTTTGAGTAACTTACTTTCTACTTCTTTGGTATCGTTGGGAATGTTTTTGTGCTAAATATTTAATCTATTAATGTTTCCATTTTCTCTAAATTACTGTTTGCCAAATATAATTTAGCCAAAAGTTTTAACATAAAAATAGTTGAAGAGGTATGTGGGTGTGTGTTTTGAGTATGTAGGCCTTTGGCTAGGTATAACTTATCTACAAATTTTTATATCATAACTTACTGTGTTTAAACAGCCTATGATAGCATTTACTGTAACTGAAGATGTGGTTATATTAAATTCTAACACCTTTATGTTTTATAGTTGGAACATCCCTTTGTCCTGAAATCTTTTTAATTAACTACTCAGTTTACTTTTTCATAACCAGTTTTTGGTGGTTTCCTTATTTACTTACTAATCTGTTTACTTGCAGATAATACTATCCTACCATCTTACTAGAGTTTGTAAATAACACTTAACAAATATTTCTCTTCCAACTTTTGTTCTGTTATTACTGCACATTTGAAATATAATAGAAACAAACAATATTACACATTTGAAATATAATAGAAACAAACAATAAAGCAGAATTATTTTACTTTATAATTATCTTTTTAAAAATTAAAATATGAACATTCTATAACCTCTACATCCATTTTTTTATAGTTCTTTGTGAAGATTCAGGTTTCTATCTGTTCTCCAATTTCTACTACTCAAAGAACCATCAATAAGATTTCTTGCTTAGTCTAACTCTGCTGGCAACAGTTTCCTTACTGGTCTACTTTAAACTTTCTCATTAATCATCTGTATATAATATGTTTGTCTCTGCCTGGTTGAGAGACTTTCCTTAACTTTGATTCTTTGATTCTAAAAGACAGTCTGCCCAGTTCTACTTAGGGGGTGGGAGGGTACTTTATTTTGTTTTTAAATCATGTTTGCAGTTATCTAAGCTTCTTGACTTGGAGTTTCTGTCTTTAATACTTTTGAAAAAGTTATCTAGTTACCCGATAACTTGTCCCCATTATTCTCTCCTCTACTTTTTAATCACATCTATTAAGACTCTTAGGAGCACACTCTCAAAGCTCTTTTTCTGTTGCTATGTACTTTTTTTAATAAGTTCTCCATTTGATTATTATCAGCTCTGTTAAAATTACCTGTGTGCCCTTGAAATGTCCACTTCCCACTAGAGTCCTTAACATATAAATGAGTTATTTTGAATTTTTATAATGCAGCTGATATTTCTACAGGGTCATCTTTAATTCCTTTCATATTTCTAATTTCATATTTCTGTTTATTTTTATGCAACAATTTAAATTGCTGCTAAAAATTAATTTTGTTTATTAATAGTTTCCACAAAATTAAATAGCATATTAATATTATAATGGTGAGGCAGTGGATATAAATGAAACTTTTTATTCCTAATGCTCTTTGATGTCTGTAAAGAAAGAAAAATTATATGCAGAATTAATAAAGTGGTCACTATAGCTACTTAATTTGATTTTAAATTGACAGCTGTGACATTTATCAATTTGGAGTAGTTATAATAAAACAGGCCAGTAACAGAATTGGTCTAAAATTCATTTATATAATTTTTGCCCTCTGGTTATAGATTATAAATGAGAAATACAACTTGAGATATAAAACAAAAATCAAATATGTTTGATTTGATTCTGACTTTTAAAGCAATTTCCTAGTAATGGATTCACCACACATTTTACATTTTCTGACTTGACTCGAAAAAATAAATGACTCCCAGTAGTGGATTCAGACTCCTTCTGAAGGGTATAGCATGCATGGCAGTATTCAGAGCTGCAGTATGGTTGGGGAAATGTGCTGGTAGACAGTTTGCAATTCTGTTTTAGCAAAGAACAATTTTCTCTAAATATACAGCCTTAAGCTTGAAAGATAGTTTTTTTGTTTGCTTTTTTAAAGGCCTGGAAGATGAAGGTTAAACTCTAAACTCTACAGCTTATTTTCTATCTAGGATGCAAGGCCAGTAAAATTTGAAAGCATTAGCATATTAGTAATACTGTTTTGAATTTTAAAGTAAAATCATGATGTATCATTTTGATTTTTATAAAATTTAATTTAGCAATATCAGGGGGCTTAATATCATAGAGCTAAATAATTGTTTATATTACAGTATAATACAGTACTTTGCAATTGACATTAAGTGTAACTGTTAACCATTTTTAGTTCTTGTTTCTGTGGGAGAAAGAAATATTACCATACTAAAAATCATTGTTAGGTGTGTTTGAAAGGTAAGGCTACATGAAATGTGTACATCTTAACTTTAATGGGTATAATGATCACTGATTTTTATTACTTTGATTTTAATAAATTAAAATTCAACACAAGCAACGAAACACTGCTCATTTCAAAATGTGATTTTCTCCAAGTTAAATGGAGTCTTCTTGCCTATTAAGACATAAATCCTATAATGGGATTGAGGATATTGCATTTGCATGCGGTTACCATAACTATTGACTGAATATGAACATACATCCTTGGATATCACTTCAAACTTCAAGGAGTTGTCCAACTGAAGATATTCAGAGTACAGTTGAAAAAATTAAAATAGAGGATTATCTGATCATATTAGTACATAAATTCTTTATTCTTAGCAAGGATTAAGAATATAATGCTTAGAATCTGAAAGAAGTTAAAGATGCTAACAATACAGAAACTGAGAATAGAACCTAGAATAAAAAGAATTAAATGACTTAAGGGTATTAACTGTTTTTCTAAATCTTAAATGCTGCCCTTTCAGCAAAATCTATAGCTTACCTTTATGTTTGTTATCTTACTAACATAATTACTCATCTTCTGAAGGAGAAATTTTAATTGCAAATATATTTTACAAGTAAGAATTAGGAGCTTATAGGATAACCGACATGATCACTTAGAATCTAAACATGCCACTTTTTCATGATGATAGGTTTCCTTTTAAAATTGGGAATGTAGGTGATAGACAAAAATATCCTCTAACTTAAATAGTTAAAATTCTAATTTTATTCCATGGCAACTTCATAACATTGTTAAAACGCATTACCAATTTTGAAAGTCATTGACCTCTTTCCTCATATTTCTTGTTACCAAGTACTATTATGACTTTCCTATAATACCTCTTAAATAGTGTCCTTTCTTTTTATTTCCATCTCACTAACCCATATCCCAATCCCAGAAAACCATAAGTCTCTTGTTGCTTCTGGTTTCAAATTGATGAGTCAAATCTAAAAAATGGAAGGAATATTCCTGTCTCCCTGACTATGTATTCTGCATGGATTTCTAAATTCTTTGTTATATACAGTTCCATCAATATCCAGTCTCAACAATGGTTTAAATAATTTCTGTAGTGGATGTGTAAGATTCTCCCTTGGGTATTGTTACCATAGTACACAACCTCCACCAAATAGCCCACAGTCCATCCCCATGGATTAGTATGCTCCTTCCCTTCTAGGTCTTGTCCCTCTCCCTCACCTTTCCTCTCACCCTCCTTCTTTCCTTCTTGTTACCTCCATTCCACAGTTTTCAAGGGTTATCATTAACAAACATGTTTTTTTTTATTTTTTTACTGAGTGTATATATATAAAATTATATTTGCATTTATTTGATATTTATGTATTAATCATTCCTACAAGGGTTCATTTAATTAATTTGAACTCTAGTTAACTTGAACTCTTTTCAAATGAATAATATTTAGAATTTTAATATTTTGTACCATATCACTTTTGGTTCTAGGTTTATTATAAAACTTACATATATACATTCAAATTATTTTTGCCAATTGATAACAGTGAATTTAATTAAAATGCAACTAACTCCACAGAGCATGAGAGAGAATGAGCTTTTTTTTAACCTAATTTTTTTTATAATAGTTTATCTTTACATCATTTTGTACATTTTTCCATCTCATTTGCATCCCCTTGGGCTTCCCATCACCGATGTGCCATCACCATAGTCCAGTGCATTTCCCTCCCCCAACTGTTTGATCCCATTCCCCACTCTACCCCCATAAAATGTCTCTGGTATATAGCTGTTCATTATTATGATTACTTTCTCACCTGGTCCTGGTCCTTTAAACTCCTCCTATGAGTGAAACCATCCAGTATTTTTCCTCTTTCTGGCTGATTTCACTAAGCATGATCCCTTCCAGCTCCATCCATGTTGCTGCAAAAGGCATGCGTTTTATTTATTTTTGGTTGCTGAGTAATACTACATTGTGCCACATTTTTTAAATTCAGCTGTCTACTTTCAGGCATTTGGGTTGTTTCCATGTCTTTCTAATTATAAACAAATCATCAATAAACGTGGAGGTGCAGGTATCATTTTGAACCAGTGTTTTTGTGACTTTTGGGTAGATACCTAGGAGTGGGATTGCTGGGTCATAATGGAAGCTCCATTTTTAGCAGTTTAAGGAAACCCCAAACAGTTTTCCATAGTGCTTGTACTAGTTTGAAGAATGAGGATGTTGTTTTGTTTTGTTTTTTAATGAGGATACATCTCAGGATATCAGATGAGAAACATAAATGACCTGTTCTTTGTCATATATTTGATATTTTCTATCCTTGGATTCTGCATTTATGGGTTCAGTTACCCTGGATTATGCAACCATGGTAATGAGAATTATAAAACTGAACCTATGAATAAGGAATGTGTAACAGATATGAAGTGCCATATCTAAGTTATCTGTGGATATTAAGCTGGGCAGGAGGGAGCACTCAAACCTCATGGTCAAGTTCATCTATATTATACATTACTGCCTTCGTTCTCTATGACATAAAATAAATTTCTATTAATACATGTGTAGATTTAATTGGATAGTTAAAATCTATCAAAAGGATAATTTTAAAGGCAATTTTTTAAAATTATGCCAAATATAGCATAAGTCTCCAAGATATGACAATAATAAAATTACTATCATAATAATCATATTAGATTAAAAGAATATATTTTTTTAAAGATTTATTTATTCATATAGAGCTGGGGTACAGGCCAGAGATGCGGAGGGTGAGAGGATTCACCAGAGACAGACTGGGGAGCAGAACAGGCAGATCTACGAAGTACACTGCTGAGGGGGAGCAGCGGGCGGGTCAGGAGAGGTCTGCCATGCCATGTGGATCTCCTCCGGGGCAGGCTGTGATCGAATTCATGCAGAAGTGACTTTAGCGTCTTAGTGCAGTGCTTTAACCCGCTGCGCTACCAGGGAGGGCCCAGATTAAAAGAATATTTTAAGTACATTTGGAAATACATTTGCAAAATCACTGAAACCACATGCCACCTGTGAGATGAGGCCAGATAAGTGTTATTTCATATATTGGTATAACGTTGACTGAAGGAAATACTTAACGTGTCTGAGGAAACTGACCCTGTTTCTACTAAACCTATAATACAAAGTAGCAAATATATAAAAATGCTAAAATAGTGACTTTTTGTTGTACTTTTGGTTTGTTTTTTTTTTTCTTCCCGAAGTTAAAGGAAATTTGTGAGCATCCATGGCTTTCTGCCATTTATTAGCATCACAGATTTCTTACTCATCTTCACATTAGTAGACCTGGAACTTTATAAATAAAAATTAGAATAAAGTCTGCATGATTCTACAAATTGTGACTATCCAGAAACGATTTGAAATATTAAAAGAAATACAACATAGTTCAACTTTATGGTGTGGCTACAAAATATTTTTTTTAAATGTGACATTGATTCTCCTTAACTGTGGTACAGCCAAGCCTTATTTGTTTTATAGTTAGTTATTTGGTGGGAGTCTGGGAGTCGGAGGGAGCTTGTTTTAAGTTTTGACCCCTTGTTTCCATATATAATGGTGAGGGAGATCATCATGCATTTGTCTTACTCCTTCTGACATATTTCACTGAGCATAATGAAATACATGATGTTGTTACTAATGTCAAAATTCCATCTCCTTATAGCAAAGTGGCATTCCTTGATATATTTAAACCATATCTTCTTAGTTCACTCATCTACCATTGAATACTTACTTTTTTTCCATAACTTGACTATTTGTAAATAGTACTGCAATGAACATGGAAGTAAATATTACTTCATGTTTTTGCATGATGCCTGTGAGTGGAGTAATATAGCATATCATAGATCTATTTTTTGTGTTTTTGGAAATCCATACTGTTTTCCACTGGGACTGGAGCAATCTACAATTAGTGTATATGAGGAATCTTTTTTCTTCCACATCCTCCCCAACACTTCTTTTTGTGGTCTATAGGCAATTGTCACAGGTGTGGGTATGAGGTGGTGTCTCATTGTTGTTTGGATTTGCATTTTCCTAATGCTAAGTGGTGATGAGCAGTTTTACATGTGCTTGTTGGCCATCTGTCTTCCTTGGAGAAGAAAGTGTAATCGAAATTTCCATCCTGATTTTCTTGACTTCATATTTTGTCATATTTACTTAATGAGGTTATAGTCTCTCTTAGATTAACATAAATTATTTAATGAATTCACCTCATTATTAAAAGCAATGAACTTCATGTCACTGAGATTGAAAACAGTTACAAAACTAGAAAAATAAACACTCATGAATTTTAACATAGCAATTGCTTTAAATGAAACAGCTTATGTAATACTGGCTTCATTTAAGGTAAAGTTTTTAAGAATAAAACTCAAACAGGGTCCCTCCCTGGTGGCTCAGCAGGTTAAAGCACAGCATTAAGAAGCTAAAGCCACTTCAGCCCCGGAGGTGATCCACATGGCGCAGCAGACCTCTCCTGACCTGTTTGCTGCTCCCCTCAGTAGTGTACTTAATCCATCTGCCTGTTCTGCTCCCCACTCTGTCTCTGGTGAATCCTCTCACCACCCCTGCACTTCTGCCCTGCACACCAGTACTGTATGCAAAAATAAATAAACCTTAAAAAAAAAAAAGCTCAAACAGGTTGGCTTCTGTTGTAAGGTAATTCCTCTATCTAAGGGTAACTTGTTAACTCAGATTTCATTATTTTTATACAGTAAAAATATTTAAAATTTTCAAAAATTCTAGAGATAATATAAAAATGTTAAATTTAAAATTGAAGAATTAGTTAATTCCAAATGACATACTTTGATACTATTTGAAATGTATAAATCATTATTTTATCAATGAATTGATGTTTCAGCAAATGTTTAGAAAAGTCTAGGCAAAAATTAGAAAACATAACCTGGACTAAGGAAATATCATGATTCCCTGCTCTATCCAATTAATTTGGTTAATGGCTTATTAATTTATCATTGTCATGTGAACTGTGTCTTCCCTCAATAAATTCAGAGGAAGCAGAGGGCAGGCTTATGGAAATTATGGATAACGCAGGCTTGTATATCAAATTGGTCATTCTGTCAGAGACGCCATCTGTCTAGAGCATGGCAGCAATCATTAAGGTGGGAATGAAAATGGATAATTTACACTAAAAATAGACCCTGCTGAGGTTTCTTGAATTTCTTGTTCTTCACTCTTTATACCAGCAGGATTTAAAAAAAAAAAAAAAAAAAGGTCTTGGAGATAATAAGAGAAAAAATTACAACCACTAAATTTGGAAGTAAATCCTCTTAACCTAGGATTTTAGAGTAGTGGGAAATTCCACAGAGGCAGTCAGAGTCTGTCTGTCAAACTGCTCATTCATTTTGAGATCTAGTAATAAAAATATCAGCTTATCTACTTAGAATTTTAATTAATCTGAATGCTTATTTCATAAATGTTAACCAACCACTTTTGTAAGAAAAAATATATAAATGGAATACTCTCCAAGTAATAGGAATTTCTTTTAGGGAAAAATATTAACCAGACCAATTCTTGGTAATAGGGGTCAGGTAACAGACTTTAGTCATTTAGTAAACACAATGCATACACATGTTGTAGTATTATGCCAAGTACAACGGACTAAGATGCCTTTTCTCTTGATTTTTATATTGGCATTCTGATAAAATTATTTAAAATTTATATCTGCTAATATATTTGTTGGATTTATTAACTTTGTCATTTATTTTTATTTATAGCACATAATTTGTAAAGGTTTTTGGGTTATTCTATAACGTTAATATTAGCATAGTATTTTTATTGTTCAACGAAGAATACGTATATTTTTTAAATATTTATTTTTTCAGCATACAGAGCTGGGGTACAGGCCAAAGGTGCAGGGGCAGTGAGAAGACTTACCAGAGGAAGTGGGGCATAGAACAGGCATAGAACAAAGTACACTGCTGAGGGGAGCAGCAGGCGGGTCAGGAGAGGACTGCCTTGCACATGTGGTCACCTCTGGGGCAGGCGGGGATTGAACTCATACGGAAGTGGCTTTAGCTTCTTAGTGATGTGCTTTAACCCGCAGCACCACCAGGGAGGGCCCAGAATACATATTTTTTAAGGCTAAAGATCAAAATTTTAATTTGTTCTTTGTAAGCTTGGGCTTTACCCCAAAGAAAAATGTATCTCTAATAGGTAGGCAATTATGAAGCTTGCTAGGGCACAGTTCCTTTAAAATTCAGGGTATCACTGGAAGAATTGAAAACTAATGATAAGCTTTCTGTGCAACAACTTGGCATGTTGATGAATTAGGTGTCCCAAACAGAATACCGCTGTAATTTCATTGAAACCAGATGGGTCAGTGTGTAGTTTTCCTTTTTGATCATGTTTCATGTAGTCTGTTGTTCTAAATCAGTAATATGAAACTCATCTTCAGAGAACTCAGTTCCTCTACTACCTCATTATTGGTCTGTCTTTACCTATACATAGCAAGTAATGATAGGGAGAGAGCTACCAGAAAAGGTAAACCACAAGTAGGTTGCCACAGATTGTTTTTGATTTCTCTTACTATGTATATTGGTTATTCTAAGTTTTGTTAAGTAAGGACATGGAAGGAGTTAGGCTTCTCTAAACTCCAGATAGCAGAAAGCATCATCAAAATGAGAGCAATACTTCTGGTCATCGAGCAATACATTCGTGTTTCCTGATAAGGTTCTAATAAATAGAAATTCCTAATAAATAGAAATTAGAAATAAAATGATTGTGATTTGATGACAGATAATGAAGAAATTTAGTGATATGGTACCTAAAATGTGCTTCTCTATATACTTAATATACATATATGCAATTTTACTTAGAAAATACATAAAACAATACATAGTTCATAATTTTTTTTTTTACTCTTTAAGATAATAAAATTTGGGGTTACTATATTTTTGCTGATACTTTTTAGCCTCATTCATGACCAGTGTACTCAAAACAAGTAAACCAGTACTGTGGCCTATCAAGTTTTTTCTATTAACCAGAACATCATTTTAATCTGTTATTTCACTTTGCTTAGCTGTAAAGTGTGGCTGCTGAACTACATGATCTGTAATATTCTTTCACATTTGAACATGGTATTTTTAAACTGTCAGAAGTTTTGGGTACAGTGGGTCTGCAAAAGAATAAAATAGATTGAGGATGGAAAGATGATGGCATTGAATACATGTCCAACTGTTCAGTGTATCATGTCAACTCTGTTAGCTATTCCTCAGTACATATGAGAAATACACATTGGTTGTGTATCAAGCCACAAAGTATTTATCTTTTAAGAAAGAAATTCACACATATTCAGTGTATTTGTCCAGATAATCTACTCGTGGCTAAGATTTTGATTAAGAACTGTTTTGCGATGTTTCTTCTAATCACTAGCTATATTCAGTCTCTCTCTCTCTCTCTCTCTCTCTCTCTCTCTCTCTCTCTCTCTC
>NW_004567106.1:36231399-36320789 GCF_000260355.1 Condylura cristata | reverse complement strand
TATATATAGTTAACATATTCAAACTCCTGTTCCATATCAAGTAAATGGCCTTGGAAACCTAATTTTCTAAATATCCTAAGTATTTCTCACCCATGTTTGCAGTTACTTCAGTAACAAATCTTAGAACTCTGAACTTCACTCATAGTGCGCTTCTTCCTGATTCTAATACATGTTAGTGGTAGTTTATTATCAAATTTTGTTTCATTTCATTGACAGAAATTATCCAAACCTCAAAATTACACTTGAAACAAGCATGTAATAGAATAGAATGCTGTGTGGATGGAGTGCGGCAGTGTCAGAGGGCCCTTTGTGGAAGGGGAGCATGGGAAAGGGAAACTCAGAGCAAACAGAACTGAGACCACACCTAGTGGCCTTGCTGCCCAGCATCGAAATAAAATCTCAGGCACCCAACCTTGTTTATGGCCTCTGAAAATCCAAATTTATCCTGAAGATGTTTGCTAATGTCTTCATGATTTTCATTTTCTTAGACTTTATTTCTTGAGTGATGAATCCCTTAAGTGCTGCTTTGTTCTGTTCTAAGTGCTGCTTTGTTCTGTGCTAAGGCGCTCATGAATTTCAGTTGCCTTCTTCTGTTTGTCAGCATATATTCAAAACATGCATATAGTAGTGTTACTTATGTGTCAAGGAATGTGGGGAATGAACATTTTTCACATACCTGTTGGTTATCTGTATGTCTTTGGAGAACTGTGTACTTAGTTCTTGTGTCCATTGTTTAATTGGATTTTTTTCTTTTCGTTCAGTTGTATGAGCTCTTTGTAGATCCTCAATATCAATCCCTTGTCAGATATACTATGTGCATTTTTTTTCTCCTATTAAATGCCATACCAATTCCTTGTGGTTACTGTCTCTTTGATGTACACCAGTTTTTTAGTTTGATATAGTCTCAATGTTTAGTTTCTCCTTTGTTTCCCTTTTTACTATAAATGAGTCCACAAATATGTTTCTGAAATTTTGGTTATGGTGGGTATTATGTTTTCTTCTATACTTTTTTTATGGTTTTCAAGTCTTACCTTGAGGTTTTGTATACATTTTGAGATAGTGGTCTAGTTTCATTCTCTTTCATGTGGCAGTCTAATTTCCCCAGCACCATTTATTGAAGAATCTTTCCTTGTTCCAGTGTGGGTGGCATGTACTATTATTTTGCCATAGAATACTTGTCCATAAATGCATAAATTTATTTCCAGGCTCTGAATTATTTCCCATTGATCTATGTGGTTTTTGCTCCAGTCCACGCTGTTTCAGTTATTAAGACTTCATAGCTTAGCTTGAAGTATGGAAATCAGATACCGCCCCATTTTGCTCCTATTAAGTCAGAAAAGCTTGGCCATTGAGGGTTTTTTGAAGTCCTACATAAATTTAACTGATACTCATTCTATTTCTTTAAATTATATCACTGATTTTTCTTGGGATTGCATGAAATTTGTAAATAGGTTTGAGTAGGATGACTTTTTTGACAATACTGATTTCTTCTAATCCATGAACAGGGAGTGTCTTTCCATTCCTTTGTGTCTTCTATTTCTTTTAACCATGTTTTACAGTTTCCATGGATGTCTTTCACCTCTTTTTTTAAAGTATATTCCTAGGCATTTAATATCTTTGTGAAATTGTAAATGTGTACTGACAGTCAACTGATTCTGTGTTTTTTCTTTTTTGTTGTTTGTTTTGTATGGCCACTGAGCTGAGTTTTCCATTTTAATTAGTCGAGTCCTTGAGGTTTTCCCTGTACAGTATATCATTTGTAAATAATGATAGTTTTTCTTGCCAGTATGTATTCCTTTTATTGCTGTCTGTTGCTTAATTGCTGTAGCGAGGACTAACAATACTGTGTTGAATAGTAGTGATATAAAGAGACAAACTTTTTTTGTACCAGATCTTAGTGGAAAGACTTTCAGGTTTATTTTGTTTTTTATTTTATTTTATTTATTTATTTATTTTTTAAGATTTATTTATTTGTGCATACAGAACTGGGGTATAGGCCAGAGGCTCAGGGGCGGTGAGAGGCTTCACCAGAGACAGAGTGGGGAGCAGAACAGGCCGATCGACGAAGTACACTGCTGAGGGGAGCAGCGGGCGGGTCAGGAGAGGTCTGCCACTCCATGTGGTCACCTCCGGGGCAGGCGGGAATCGAACTCATGCGGAAGTGGCTTTAGCTTCTCAGTGCAGTGCTTTAACCCGGTGCGCCACCAGGGAGGGCCATTATTTTATTTTTTAACCATTGAGAATTATACTAGATTTTGGCTTGCCGTGTGTGACTTTAATTATGTTGAGATATGTTCCATTTCTCCCCATTTTTTAAGGGTTTTCATCATAAATGAATGGTGTTTCTTAGCAAGTGCAATCTCAGCATAATAAACATATTTTAAAAGGCATTTCAAGTATGCATCAAGTACATTAATAAGCAGTTGTTTCTCAAGTTGCAAAGTTGAGATTAGGAAAACACAGCAGATGAGTAAGAACATTTCATCTTACCAGAGAGTACATGATATTCTCAAAAAAAAAAAAAAAAAAGTTGCAATGTCAAAAATACATAATAGTCAGGCTGAAATGTTCCCAATGGCTGAGCAGTTGGATAAATAATCATAATGGATAACTCAGAAAATAAGAAAATAGCCACAAATCCACACTGATATACATGACTGAATAAATGCTTTAAGTGGTGAGGAAAGGGAAAACACTCTCTCCAGAAGGATCTAGTCAATAAACACAGAAGAAATGAAATAGCAAAACTATGAAGACACCACAGTAATAATCACCAATTATGCTAATACATGTTAATGAAATTTGAGGTTTTCATAATCCAGTATATCTCTTGATATATTTTAGAATGATAAACAACATAACATAGTGGAGCTATATGTCAGACATTGCATATTTGCTGTTATTTACCTTTGGGATGGGTGGATGACTAAAAGAGGCATCATCTTCCCTTGATATGATTTAATCAGGACATAACACTTCAGTGGTGTTTTTCTCAAAGTTTATAATTTCAGCTTCATTATGCAAAGAAGTCATTGAGGGAATCTATAAAATTCTTAGCCAGAATTTTTCAAAATACTCAATACAGATTAGGAAGATTGAAGGTCTGCGGTAGATTAGAGGATGAAAGATCAATGACAAGGGATTTCAGTGTGGATACTGAATTGGATCCCAAAATGGAAAATGGTTAGTAGGGAAAATATTTATTATGTAAGATTAGTTAACAACTAATTTCTCAGTTTTAATAACTTTTCTATAGATTTGTGGGATGTTAAAATAAGGATACACGGGGGAGAGCGGGTAAAAGGAAGCTTTGCATCTATTTTGCAACTGTTCTGTTACTATAAAATCATTAAAAAATCGGGCTCTCTCTGGTGGCACAGCGGGTTAAAGCACTGCATGATGAAGCACTCTGAAACCACTGCAGCACAAGTTTGATCCCCGGCCAGGGAGCTGACACACATGGCATGGCAGACCTCTCCTGTCTCGCCCACTATTCCCCTTAGCAGTGCATTTTAGTACATCTGCTTGTTCTGCTCCCCACTCTGTCTCTGGTGAGTCCTCTCACCTACCACACTTCTAGCCTGTACCCCAGTTATGTAAGCATAAATAAATAAAGCTTAAAAAATCATTTAGAAAACTTATCCATTAACATTGGATATTGTTAAAACAATCATTTCTTTCTCTGATTATTTTAAGAATATGAAAGCAACAAAACACTATTTACTTAGGCATATATTTATTTACTTAAGTATATTCTGATGCTCAGTTTGCACTAAACTTAGAATTTTACACTATGTAAATATTTAAAATACTGATGTTATTTTTAGATTTTTAATTGTCACTTTAATATTTAATACAGCTTCTCATTTTGTTTGCAAATAAGTGCAATCTTATATGCTTTTAATTTTTTATTAAATCTAATACAAATTTTATTTCATATTATATAGAAAATATGCATTAACAATAGTATGTTAAAGCCTAACTCTTTTCTTAACTGCTGTGACTAATTATTAATAACCTGATAAACCTTAACCAAGGTGATTATTAAGTTGTCATGATTTAGCTTTTCTTATTCACAAAATATTAAGAAAGTAAAACCAAAACCTGAGAAACAGTAGCACAACCTAAAAGGAATATATTCTCTTCTGTTGGAGGTTATATATAATCATTTTCAAAAGGAATACACCTTTTCCAAATGTAAATTCAGAATCTACAGTAAGTCTATTAAAAACAAAACAAAATCCTACTGCTATTTTCTCTCTGAACAAAAATAAATCTGATTCAGATATAGCATCTTCTCATTCAAATTGTAAATCATGCCACGAGGAAACATGACTGAGGAAACTTTCGTTCAGTCCCCAGTCCATCAAAGCATGAAGTATATATAAACACCAAAATAAAGGAATATATATATATGTATATGAAAACCCTTCTATGGGAATATAGAACCATCTGTTTATGTTGTGTACTCTTGAGTTGCTGCAGGAGTTTATTTCTGACTTCAAATACACATTCCCAAGGGCTGGAGGGCTACCTATCACTTTGCTTGACAAAGCAGTAGAAAACTTGACAGTTGTCAGAAGTGATTTCTTTGAGCTTCCTAAAAATAAAAGGAAAGAGCCAAATTCTTTTGATCTTTATCCAAGTGATCTAGGCTTAGAAAGTGCCACACAATGAATAGAAATAACTATTTCTGTTTGAAAAATAACTAATTGAAGTGTTGTGAGTAGCTTGAATCAAAACTGTATAGTAGATGGTTTTTCAATTTGAGATTCCTTTTTTTTAACTTTTTTTTAAAGATTTATTTATTTATTCATTTATTCATATAGAGCTGGGATACAGGCCAGAGATGCGGAGAGTGAGAGGATTCACCAGAGACAGAGAGGGGAGTAGAACAGGCAGATCGACAAAGCACACTGCTGAGGGGAGCAATAGGTGGGTCAGGAGAGGTCTGCTGTGCCATGTGGTCACCTCCGGGGCAGGCGGGATCGAACTCATGAGGAAGTGGCTTTAGCTTCTCTCAGTGCAGTGCTTCAACCTGCTGCACCACCAGGGAGGGCCCAATTTGAGATTCTTAATGGACACTATTCAACATCCCTTTTGTATTCTACCATGGTTTCTAATTCTGCAGTCCTTGTACCTACAGTGCTACCCTTGAAACCATCCATTACAGCATACTTGTTTGTGTAACAATTTGACTTCTCCCACCCACTTTCTTTTTCCTCCTTCCCCTCCCCCTGCTCTAAAAATATCTATGCCCAAAAGGTACTATGGACTGCTGGTTATACAACTGGCTCAAGGATATCAGGTCAGTAAATTATTGTAAATAAGACCATCAACTCAGAATTAATAATCAATTCTAAATCATAAATACTGTGTGACATCTAACAGATAAAAGGATAATCAGTAGAATATTAAAAAGAGGTCTCTGATATGATACGATGCGTCTCTTTTGCTTGTCTCTGATACTACCCTTTCTCTCTGACCAGTATCCTGAACTAACATCCATCTTGATAGAGGGCTCTGTTACCATCAGGCAGTCATTGTCAGAGTTGTTACACTAAGCAGCTTGCCACTCTACTTCCCAGTACCTTCTCTAGTACCACTGTAATAACATTGGCTTCTGAGTGCATTCTGACAAGAAGTTAATTTTCATTAAAGTGTGTTTTTTGTTTGTTTTTGAGCATGTCTTAAACCTCTTGATAAAAATTACTTCTAAATAACATTAAATTTTTCTGGACATCTGATTTTTCTATTCATATCTGCTTTTTATTATGAAGTACCTCACATAAGAAAAATGTGATGAACAGTGACCTTGAAAACGTAGAAGAAACCACAAACTTAATAAAATGTTGACTACTTAAAACAGTTGTAAGTGACATTAGTGGCCTTAGTAGTCGCAGGTGTAGCGGAAGTGCTGAGTGGCTGTAGCCCGTCCATAATCATTCAGAGTGTCAGGACAAAGTGCAGAAGCGTGTATCACCTTCTGCTCTGCCATCCATTAATTGCTACTGTATTCTGGCTCACGTCATTTTTTTAAATCTCTAATCCTTTTTGTGTTTCCGTTTTTCCTATGTGAGATAAATAGCTTGGCTTCTCCAACCCTTTCCAAATGTAATAGGATTCTACATTTGAACATTTGCCTTTTGGAAAGAGATGCCACTCACTCAGTTCTTTCCAGAGTACGATTAAAGAGTAAAGATGGCAATACCACAGTTTGAGATGGGATCAAGTGCTATCTGCCCCATCAATGGCGCTATGCTAAAAAGAGGAGACAGTAAGCTAACAAAGGCGTATTGGAAAAGTTTGAGTTGTATTAACTTGAAATCTATGTTGAAGGCAAAGCATTTACAGCAGTGTGTTTCTTTGGAGTGCTCCAAAGCATTCTATTATAGGAACACAGCAAATGTTTAATGAATGAAAGGATAAATGTGAGTGTTAATTTGAAACAATGAATATAATTAGGTTCTGAAGTTTGGGTTAATTGAATTTCCTTGGGCTATTAAAAAGAATTCAAGTCCAGGAAATCAGAGGTCCAGTTCAAATGTGACTCATGTTTAGTTCATAAGTCATTTACTGCCTCAAGTCACTACCTTCCAGAAGCAGTTTTTCAAAAGTGAAGTATGGAAAAAATTGCCCTTAATACGGAGTGAACCTTTGCTAAGAATCATGGGAAATAGCATGAAACGCTATTGTAAATGGATTACCTGGATGACTTCAGTCTTATGTAGGTATAGAAGGTATACAACAAATGCCTTCTTTAATATGCAAGATACTAAATATATAGAAACAGCTACTATACTATGGTAGGACAACAGAATTTATAAATGTGTTTCATGATTCTGTTAACTAGAAACAATCTATAAAAGTTGAGAAGAATTAAAGATGACTAAACCTTATCTCTTGGGCAATTTTCAGACTCTCAAGTGTATTTACTTTTTTTTTTTTTTTTTTTTTAAGATTTATTTATTTGTGCATACAGAACTGGGGTACAGGCCAGAGGCTCAGGGGCGGCGAGAGGCTTCACCAGAGACAGAGAGGGGAACAGAACAGGCAGATCGACGAAGTACACTGCTGAGGGGAGCAGCGGGCGGGTCAGGAGAGGTCTGCCACGCCATGTGGTCACCTCCGGGGCAGGCGGGAATCGAACTCATGCGGAAGCGGCTTTAGATTCTCAGTGCTGTGCTTTAACCCGCTGCGCCACCAGGGAGGGTCGTATTTACTTTTTATTTTATTTTATTTTACTTTGCTTTAGGCTTTAGGCATAGCATAGTCAATGCTATTGTCACTTGACTTAATGACATTAATCAGTAGAGTACTAGGATTTTTCTAGCAAAATTCATCAAAAATTGTCAAGTAGTCAAACGATATATGGCCAAAAATAATTCTTGAAACTATATCTATGCATTAACTATTTTACAAACACAAATAGGTTGTTTTGGAGCACAGCCAAGGTGATATCAATTTTTTCCCCATATACAGAGGCAAGGAAGAGATTAAAAAAAGAAACAAATGACTCCAAAATGGCAGCTTGTATTTTTAGCAAGCAAGAGAAATATAAAAGCTTTTGTCTTGGCCCTCCCTGGTGGCGCAGCGGGTTAAAGCACAGCACTGAGAATCTAAAGCCGCTTCCGCATGAGTTCGATTCCCGCCTGCCCCGGAGGTGACCACATGGCGTGGCAGACCTCTCCTGGCCCGCCCGCTGCTCCCCTCAGCAGTGTACTTCGTCGATCTGCCTGTTCTGCTCCCCACTCTGTCTCTGGTGAAGCCTCTCACCGCCCCTGAGCCTCTGGCCTGTACCCCAGTTCTGTATGAACAAATAAATAAATCTTTAAAAAAAAAAAGCTTTTGTCTTGAGCAGATTTACAATGCCGGAGAGTTTTCCACATTTCCCCCCCTCCTACCATCACAACCAAATGTGAGTTGCATGGAGGTTTTAACAGTGTCAGGCTTGTATACAACCCAGGTGTCTCCAAGGCACCACCCCAAATAACATGACATACCCTATCAGCTGTTTTCCTGGAGCAGCTTCTAGGAATGCACAATCCAAGGACAGCAGGAGAGAAGCCTCCAATTGCCTGGGTCCAGCTGAAGGTCTATTTCAGTGGTTCTATCTTTTACAGAATTGCTTCATTTCATTTCTGTGGTTCTGTGTGTCGTGATACTATTCACAAATAGAATTAAAACATATTTAATGTTAATGACTCTAAAGACATGCCCATTTTTAAGCCATCAAATTTTAAAGTTCTTTTTATACCAAAAATTAGCACAGGTGGAACTATCTTTAAAAACAAACAAACAAAAAACTGGGTTAGAACTATTATGTGTGTGTGTATATGTGTGCATAAAAGAAACTTGGAAATTAAGTAAAATAAAAAAACTAGGTTAGGTTATTTTTCTGAATTTTAGAAACAATTTACATGAGTGCTTACAATTAAAACCTATTTCAATTTTTGAAAATAATGTATAAATGTAAGGTAATATAACACACATTGGGACACACAATGGTACCTACAAATAGAGGTTTTATAGCTTTTATTTTAAATTGTAGCCAGGTTTTCAACACAGAGTACAGATTTTTGGAGCAGTGAAAAGTATATATAAAGTACTGAATTAATGGATATATGTGATTATACATTTATCTAAACACATGGGATTCCTTCAAGTGAATCTCAATGTAATTTAAATACTTGGAGTGATTGTAGTATGTCAGTGAAGGTCCATTCTTAGTAAAACATGTACAGTTCTGATAAGTGAATTGTAATTTTGGTATTTATGCATATGTAAGTTCAGAATGCATATTGGGACCATAAGCTTTGTTTTTCAAATTAGACCTTCTCCAGTGAAATAATAGGAAAAAAAAAATAAACTCTTTCAGTGCATACATACAAATCTGTAGGGATATAAGTCTAAGAAAAACTGTGACTCATCTAGTCACCCCAAGTTCATTCTTCACTGTATATGCTTAATTTATTATTAATTTACAAATGAGGTAAAAAATAAGAAAATACTACTTTCCTGTTTTTTATATTTAGAACTTTGTATATTTAGAAAATAACAGCCTTTGCTTATTTATTATGTTAACTTTTAATTAAAAAATTTATACCTAATAATTCAATCTTCACAAATACACAGTAAATACTGATGTCTTCAGTCCCATTGTGTAGATAAATGAAATAATTCAATAAGAGATTAAGAAAATTGTACAAGACAACTGCTGGAAATTGGTTAACTGAGATGTGAATCTGTGCATTCAGGTACATAGACTTTGTTCCTCAGTTCCATTCTATTTTACCTAAATTTGGCACTCTATTATGGACTAATCAGAGCCAGCCAGTGGGAGCTGCTGAATCTATAAATAAATAAATGCATACATTATCAACAGTATTTAATAATTAAAAATACTATAAATCTAATTTTTCCAGGGACAATATTGAGTTATTCCTTTTCTCCCTTTTATAATTAACATTGTATCCAATATATTTCCTTGTTTGGAAAATAAATTACATATTCATCTTATTAATGAGATGTACTATTTATAACACAGGCTTATGTGTCAACGTTAGCAAGACAATACTTGAAATGTTGAAAATATTACCACAGACCTTCTTTGTCTTATTCTTCAGGGTTCAACCATTGCAATTTAACATAAAAATCAAATAAGTTAAATATGTGCACTATTTTGGGGGTCCCAGTACAAGTAGAGAATGTTCACTGCTATTATTAATAGTTAGCTCATATAATACTTATTGCTTCACATACTTCAACAATAGCATAAGCAATCACTACCAGCAATTATGATGCCTTCTCATTTTTATTTAGTGACATCTTAGTGTCTAAAATTTGTGGTTTTCAATCCTACCTCATAATTGTTAAATTATGAAAAGTGTGCAAAGCTAGAATAACAGCTTGATCTTTCAGTTTATTTGAGGGAAAACTTTACTACTTAATTTTTCAAACTTAAAATCATTTTCCAAAACTCTAAACCCATTTTTAATCACCTCAATCAAACCAAGTGACCAGTTGTCATATGGCTCTTATTTAAGGAGTAACATGGTAAACTTAGACTATGCTTTAAAAAAAGAAAAATTAAAAAAACTCTGTGACATTATGTAAGAGAATTATTGTATCTGTAAGTCTATTTTATTATTCGAGACAACTTCACCACAATCCGTCCTTCAAAGAGGGGGAGGAAACAAACAAAATCTTTGGAGAGTGACTTAAGGAACATAAATTGAAATAATCCCTCTCAATCATGTTGCATGGTGACAATAAATTTTATTTTTAATTTCATATATTAATTTATTAAGTGTCTAGAAATACCAGCAAACATTTATTGTAAAATATTTTAAACCTATTTATATAAACAAATTGCCTGCTTATATAAAATAAGTAGCACACATAGAAGAACAAAATGTTTGAAACAGTAACATAATTTTGACAGGATTATTCTAAAAAAATCCAGCATGGATGTATATCATTTGCATTAGGTAATTGCTACCATCACTCAAGACTAGCTGACAAGAAGTTTATGTATGTATATATGTATTGGTTAAATCTCCTGTTTTTCAGTTTCCTAATCTTAGCATCTTCTTTGAGTAATAGTCTTTATTATATATAAGATTGTGAGTGATTCAGAAACATTAACCTTGTCATTCCTAAGGGGCCGATTTAAAGTTGCTTTTTAGCAAAATACAAAGGAAAGTTAGAAATAATTTAGTATTGTGAAGTAGGAAATTAGCTGTTTAAATGCACTATACAACGTGCTATTTCCAAATACGAAAGCAAACCTTCAGTATTTCATTAGGCAGTTTCCTTTTAAATTCTCCAAAATCTATGTAGGATTCTAACAATAACCTGATTAATTGTAATTAATGTTTTCAGCACAATTCCAAAGCACTACTAAAGAGAAAATGCAGAGGTCAATATTCACTAGTGTTTCTGTTGAAAGGATATCAGCAGAAATGTTTAGATTTATTAGGCCTTTTCTGGTTCATAGCCACTTCACCCATAAATACTTTCTTTCTTGCAAAAGGTGATATTTCTACTTTATATCCGAAAGGATTACAATTTTTCTTCTTGGATAAATGAATAAAATTGAAGTAAACATGTCAAAAGACAAGCTTTTTACATATTAACTTTGAAGCCTCTCTTTTAAGAAATAGCAAATAATTATCCATTTTAAGCAAAGAATCTCCTTTATTATTATATATTATTTTATAAATTATGTTTCTCTTTCAAAGCCTAAAAGTGCCTCATCAATCTTATTTTTACTGGATTTAGAACAGAGCATGGGTTCTTTTTTTTTTTTAAGATTTATTTATTTATTCATACAGAACTGGGGTACAGGCCAGAGGTTCAGGGGCGGTGAGAGGCTTCACCAGAGACAGAGTGGTGAGCAGAACAGGCAGATCGACGAAGTACACTGCTGAGGGGAGCAGCGGGCGGGTCAGGAGAGGTCTGGCTCGCCATGTGGTCTCCTCCGGGGCAGGCGGCAGGCGGCAGGCGGGAATCGAACTCATACGGAAGTGGCTTCAGGTTCTCAGTGCTGTGCTTTAACCCGCTGCGCCACCAGGGAGGGCCAGAGCATGGGTTCTTTACCTGTTGAATTTAGCAATGCTACTCTTGTAGGACAAGGTCAAGAATTGAAAAATTGTACATAGTGGAAAATAAAAGCTTGAGTAGACTGAAACACAAAAATGAACAAAATCTGAAATTGATAAGCAACCTTGCCAGCTTGTCCTGTGTACCCCAAAGCAGGTGCAAGAACTAGCCTGCACATGCCAGCAGGAACAAGAGTAGCAAGCCTGTGTTTGGATTTTTAGAGTGCTTGCCTAAGAGGATCCTGGCAAGGCAGGAACTTGGACAAAACAAACAATATTTCATTGATGGAGGATATTCTCAATCTTTCATTTTAACACACTGGCAACAATCCAGGAAATGGCAATAGTGTACTGCTAGAGGATTCTTAAATGCTTGAAGAAAAGTATTGCCATGGTGAGCAAAATGGAAGTGACTGAGTTTCATAGTATAAGAATATATCAAAATGACCCAGAAGTCACCTCTTACTAAGAGTGTAGGTAAGAACAGACCCCCATCAGAGGGTTATGGCGTGGAGTAATGCCCATTGGATGTAGCCATTCATTGAGCTAGTCAAGAAAACGGTGGGGGCAAAGGGCACCAGCACCACCGGAACGGCCAGTGGATGCTGTCTTCTAGAGAGTAGGGTGATGGTCATCACAGAACTTGAATTTACTGTATTTGAAAAGATAGGACTCTAGGGGGTCATAGAGGAGAGGTAGAAGTTTTTAAACGCCAGAAGCCATGAGGCCAGTCCAGAGAAAGTTAGGGAACTGTTTGATGGAACACGGTGTCTATAAAAGCGAGAATTGGACAGCCTATGGATTACATTGGCACTAACTCCTTTTCTTACATCACTTGTGGGGGGCAAAGCTTCCTTTCCTTCTCAGAATTATACTTTAACTTCCATTCTGTTACATTGTAAACCTATCCAAGACTATATAAAATGCACATGTATATTTCTCCATGTATGCATATAGGTACATGTCTGTGTATATATATATAGTATCATTATTAAATTTAGAGACACCTAATATGCAAAATCACCAGAGTCCATTATTTTTATGAATCCTAGCTTGCATTATTGTGTTCTCCATTACATTTTCAGAGCATCCAACAATGTCTTCTGTCTTTATTTTTTCACTCAACTTAGATTGAATGTATATTACATGCCAGTTTTACTAGGGATACAGCAGTAAACAAATACTTTGCCCACTTGGCACTTATGTTTGAGGAAGTGCGTAAATTGCCTATGTACCGGGTGGTGATTGCTGTTTTGAGTAAGTGTGATGAGATGCCAAGAGTTGGTGGTGCAGTGTAACTTTATTGCTCTCTTCTTTTTTCTCCTCCAATAAAACTTAGTTTCAAAAAGATTAGTCTAAAAGTTTATAAAAATTACTAATCATAATGCAAACAACAAATACTTTGTAATATATGCATTATTTATGATATATAACATTATAGCATTGTTTGGATTCAGATGAAAGAATCTCATTCATTTGAGTCAGATGAAAAAATCTCATTCATTTGAGTCCCCTAACCATATATTTACTATAACTTACCTAGCACAAATGTGTATAAATTATAAAAACAGTAAAAGCAGAAATTATTAAAACTTCTCTCTGAACCTTATAAGAAATCTATCTGAGCATGTTACTCAACCAATGGTTTCTCCAAAAATAAAGGCTTGAAAATTTCTATCAAGTGCTATATAGATAGATATACATAAAACAGTCAGACATTCAGTTTCTCTTCTGATATTTTGATTTGCATGAATTACTAAACTATTGCCATGATAAAGGTACTATCAGTAAAAACTGATGCTACAGGCTTTTTTTTACATAAATATAGGTATAGTGATTTCCTACTACAACTGAAATGATAATAAACTAAGAATTTTGCCTGCTATAAATTAGCTTCACACTAATAACCTAGTATAAGCCCAGTCAATACCACATTGATCCTCCAAGAGTCTGAGTTCAGAAAAGGTAGAAATTGTCTCAGAAAACAAGGATACTCAATGGCCCTTCTTTCTCCTCTCTAATACCAGAGAGCGTGTAATCTGTTTTCCTCTTATTATTTGAACAATAGTTATTTTATCCCTTAGCAGATAGCTCAGTCTTCATTGTCATTTGCTGTTCCTCTGAAGAAGGCATTTGGCAGCAATTTGAAAAATGACAGCAGGGTTATTTAGGAAACCTCATGTTCTGTGGCAATTTTGGTCATTTCGCCTTTTCCTGGTAGCCGAGTAGAAACAGCAAGCTACCTAACCTTATGTGCCCTGAGATTAATTAGCTTGGCTGGGTCTCACGATCGCACCTGTAAAATGAACCAAACAGGAAAGAAATGACAAAGATGGTCTGATACTACAAATTACATAATGTACAGTGTTGACGAGATTTCATTTTGACAGATAACTACAAATTGTTTCAGTTAGGAACACAAGATCTTAATATTAAAAAAGGTGATGGTATTTTGCTAATTATAGAAGAAAAATTAAGATGTTGTATTATTAAATCACTGACTGGTAAGTTTACCATATAGTAATACTATATGTGAAGTTCAAGTTGCTTGAAAGTTATCTTTCACATTGGATTAAATGTATTTTGCTACATCTACCCATCATCAAAGCAATGCTATTTGATTGGAAAATGCAGGAGCAAAAAATTTAAATCTTGGAAAACATTTCTACATGATACAGTAAAATGGGGAAATGTTTAGTAGACTTATCTGCTTCTCATTTAAAATTTACCCTAAAGCATTTCAACAAATTAAAATACCACAACACCAAAAGGAAACAAAATACAATGAATGAAACAAGTTGCTGGCCTGTATTTATTGACTTCTGAAATGTCAGATAATTATGAGTAGCTTAAAGATATTGGCAAATCAACATATACTACAGTAGTGTCCAGTACTCATTTTTTTTCTTCCGTACACAAGTACTTCATCCTAGGGATGCTTTTTGCTTCTGCATACTTATATTTCTTGCTCTAATGGTTTGTTACTTTCAGCAAACACTTCCATTTTGAAACAGTCTTTGACTCAATCATGGCCTCAAGTTTCTGTTTGAAGTATGCCCATTGTAGAAAAACACGTTCAGGCTATTAACAGTGGTTCCTATGACACTGGCTCTTTAGCATCCCATCAGCCCTTTCTAATCAGACTTCCATCCAACTTGTCACTGTAACTCTTTTCAGTGTAATCAGTCACCTCCCAGTTAGTAAATCCAGAGCCAATTCTCAGTCATAAACTGAATGTGGAGTTTGTGAAATACCCAGGGGCTGTTCCTGAGGAGACAGCTGCTCTCTCGCCACTGTGCATGTTGTGTTCCCTGCTCTTTATCCTTTATTAAAATTTGTCAACTTGGTACCATGTAAAGTCTGTTGTGCCTAATAATTGTCATTATCAATCAGAATTCAAGACCACTGTGACTTCCTATTTGAAGATGTAACAGTTTGTAGCCAAAAAGGAGGATGACTTTTAGACCTACAACTCATTATGTCAAAATCACTTTGTGATAAGGCAAAGATGAGGAAAACGAAAGACCTGAGGATTTTTATATCAGAACGTTGCTGACCCACTCTTTGTACAAAGCATAAAGACCTCTGTGGCAGGGGCTTGTTTGCCTATTGGTTATTTACATATCAGTAATTTTCACTCCTACAGTGGTGAAATAAATTCATAAGGAAAGGCAGATTGAGAGAAGAGTAAAAATGACTCAAGTTACTAAATTATTATTTTTTTTAAGATTTACTTATTTGTTCATACAGAACTAGGGTACAGGCCAGAGGCTCATGGGCGCCGAGAGGCTTCACCAGAGACAGAGTGGGGAGCAGAACACGCAGATCGATGAAGTACTCTGCTGAGGGGAGCAGTGGGCGGGTCAGGAGAGGTCTGCCACGCCATGTGGTCACCTCCGGGACAGGCAGCAATGGAACTCATGCGGAAGTGGCTTTAGCTTCTCAGTGCTGTGCTTTAACCCGCAGCACCACCAGGGAGGGCCACTAAATTATTTTAATGTAAGTAAAATTACTGAAAATAGAAGAGTCAATCAGACCAGGTTAAACAGACAATGAAAAAGTAGGAATTTGGAAAACAGTGTTTGGTTATGATCCTATTTATATACCTGAGTGTTAGTCACCACTCATACTCCAAGGCACACAGTGTGGTACAAGATGGTAGAAGTTTGTGAATATATTTTCAGAGGAGTGTGAGATCTTGCTTGAAAACAGTAGAACCTACCTGATAATCTTTGCTATCTCAGATGTTTTATTTAAGTACTCAGGAATCTAAGAATTGGGTAGAATAGACTATTCATAGCAAATTGAGTTTCACTAGTGTTTAGTAAACATAAAACATAAAATCCAAACTGTGAACCTTAAAAGGATGTCTTTAAAGGGAGTTTATTTGAGAATGGCCATCAAGGTAGTCAGTGGGATGGTCACTCCAAAAACCAACAGGGGAAGAGTGTGAGGGCAAAGCAAGACTTGGCATTTCCGGTCACAGGAAGCACTGGACACAGAAATCAAGACATTTGCTTTTCCCAGAAGGTGTTTTCTCAGCAATCAGCAGATGTTTGTTTCAGATGGATACCACTAGCAGAGAAGCACCGGTCATTTTTTATTAGAGATCAAGCAATCAATTTTCCTCATTCATGAGGAGGCAAGAGGGTACACAGAGAACAAAGGTGGTTAGAATTGAATTCCACTCATTCCTCTTTCTTATTCCTTCAGTGTTTTAATTAGCCTATGATTCTTAAAACTTCACAAATATTTCTTGGATATTTTCCTTTTTAGTTTGGGGAAAGTGGCTAGAATGAGCAGTATTGGTTATTTCCCTTCCTTCAGGTCAGTTAGGTTCTGATAATACCCCCTTAGGTGAGGCTCTGGTTAATTTGTACCCCTGAGGGAAAAGCCTGAGGGCAGATGTTAACAGGAACAGCAGGGAACTGGGGTTATCTTTCTTCCATTGCCATTTTTTAAAAGATGTTCTAGCATAGTCTTTGTTATGGAAATATTCAGCATATACTAAAGTTGAAGGAGCAGTACAATGAAAAAGCTTGAAATGAACTTTCATTTTCAATAATCATCAGCTTCTATAAACATCAAAATACTTTTTTCCCCATCCTTCTCCTGGGACCTACAGGACTGACTCTAGTAGGAGTGTTTCCATTTGTAGCTCCAGTCTGGGGAGCAGTAGTTTATTATTGGTTTTTGTTTGCTTTTTTTTTTTTTAACTGTGTAATATCCCTCCTCTTAGAAGCCAAAAAAGAGCCAATAATTTTCAGTTTATTCAAAAAAAAAATTTTTTTAAACATTGGTAACTTCTAGCTTCTTACATTTAGAACTAAAACTAGAAACTATGTGGTGGCTCTTCAATAAATTAGACTATTTTAGTCTAATTTTGGTTTGACAGAAAAATAAGCAACTACAGAGAGTTCTGCTGTTACACCCTCATCCCCACATGTAGTTTCCCCCTTGATTTTGCATTGGTGTGAAAACATTTGTTAAAGTAGATGAATCACTGCTGCACCGCATTATTGAAATGAATACCTAACATCAGGTTTCACACTTGGCATTGAATAGTCTGATCAGCTGTGGCAAAGGCATAAGGCTGATGGTGCTGGGTTGTCATTGCCCCACCTGTTCATTTCATCCACTGCCCAGCCCTAGTTTTCAGATTTTTTTTTTTTAAAGATTTATTTATTTATTCATACAGAACTGGGGTACAGGCCAGAGATGCGGAGGATGAGAGGATTCACCAGAGACAGAGCGGGGAGCAGAACAGGCAGAGCGACGAAGTACAATGCTGAGGGGAGCAGCGGGCGGGTCAGGAGAGGTCTGCCTTGCCATGTGGCTCTCCTCCGGGGCAGGCGGGAGTCGAACTCATGCGGAAGTGGCTTAAGCTTTTTTGTGCTGTGCTTTAACCCGCTGCGCCACCAGGGAGGGCCGTTTGCAGATCTTTTAACTCCTACATTGGTGTTTCCCACTATGCCTTTAATTGGAATAATACAATACATAGTCTTTTTAGAGTCATTTGTAAGAATCATCGTGTGTACACAACTTTTTTTCTTCCTGCTATCTGGATGTACCATGGTCTTATCTGTTAACCTGTCCAAGGGCAACTTGATTGGCTCTATTTTTTTTTTTTTTTTTGGACAATTATGACCAAAACTGTTTAACATTTATGTGTAGCTTTTGTGTGAATGTTTTAAACTCATTTGAGTAAATATATAGAAGTGTAATTGATGACTCACATCAGTTTGTATTTTTTTAATAAACTGACAGACTTGGCAGTGGAGATCCCACTTTGCATTCCTGCCAGCTGTGAATGAGAACTCCTGTTGCACATTTTATCAGTCCTTGCTCTTGGTGGTATTTTTAGCTCTACTCCTTTTGTATGCACAGTGGTAGGTCATTGTTCCCTGGTGACTATGATGCTTAGCCGAGTCTCAGGTTTTATTTTTCGCTGTGTATATTCCTTTCCTCTCAATCCTGTGTACCTTTTTATGGACTTTTAAAAAATTACTACATCAGTGAGGACTTCCTATACAGTGTTCAGTAGGATAGATAAAAGAGGACTTTTCAACATTAAGTAGACACTAGCTTTAGGATTTTTGTAGCTATTGAGAAGAAATGTGAGGAAATTCCCTATTTGTTTCATGAAAGTTGTTTTTTATACTCATAAATCGATTGGCAAATTTATCTCTGTGGTTATGTAATTTTTACTTTCTAATTTTTTCACGTAATAGAGTTGGATGCTGAGAAATTCTTAGGTACTTGGAATGAATGCCACCTTTTCACAGTATACATTATACATGACTGAATTTGGTTTACTACAATCTTATTGAAATGTTGTTTTCAAAAGAGATAGAGAAGCCTTGATAAGACAGTTGTCTCTTCCTGCCCCACCAGATAATCATTCTTACCGCTTGCATGTAACAAGTATGTCTTAAACAGCAGATGTTAATTAACAAAGCAAACTGTGTGTGTCTGCATCAACAGGACCTGCTGACACCCACCCCAGACCCATCTCCTTTTTTTTACTCCTTTGCATAAACCCCTACAGTCCTGGAGAGCAGGATGGCAGGTCTTTCAGACTCATCTGCTGCCCTCCTCATTTTGTACTCAATCTGTTTCCTTGTATTCATTGAGTGTTCAGTATCAGTTGTGGTTTGTAGTTTCATTTCTGATTTTTATAACATTGTCATAGTATTTCAGGTAATCGACCTCATAGAATTTATTAGAATATATCTTTTCTGCTACTCATAAAGAGCAAATGAGGAAAAAAATCATGGCACTTTCTCTCAAATGGTTGGCAGAATTCACCACAGAAAATATGCATTATTGGTGGTACTTTCTGTTTGACAACGTTAATTGTTGATTGAATTATTTTAATAGCTGAAGAACTATTCAGATTGTCTACATCTTCTCCTATGAGTTTCTTTACCATGTCTTTCATGGAAATCTTCTGTTTCACCTGTCCTCAAGTTTGTGGGCAGAGTTGCTTAGAATTTCTCCATTTACTTTTAATATTTATGTGTTCAGTGGTGATTGCCAATCTTTAACATGATCTTTAGAATTTGTATTCTTTTATAGCTTTTTCTTCAATAGCTTGACTAGAATTACAAACTTTATTATTGTTAGTGACCCAAATTGTAAGTCAAACTAAAACTCCTACCTGGATCAAAGTGGAACATAAATACACCTAGTCACCCTGCTTTGGGGGAAGAAAGTTTTCAGACAGAATGTTACTAATAGAAGTTAATGTTAATCTCATATCATTTGGAATTCTAAGAAGTTGTTAATGAACAGGTCAATCCTTTTTTTGAATATATCATGTCATGGACTGGGAAAAAATGAAATGCAGAAAATCTCTTTGAACTCAAAATAAATGTTTTGAGAGATGAAGTGAGTAAATTTGGCTATTGAAGATAAATTTTCAGGGCAAAGAAGGAGGCATGTTTATAAAATTCATTGCTAAGATAACCGATTTGATTAATGCAGCTCCTAGGGAATATTCTGGATATCCCAAACCAATGATTAAATAAAAAATTCAGGCACAACAGAGCCCAGGGGGAAAAAAGAACCAAGTATCTGAGCTAAGTCATCCAGACCTCTTACAACTTGAGTTTAAAAAAGAAATGTTGGCCCTCCCTGGTGGCGTAGCGGGTTAAAGCACTGCACTAAGAAGCTAAAGCCACTTCCGCATGAGTTCCATTCCCGCCTGCCCCGGAGGTGACCCACATGGTGTGGCAGACCTCTCCTGACCCGCCCGCTGCTCCCCTCAGCAGTGTACTTCGTTGATCAGCCTGTTCTGCTTACCGTTCTGTCTCTGATGAATCCTCTCACTCTCCACATCTCTGGCCTGTACCCCAGTTCTGTACGAATAAATAAATAAATCTTTAAAAAAAATGTTATTTTTGTAAATCACTGAGAATCTTTGTTTTTGAAATGGAAAAACAGTTATCATAGCATAAGATGAGAGATAGGAAATCATTAAAACTGTTAGTTCTCTTTATATATCATAAACTCCTCAATTTTTACATGTATTATAAAAATTGATTAAATGTTTTCACACTTAGGGCTTCTGGTCCTCATAATGATACTGTAGGTTTGGCCAAGTATATAGTGTCTGTCCTTTAAGTCTTAGAGTCTAAAAATTGTGGCTGACAAGGCAATTTTCTAGTGCCTAGAAAGAACCTAGGTCTTTTGAAATTACTGCTAGTATTTTTCATAACTTGTTTGAAAATTTAGCATCGATTCTGTGAATTTTTCCTGTTTCATAATTACTTTAGTCATTTTAATAGCAATATAAAAAATTAGAAAGAAAAAAAAACTTCAATTAGATACAGGCATTAACATTTTCTTCATTGTTTAAGAAGGCAACACATCACTCAAAAACCAGACTGTGGTCATAAAAAACATATCAGTTTGAATCTTATGAAATATTGGCTGCATCTGGCTTCCTGATTTATGTCATAAATGACATTTTAAGATGTAAAGAAAGTACCAGTTTCCATCTGTTCTGCACTACATATTCTAACACCTGATTTTATTTTCATTTGTTTTCATCTTTTAAAATTTACATGACATCTGGTGTCCTTATATAGAGAGAGATTAAAATCTCCTTGAGGACAAAAATTTTATTTTACATCTATTACTATATCCTCCATGGCTTTAAGATCAAATCAGACATTTAAACATTTTCAATTTAATCATTAAGTAAATATACATAATTTTCAATTTTCCTACTCAATGAATTTTGTTTGCATTTGTTGTATTAGTCCATAAAAAGGTTAATTTTAAGTGCTATTTATCTGTGTTCTAATTTAGAAAGGTAACTAAGTAGCCCTGATTGTTTTACATATTAATTTTTCAGAGAATGTCATTATACATGTAAACTTAAATTTAAGAAATAATATACAGGTATATACACACCTATCTGTCCAACAAATAATTTAGTAGTAATATATACTTGTTACACAAAAATGAAAACATCAATCACAACTTCAAAGGTCTTGGGTTATAGAATGTTATTTAGTAAAAGTTTGTTGTTGTAATAAAGTTACTGTAATTAATAAAAAAACTTTATAGGAAATCTTAAATCATTAATTCTATGAAAAGTAAATTATTCTTACTCTGCTTTATATTCATGAAATTTAATTTCATGGTTAACGAAAAAGTTCAAAACTGTCAATGAAGAAATGTCTTTAGTCTAATTAATGTCAAACACTGGAAATACTGCAGTTTATGGTGTGAATACTAATACTTCAGTTTAAGAAAAACAAAATTAGGACTCATAATTTGAAAGGCAACATATTATCTATTTATCCCATAAAATGTTTACCCTTAGTAAAACTTACACAAAAAATTTTAGGGCTGCCTCACAGCTGCTTAAAATGTTTTTAACCTTCAGTGCCATTTATCTGCCAATGAGAAGTTGATATGTCTCTATTCTTTATATAATGCAGATATTCCGCTGAAGATGCTTGGTCCTTTGAGAGTTATTTCACAGAAGGATTAGAAATCTATGTATAAATTCACTTCAATAGTAATATTACAAATCTTTCTCCAGAATGTGTAATGGGAATTGTGTACATATAAACAAGTTTTCACATTGATTTTTTTTTTACATTGTTTGAACTATTAAAATCATACTTGTCTTCTGAACAAACTTTCTTCTTGACAATTAAAATGTTCTTGTAGGTTTTTCTAAATCACTGATCCTAAATCTTTCTTGTATGTTGACTTTTCCTATTTGGTTCATATATTTATATTTTGTCCAGAAAGAATCAGTTAACTGCAGTTAAAATTTAGGAAAGATTATTTTTTCTTTCATTGTATTTTAATTAAATCCAAAGTTCACATACTGAGTTAAGACCTATGCCCAGGGCTGATGATAACGGCAGCAGTACCCTTATAAGTGTTTCCCTTGAAGTAGAGAAAGAAAGGTGAGAGAGAGTGAGGAGGCATGGAAACAAATGATTGTTTTTTGTAATGCAGTGCAACACAGTTGGAAAAAGCCTCCTTTGTGTGGATAAAAGATGGTGCTATTAACTTACCATACCCACGTAGGACCAATAATCTGCTGATTATTCCATAAAAAGCTATAATATATAAATCTCTCTCAAATGTCTTTATAATAACTATAAGCTTACATATATTGCAGTTAAATTATTTCCAGTTTCTCTTGTATTCATTATACAATTTTAACTATATCATTTGATTTTAAGGAGTACAACAGAAAGTTTGATAAAAAGTTTAAAAACATGTTTAGGATTATTTTTGTTTAGTCAAGAATCTATAATTATCTTATTCAACCTATGTTAAAAGTTCTGAGAAACCACACAGACACCATTGTTGCTAGAAGAGAGACACTGATATCTGAGATTATATACCATGCTTAATTTTGGATATCTTAAAAAAATATTTTCAAGGTTTTAATTGATATAGATGTATATACAAGTATGTATGTGTATATGCATACACTTATGTGTGTATATATCCTTATATGCACATATAACATTTATATTCATATGTATTATACATACAAACAGGTAAAAATGAGGTAGAGAACATGTAATGATTGTGTAAATCAAGAATCTTAATTTTAATTTTTTTACATCATTTCTTATTGCTGTTATTCAAATTTCTTTTTTAAGTTCTACATAGCTCTTATTGTTAATAGTTCTTTTTGAGCACTTAAAGTCACATTCTGAGAGATAATTGGCACGTATCTTATATGTACAATTTGATCATTTTGACAGTGGAGTCAATCAGTGAAATCTACATAACTTTCAAAGCATACAACACTGATACAAGAGACTCCTGTTGGCCTGTCCTGTTTACTTTTTCCTACCCAAAAAATCAATCCAATCTGAATTCTGTCATTAGTTTTTCTTTATTAGTCTCTGCTTTTTCTTTAACTTCATATATAGGGGATAATAAGGTATGTAATTTCTGTGATTGGATATTTTTCCTCAGCAAAATGTTTTTATATTTACCTATGCATTTTCATGTATCACCAGATTATACATTTTTATTGATGGCACTTTTTTGTTCCATCATTGTAGTTTCTTATTCTGTTGATGGATACTTGAACCATGTTCAATTTGTTTATGAATAATTCTGTCAACAATATTACACCAGGGTTTTTGCACGCATCTTTATTTTTTAGAGAAAATCAATGAGTTACAAGATAAAGGTATATAAATATCTAAATATACTAACAGCTTTTCAAAACGGATACAAATTCTACATTTCCCAAAATTATACATATGCCAAAATTAGGCATCTAGTATCTCCACCTTCTAATAATTGGCCTTGTCTTTCTTTTCCATTTTAGTCATTATTGTAACTCTGTACTCTCATAGTTTTGATTTATATTTTGCCAAATCACTAGTAATATTGCTTATTGACTTTATATATATATATGTATATAAATTTGTGAAACATCTATTCAAGTCTTTACTCAAGTTCGAGTTAGATTTATGTATTATGTATTGATGTTCCTTTCAAAAATATGTATGACAGATATTTTCTCTGTACCATGATAATGCCTATGTATTGACTTTATGGTAGATTTTAATGTAGATAAATTTTTAATTTTGATGAAGTACAGTTTAAGTTTCTCTGAAATGGGTTTACTCCCCCCAGCCTGTGGCATTTCCATGGAATCGGCATTTCCATGGAATCTCCATTTCTCCGAAATTTACAAAAATACCTCCTGTATGATAGCCCATTAATATAAATTAAATTTAATTGGAAACATTAATATTTCCTATTTTAGTCTAATTCATGTAACAATTATTAAAGAAGTTATAGTCCAAGGATTAGTTTGAGGTTTTTAAAAAAAAATTTATATTTAGTCTGTATTACTCTTCCAGACATTCTTCATTTTCCTGAGAATTTTATTCTGTCTAAAACATTATTTCAGCATTTATTATCTATCAGATATATACCTTCAGTTTCTGCCTTACGTGAGTTTATTCACTGCTCTATCCTCTGTTGTAGGCTTCTGAAAAGTACACAAGAATAAATCATCATTTCTAATGTGATTTTCTTTTCTTAGTATTTCCATTCAGTGCCTTTAAAAATTTTCATCTCTGCCGAAAACTAACACGGATTTCCCCATTTCACTTTCTTTTCCAAATTCTTTAACATATTTATCGTACTTACTTTTAAAATGTATTCTTGATACATTCCAGCACCTGGTCACTTCTGGGTCTCATACTATTATTTCTTCCCTTGAATAATGATGTCTTTGCTTTTCAAACTTTGTTTGAATGCTGATGAAAGAAAATTAAAATGTATAAATGTGCTATTTCCCATAAAAAGTAAATCCTTTGCATTTGATAGCTGTAGTGTAGGATGGAGGATTGGGGTCACTGCTTTAGTGTCTGATCTGCTATGAATTTACTTCTTTGCTCCTCCTTACAAACCTGCAGATACCACCACAGCTCATGCTACTGCTTAGCATCGAGTGAGCTTTAACTCCTGCCCCAGCTCTAGTAGGATTTATAAAACTGCTTTCTCTTTTCTTTCTTTTGTATTTATTTATGCATAGTAGAATTGTGATGTAGACCAGAGGTGTGGGGTGCTGGGTGGATTCACCAGAGACAACAGAGAGCAGAATAGGCAGATCTGCTGAAACACACTGCTGAGGGGAGCAGCTGTGTCATTTGTAGGGAACTTGTTGGCTGCGGATGCAGCTGAGGCTGCTGCAGTGACAGCATGGTAGTGCTGAGACTTAACCTCTCCACAGCCAGGGAGGCCCACAAAACTGCGTTTTTTGTGTCATTCCTGTGCTAAAGATTAAATTCATGATGATGACCTCATCTAGCTGTGACTCATCACTTTTTTAAGATCTTAGTTTATTAGGTTTATATTCTAATGCCAGCTTTTCAGAAGCCTAGAATAACTACAGCTTTCAGCATTATTAGTGTTATCCTTATTATTGGGTTTTACATTACAATTGCAAGTTTCTTTCTCATCAGTGTGGTACTGATGAGAATGGCATTTAGGGTATCAAGATTAAATTAGCTGCACTTGAAGCTACAATATAAATCAGTGTATCAGTACTCAAGCTAAAATAGCCACTGGTAGGTAACTCAATGTATTCTTGGAATTATTGGTTATATTTTGAGAGAACTAGGCAATAAGTTTTCCTAAGCATCCACTAAAATTTCTAAAAATGACTTACAGAAAATTTGGCTAGTTCATATAAACTTGCCTTATGATTGAAGAATGAACCAACATATTAGTTGTCAATAATGAGATTTTTTATGTCTTACTTAAATACAGTTAATCCAATTATGCTCATTATGTACTATGTATATAATAAAAGAAACAATAATCAAAAAAATATTAGCAACCTCATAAGGCAACCTTGGTTGGGACATGAACAGTGGGAAAGCTTGGAGTCAGACCAAGCTATATATATTGCATATATAGTTGCTATAATAATCTAGCAAAAGTCTTAATAGTAGTTCAGATAAACTAATTTTCTAACAATCTGTGAAATATAAGCAAAAATTCATAAGGCAAGAACAGAGAGGTGAGAAATAAGAATAGGAAATAAAAAGGAAGATATTAAATAAAGCAAAATATAAGGTGTATAGAAATAATTGTACTAAAGTCTTTTGGAAACAGTTAGATACACCGTTTCTGTAAAAATGAGTATTATGTAGACATCAGACACTGTAAATAAACATTTGGAATAGACAGAAAATAATGTGAATCATAATTTCAGAAATGATTTTGGTTAATTCAACTAGCATTTTAGAAATTTTTTGTAATAACTGCATCCTTTATCTCAGAAATTGTTTAATGATAAAAGAAGTAAAAATTATTCTTGTTTTCATTGTAAATTTTTTTTTACATTTTAAAATTGTAGGTTTAGTTTAAAAAAAAAGAGAGAAAGAGAGGCACCTGCATAGACACAGGTGGGCAGGGAATGTTCATTGTACACATATCGTGGGTTTCAAGTCCAAAATTTACAAAACTCACCACCTCAAGTTTATTTTTTTAAAAGATTTATTTATGCATGCAAAACAGGCCAAATGTGTGGAGGGTGAGAGGATTTACCAGAGACAGAGCGGAGAGCAGAAAAGGCAGATCAATGGGGTACACTGCTGAGGGGACCAGCAGGCGGGTCAGGGGAGGTCTGTGCACCGTGTTGGTTACCTCCCTGGTGGGGGATCAAACTTGTGCTGCAGTGGCTGCAATAGTGGCTTCATATTCCTGTGCTATAACCTGTTGGACCACCAAGGAGGGCCCCAATACCACCTCAAGTTTAAACTGTTATTTCCTTAAATAGAAGTTACTCTAAATTCATATTCTTGACAAACACATTTTTGTTCACTACTTACTACTATTATATAGCAATTGTTACATATTCATGAATGAATAAGCAATAAATATTTTTAAGAGTGTCAGAATATATAGAGATAGATATAAAATAAAGGAAAAACATGAACAATACCTACAGTGCAGTAATAAACAATGTTAATTTTGCATGAACATCTTTCCATGTGTATGCATGTGTACTTAAAAAGTGATACTGTGCATACACTAAAATGCAGAACTAATATGATTTAACATATGTACTGGAATCCTTTCTCAATAAGCACATATTTGCAGAGGTTCTCAAAGTACAGACTGAGTTTTAGGGAGGGGATATGGAACTCCAAACTGGTTGAAGCAAGACCAAAGAATGTTGAAACAGAGACCACTGAATGGTTTACCCACCTTCCTCTGTCCTTAAAACACAAAACAATCAGTAATGTTTCATCAAAATTAACTGAATTTTTCTAAAGCAAATGACTACCAACCATGAAATACATAATTTCTTTTCTTTAAAATTGCTTACTGTTTAGCTCATGTGGTATCATAAAATTCATTACCATGGATAATATTATTTACCATATATACCTTGGAAAACTTAAGTTTATGGCTTATTTTAAAATGGCTTATTTTAAAATTCACTACATTTTAATTCATTTTTTAATATTTCCTCAAAAAAAAGATCATTATGAATTTCCATAGAAAATGCTTTATGCAGTTATGGGAAGTGCAGATATATTTTAACATTTTCCTAGTGAAATGATCTGTGCAGCCATCATAAAATATGTTACAGTATAAGTTGTTTATGCTGAAGAATGATTGCTCAACTTCATATCCATATAACACCTAAAATACCTGATGATAACACAGTGACTGCACCTGACCTGAATTACAATAGCACAAGTCATTGCAATATCCTTTGTCACAGGTGTGCCACAACCTGCATTGCAGTCTCAGGCTAGGAGAGATGAAATCCTTGATTTACCTACCTATAATTTATAGTCAGATGTTTCATGTCTTAACTATCCTTAAATAAAAATAGCTTCACTGATGATAGTGGAAAGTGTTTCCTTTTAAAGTAAATCAGTAAAGACAGCACAATGAACTCATCATTTCAGCTCATTTTTTACTTTTCACACTTTTAGAGACATTGGTAAAATGAATTGTATAAAGTGCTGGAATGCTTTTACATAATTTATCTAAGTGGAATTGTTTGATCGTGTATGATTAAATAAAATCTAATTGATGCAGCAGAATATATTCTGCATCCACCTGTATCATGATGCATGTGTACATTTTACAAAAGAATATTGAATGAACAGGTCTAGTTGGAAAGGTAGTATTTCATTAATATAGCTGTTTAGAATGCATATAGTGATACATTTGTGTTTATAGATGAACACGTGAGAGTAAAAGTACAAGCTCCTTGCATAGTAACTTTAAACACCTATTTCAAGACTGTATCTGAGTTCGGAAAATGCCTAACTGCATCTATAAAACATAAGGATGTGAAACAAGTCCCTTAGGATGCTCAGGGAGGTCACCGAGGAATTACTGTAAAGACATTTCACATTTGAACCTGTAGATAATAGCAACTATCTTCACTTTGTCGACAAAGAATGATACTCAAGATAATTTTCTGATTGCCATCCTAAGTTTTTTTTTTTTTTTTTATAAAGATAAGGACACATGGGGGCAGGAATATTAAATGTAAATTAACAAAATGTTGATATAAAAGTAGTCATCACTTTGTTAATTCATAAGATATTATACCTTTTGTCTTTCTACTGATATTTGCAGCATAAGATTTAAAAAAAAAAAACTTATTCATGCATACAGAACTGGAGTACAGGCCAGAGGTGCAGGGGTGGTGAGAGAATTCACCAGAGACAGAGTGGGGAGCAGAACAGGCAGATCGAGGTAGTACACTGCTGAGGGGAGCAGCAGATGGGTCAGGAGAGGTCTGTGGTGCCAAGTGGATCACCTTGGAGGCAGGTGGGGATAGAACTCATGCTGAAGGGACTTTAGCTTCTTAGTGCTGTGCTTTAACCCACTGAACCACCAGGGAGGACCAAAAACCAATTTTTTTAAGTGAAGTACCATTGGCTTACATCTCGGTTAGTGTTTTGGAATAAAGAATTTCTCCCCTCAGGTTTAGTCACCATAACTGTCTCATCTGACTGTCCAAGCTCCCATAATCCTCCACCATCTTCCACTGTGTCACTCCCCATCCTGCAGTCACCCTCTCTAGATGCATCTAGTTCTTTGGTCTGTTAAACAAACCACTTTAAAAACATGGGGCTTATACTCTAAAATTTTTTCATGCAACACATACTTAAGTATTTGAATATTACTTTGGAATTATTTATAAGGAAATATTTTCATCACCTATCTTTGACATAAATTACTTGTATACTTCAGTTTTCTTAATTATAGCATATGTGTGTGTGAGTACATGAATGCACGTGTGTGTAAGTCAGTGTCTCTCTCTCCCTCCATTCCTGAAAAGCAAGCTTTGTGTTTATTAGCACTGTCTGAATGTTTTTCCCTCTGCTATACCTACAGGACTTAAAAATGCCCATAATTATTGATAGAAAGCAGTTGGAAAATATGTTAAATGAATGGAAAGTGAATACACATGTTTAATTTATACTTGCAATGCATCCACCCTATTTGCAAGATAATGTTTGACATACAGAGTTAAACATAGAATTAAACATGTTTGCCTTTTATATTTGTAAAACGACAGATCCATAGAAATTTAGTAAAGTATCTGTGGATTGTAGAGGGAAATACTCCAATTTTCTAAACTATTAAGTGATAATGATTTTAAAATACTGGATGTTAATGAAACGCATTTAATTCTAGAACAGCATTGTACATGTTTCTCAAACACAATAAGTAAAACACTAGTTAATCTAGCTATTAATAGAAGCCCATGAATATAAATAACACCAGGCTTGTAAATTTATGCTTTTAACACTATGAAGCACACATCTTCACTTACAACAGTAATAATTTTACATCAAAACGAATACTAAAAATCAAAACCCTTTGGGACAGAGGATAGTGATGTAACTACAGTTTAAGACATGATTAAACTTCAAATTTTACCATTAGTGCTGATGATAAAATTATAGGAAACTTTAATCTTCCTTCCTAAATACTAAAGTCAGCATCCCATTTAAGTATGTTTTTAAAAAATAAATTAGGTAGTACTCCATAATCCTTATTTCTGTGTTAAAGAATCATATGACAGGTTGCTGATAAGAAGAAACCTTCAACCATGAGGCTGACTAAACAAAATCAATAAACTCTATTTTAGTCTCAAGAGAAAAGCAATTCTATGGAAAGAGTGCTGCTGACTCAAGAAATTCCTTATAGTTCAGAGCAATTCTAAGTTTCCTAAATAGGGTTTTAAGTTAGCGGTGGGGTAATATTATTGTCAAAGAATTCTAGGTTAAGGAGTATATTCTGAAAGTCGTAGGTCATATTTGTAAGATTTCTTAAGACTCTCCCTAAAGTTGTGATGTGACCTTCATTATTTATTCATACCCGGCAATTTTACTTAAGAATGGAAAGCCTCTTATCACCATTCAAGATGACTGACTGTAATTGATGATATGCCAGTGGTGAGCAACTTATATCTATTTCCCCTGTCTTCCAAGGATCAAACCTGTCCAAAGTAATAACTAAAAATGGGTATATTGTGTAGCAGAGATCCACAGTAGGATCAAACCATCCTATTTATTGCATTAGTTATTTTATAGAAAAGTCTTGTCATCACCTATATATATATATATGTATGTATATATGTATGTATATATGTATGTATGTATACACACACACACACACACACACACACACACACACATCCAGTAAGGTTACTCAAGAGGAAAAAATAATTCCCTAAGACAGTGAATATATTATATACGTAGGACTCCTACATAAATCGCAAGCAGAGTAGGGGAGAGGACACAGTGGTGGAAGACTGCAGATGCCTGGTTTGTGGGTGTGAGGGTATGACGTAGACACCTACACCCTCTTAAATATAACATCCAGTGTTGTGAACCAGTGTTGTCTCAAAAATAAATTTAAAAATGTAGCAAATACTTTGCCAAGAACTCTGATGTACATATTACAAAAACTAAGCAACATAAATGTTGAACCATGTTGAAAGATACAGATTGAATTATTTCAGAGCCTCACGTTAGTAACCCAAATTTTACATGCCATTGTAAGTTTTGGCAACTCTATTTTCTTTTAGTGGAATGAATACTCTAAAAGCCTTACAAGTCAAAACATAGTTTGTTAATTTTAGCATTTATAAAATTATTATAAATTAGAGGTTTTGTTAAATTGAAATGGCAGTTTTATATCAATTAAATTGTAATTAACAAACGTCAAGAATTAAACTGGCAATGATAAAAGAAATTGGGAAGATGATAATACAGTTTAATAAACACATTGTTAATGAACCAAGAGAAGTTGAATCCAAGAAGGAATAAGAAAACCCAAGAAAAAAATTCCATGAAGTCTGTATGAGTCTTAAAAATTTACAAAGAAAGCTTTTTCTTCAAATAAGCTTGAGAATAGCTGACCTGAGAGAATTTCTTGAAATTCTATTTTTAAGATTTCAGCTATGATAGCTCTTTGCAGCTGACTCTAAATTTAAAATCTAGTTTGTTTTTTTTTTCCCCCTAAATGCAAGTAAGGTCACATGTTCTTGGTAATTAGAAAAATGATGTCACTAAATATAGCATGTTGATTAAACAAGCCAACACATACTAGCAGTAGAACACAATGCACAGAGAGCAGAAAGCAGCAAGTCACGGAGGTAGGGCACACACAGGATGCTGAACTGTGTGTTTCACTTTTGCCACAGGCTTTGACAGAAAATGTCAATAGAAAGTGTTTTGTAATCTTCCCCTAGCTCAATAGTATCAGCTATTTTTCCCTTCTATTGAGCTGGCTTTACAAATTTTTAGATAACATGATTATAATATACCCTTTAGTAACTTAGTAGGTATTACATTGTAGTAGTATTTTCTTTTGTCTTCTCATTTTTTTAGTAAATCTTAAAACAAACAAAAAAAATCTGGCCCTCCCTTATGGCGCAGTGGTTTAAAGCATGACACTAAAAAGCTAAAGCTACTTCAGGATGAGTTCCGTCCCTGCCCTGGAAGTGACCCACATGGCACAGCCGACCTCTCCCGACCCGCCCACTGTTCCCCTCAGCAGTGTACTTCATCAGTTGGCCTGTTCTGCTCCCCACGCTGTCTCTGGTGAATCCTCTCACCGCTCCTGCACCTCTGGCCTGTACCCCAGTTCTGTATGAATAAGTAAATCTTTTTAAAAAATCTACTTATGCATACAGAACTGGGGTACAGTCCAGAGGTTCAGGGGTGGTGAGATTTACCAGAGATAGCATGGGGAGCAGAACAGGCAGATCAACAAAGTACACTGCTGAGGGGAGCAGAAGGCAAGACAGGAGAGGTCTTCTGCACCATGTAGGTCACCTCCGTGGCCAGGTATTGAACTGATGCCAAAGCAGCTGCTGCTAGCTTCAGAGAGCTGTGCTTTAACTAGTGCCACCAGGGAGGGCCCTGTACTAGTATTTTTCTTTTAGGAATTATTGCTAGTATTTAGTCTTTAAGAGGGGGTATAGAAAGAGTATATATGGTGTTGCTATTTTTGTATAATAGAAAAAGAAAGCATCTAGATTTGCTACTGTATCAATGTATATATTTTAGATACTTTTTAGGTAACTAACAGTGGCAGGTACCTAGATCTGCATCTCTGAAAATTTTCATTTAGAGCAAATTAGAACAGTAGATAAAAACAAAACAAAAACAAAATACCCAAACCAAATCTGCAGCGTAAGTTGAAATAGAAAAGCTCTAAACTTTAAAAAGAAATGAAAATAAATTGAAGGACAGTCATAAAAGAAGTCACCATATGCTACTGTATAGCTCTTTACCAAATGCAAGACTTTATAGTGAAAAAAGGAGGCAGAAGGAGCAAACCTAAAACAAAGTGTCAAAAGGCTGTATTTGAAGGAATGGCCTAAGGTATACTAGACAAATGAAAATTTCAAGAAACCAGGGGCAGCATTTCTATTATCATACTAAGTGAAAATTAAGCCCATAAGTGTTGCAGGTGAAATGGAGGCATTTTCAATGGTTGTGGCCTAATTGACAACAAAGATGTTAAACCATGCTATAGGAGATGAAGAAGACAATACCAGAACTAAGTAACTAGACTTTGGATTATCTAGCAAAGAGTAAAGTAAAAAAAGAACTGAACTGCACACAATTATAGCAATTCAGTTATTTCATTTATTTTTCAAAGGGGTACTACTTAACAATTCAAAGTCTATGCATATTTGAAGATTGAGCAAATTAATAAGTGATGTTGATGATGACAGTCAAGGCTCTTGTTATTGGAGAATGTAGTTACATATAAAGAATGGAGACGCCAAAATAAAACTCCAGTGTTGGCTGGTGGGGTGCTGCAAGCTCGCCTTTCCTGAGCTTATCAGCTAGGAGATCCCTGGGGCAGTGGCACCATAGGGGGAATGGGCATCCCTTGTTACCGGTTGCCGTTGATTCCTATGCAGTGTAAACAAGAGCAGTCTGGAAATTCTTTGGACAAGAGAGTAGGGAATACCCAAAATAGTGGGAATTTCAAATGGACAAAGCACCAAGTTTGCAAAGTCCTTAAAGTTTGCTTCTGCTTCACCTGTTATCGGACTATATTATTTCCCATTCTATGAATCTATCAGAGTGCTTTCATGTGTCATTTGTTGATATGAAAGTGGGTGTTTTGAAGTTACAGCTTACTAAGAATCTTCTCATTAAAGGCATCTCACTCTTATCTAAGATATGAAACAAAACGTTTCCATTTTTCAATACAGAACAAAACTATCACAACCAGATCTGCGCCAGAGAGTGTTGGATAAAGACTTTAGGGATTGTGGAGATGAAACATGGGCGCCATAGTGTGAGGAGCTATGGGGACTGCACCTAAGGGGAGAAATCAGATCTTGTCCAAAAATTACCTTATCAAAAAATAGATGTAAAGACAATAGAAAAACATTTCTTGTATTAGATAAATTTTAAATATATCAAACTCCAAATAAAAATTGTTACTCATATCAATGGTGCTTTTACTTTCTGAGGACTCAAAAAATGAAAATTATTTTAAGAGAAAATACAGTTCAGACAGTAGGAGAATAAAAATAATTCAGATCTTCTTCCAGAAGATAGATCTGTGCTGTTTTTCAAGGACACTTGTTAGCAAAGTCAGTATTTAAATGCAAGCCATCTACATAGTTTGCAGGGACAAGTACAAAATGAAAATGCAGGGCCCTGTGTTAAAAAAATATTAACAGTAACAGGACAGCTACAGCCAAATGTCAACTAAGGGCTCAGCTCTGTGCACCGGTTGCATTCCTGGAGCTGACTCTGCCTAGTGTGCCCAGACCGGCTTCTCATTGGAAAGCTGCTTCTCCATTCACTTGCTGTTCATATTCTTAAGTCATATTGGAGAATAAATGCATATTTATAAAAACCACCTAACTATTTCATAATTTTTGTGTGGAAAATGAATAATGTTCTAATATATGTGGCGTGTAGTTACTGGTTGCATACATATTCATGGATATTATCCTTGGTTAATTCATTATATATACTGGGCAAAAATGTCATTGAGACCTCCCTTTGATACCAATTACTTTGTAAGTTGTTTATTTAGATGAAATCATTTAGCATTTATAGAAGTGTCCATTGATTATGTTTAAGAAATTATACCTAATATTATTGCAGTGAGAGCTATGTTTTCTTAATGGCCCATTGACAAATTGAGCCAAGTAAAATGTAATCAAGAAATGAGTACAGCCACCTATTATATTAATATGAAAATGAACTATTAAATTTGATTACATTAAGAGTATATGAATAAACTGATACTTAAAATTCACTGTTGAAGTTTGGCTTATTTTAAAATTAATATAAGAAAGCTATCACATTGTGGTGAACAAAAATAATTTTTGTCTATATTAAATAGACTTTAAATAAATCTGTTTCCTAGTTAAAGTTTCAGGGAAAAGAATCCATGAGTAAAGTGAACTATTTTTCACATTTGCTGTATGGAAATATAAGTAGATAAATGGTTTAAAAAATTGTTGCATGAATCATTAATAAGCCAGAGTTGTAACCACTCCCAGACAGATTTTTGTCGCCATGTCATTCAATAACGTTTTGCTTTTGTTTCTTTGTTTTACCATGTTGTTGGTGCTTTGGAGCTTTAGGATCTCTTTGTACACATCATGCCCACCAAGGAACAACCCATAATCCTCCACCATGGTCAGTTTGGTTTCCTTCCTCTCCTTCCCTTTCCCTTACTCCGCAGATGCCTCAGTTCTAGTGAGATTTTTTGGGTTTGTTATTGGTTGGACTTTATCTGATTATTGGTTTTGATGCTTTATATTCCAGATATAAGTGACACCACCCTGTATTCATCTTTCTCCTGATCAATTTGTTTAGCATAATCCCTTCTAATTCATCCATATTGTCTCAAATGGCAAGAATTTCTATTCTTACAGTTAAGTAATGTTCCATGTTTCTGATCTACTCATCTGTTTGGATCATAAATTCTTAGGGTTCTACATAAAGAATTCTATGAAAAAAATGACTACTATACTATATGCATATAAAAGAGATCTTATAAATTGAAGTCTGAAGACATGCAAGTGTGGTGTGTGTGTGTGTGTGTGTGGTGTGAGGCGTGAACATATTGATGTAGTTAGGAGCGTTTGATATGGAGCATATGCATAAACATTTTCTTCAAATGTTTGAAATTTTCAAGAGTTTAAAATATTAATGGAATAAAGCTGTACCACTGAATTCTATAATTAAATTATCTGATAAACTTTTATTGTAACACATCCCCTTTCTCATAATTATCAATAGCAGCATATAAAAATAATGTACTACATTTTTTATATCCTTACTGTAATTTCTGAGCCCCCTTTTTACCTTAAAGTGAGAATGGGAATAGATGAGAGAGTAAGTAAGAGATGTATGAGAGGGAGGCTGGTAAGGCATGATGCTAATGATCTTAGATATTCTAAATCAGTACTGTGGCATTTAAAGAAGTTAAGGTCAGTTTATTGAACAAAATACTTCCTTTCTTACTACTTCAAGTGCTAATTTTAACCTACTATCAGCAAAAGTATATTTGATCTTCATCTCCTGTTAGAGAAACCAAAACACCCATCTCTATTATTTTTACCATTAATTGTAAGATACAGAAGTATAAAAATAGTGCAACCATAGATTAACCTTCTGAATACATCATAAGCTTTTCTTTTTTTCTTCCTTTGTCATTGATCACCTTGGCTAAAATAAAGCTACCGGTAAATACAGGTGTTTATTTTTGGCATTTAGCCAACCTTTCTGTTAAAGGTGGTTAAATTAGGATAGGTAATCTTTTTTTTGCTAATTCTACTTTTTAAATAAAGAATTCTTAATATTACTCTAATTTTTTGAATCTATGAGAAATTTTAGTCTATTTTCATGTATCCTTCCTAATATTTAAAAGTTAGACTATCATAATGTACTGCTTATATTAATAAGTCTAATTGAAAATGTTTAATATTTTAGATGAATATAACAACAGGTATTGATAAGGATTAAAAAATCTATTTTAAGAACAGTCTCAGTCAAAAATGAATTATGTTACAAATTGAATATTATCTTAAAATAATGAAGTTGAGATTTTCTTAAAATAATTTATGCTCGGAGTCATATTTTACAGTTTTCCAAAAATCAAAACAACATTTATAATAAAGTAGCCATAACAATATTCCTTCTTGTGAAATAAAAATAAAATATTATAGATCTGGATTTCTGGTTCATGTAATTTTAATCAATTACTGAAACTTGTACCATGATTTCAGACCTGTTGTGTGTTTTGAAAAATTTTGTTTCTGTCTTCATTGAAATTTCACAGATTAGTATATATGTTAATACAGTAATATTTAGCATTTTTTTCCTTTATTATTTTATTAAATCATAAATGTATAACAATTTCTTAACTCTATGCACACTTTAATTTTTTAAAGGAAAAAAATGTTATGTCTTATTACACCATGATCCTGGCTAATAGCTTTACAAAACTTTTTAGAAAAAACTTTAAAGTGATTTCACATCACCTGAAACTTACAAATTTAACATTATCAAAGAAGGAATGCTTCTACACTCTTGCAAAGACCACTAGAAAGAAAGAACAATTAAAAAGGTAAGAAACTGTCTTAAAGGCAATTTTTTTTTAACAATCGTTTCTCCACAGTAAGGTAATATATTAGTATACAATTACATATATATATTAATTGTGTGTGCATGCATATATATGTGCACATATACATATATATGTGTGCACAAATACATATATATGTGTGCACATATATATTTACATATACATGCATATATATATTTATACATATCTGCAAATATATATGTATGTGCATATATGCAAATATATATGCATGTGTATATATGCATGCACACACAGTAACCATATATACTAATCGTATATATATATATATAAGTATATATATACAATTAATACACACACATATATATATGATTAATGTAAGAATCTTCTAGACATTTAGAATGGTTCCAAATCTTTTATATATATATATTTTATACATATATTAGTATATATATACATGGTTAGTATATATTAGTATACAACTAATAGATATATTAGCATATATATACTAATCATATATACTAATCATGTGTATATATATACATACACTAATTGTATTTATATATATATACAGATATATACTAGATATAAATATAAATTATACTATTGTTATACATACTAACAGCAGTCAGACAATACGAAGTAATTATAATTACTTGCTGGAGATTATGATAGTTTTATTTTTAGGGGAAAATTGATAATTTGACTTGTTTCTTATGGAATCTAGATTCTATAAGTTAGTAAAATATGTGCACTAATAAAGGTTTAAGTTTACAGGATGTCACCCACTGTACTAATGTCTGAGTACAGTGTGAAGATGTGATTTTCTATTCAAGAAAATCAATTATATGAGAAAACAACAAAAAAAAAGTTCCATTCAATTGAAGGAGTGAAGACAGTGTTCAACATAAGGCAGTCCACAAGTAAAAAGGACTCTATGGCAACTACATAATAATCATTTTAGGTTATTTTAATGTAAAAAATGAAGAGGATTATGAATGGTAGCTGTTTTTTGTTTTTGTCTTAAGAGGGGAAAAAAAGAGGTAAATGTTTTAAGGTAAGAATCTTCTAGGACATTTAGGATGGTTCCATATCTTGGCTATTGCAACTAGTACTTCTGTAAGTATAGGAGTGCAGGTTTCCTTTAGAACCAATGTTTTATGTTCTTGGGGTAGACACCAAGAAGTGAATTGCTGGGTTATATGGTTGATCCATTTTTATATTTTTGAGGAATCTATACACTTCTTTCCATAAGGGATGGACCATTCCACACTTCCAACAATATATGTAAATGGGTTCCTCTTCTCCATACCTCACAATATTTGATGTTTTAGGGGGTGTTTTTGTTTTTTTTTTTAATTTAGGCTGTTATCATAGATGTAAGGTGGTATCTCAATGTTTTCTCACCGTGAAATCACCCACAGTTCTCCAATGTAGTCACTTTGCTTTCCCCTCTCTTCCTTCCCTTACCCTACCTTACCCTCCCAGATTACTCAAAGCTATGGTCAGCTTTCAGGGGTTGATTTTAGTTTGTCTTTGGTTCTGCATTTCCTTGATAAGCGATGATGAACTTTTATTTTCTTCATATGCCTGTTGGCCATCTTCATGTCCTCTTTGAAGATGTGCCTGTTTAGTTCTGCCCATTGTTTGATGGGGCTGGTTGTTTTCTTTTTTTGTAAATAGTATGAGCTCTTTGTATATCCTCAATATCAGTCCTTTGTTAGATGTATGGTATGCAAATATTTTCTCCCATTCAGCAGGATATTGCTTCATTTTTGTTGTCATCTCTTTTGCTACACAGAGATTTTTGGTTTGATACAGTCCCAACTGTTTATTCTCTCCTTTGTTCTCCTTGCTGCTGTAAGTCCACAAAGGTATTTTTGAAGTTTATGTCATAGGGGAATTTTCCTATGTTTTCTTCTATGTATTTCATGGTTTCAGGCCTCCTTTCCAATTAATTTTATACATATTGAGCTGATTTTCATGGATGGTATGAGACAGTAGTCTAGTTTCATACTTTTGCATGTGACAGTTCAATTTTCCCAGTACCATTTATGGATGAGGCTCTCCTGGTTCCAGTGAATCTACTTTACTCCTTTGTCATAGAATAGTTGTCCATAAATCATGTGGCTTTATTTCTGGGTTCTGAATTCTACGCCAGTGGTGTGGGTGTGTTTTGCTCCAGTACATACTGTTTTAATTATTAAGATTTTATAGTATAATTTGAAATCCCCAAATGTGTGATGCCTCCATTTTGTTCCTGTTTAGTCAGGAGTGCTTTTTGACTATTGAGGGGTTTTTTGAGGTTTTGTATAAATTTCAGTAAGCTTTCTTCTGTTTCTTTGACATATGCCATTGGGATTTTTCTTGGGATTGCATTGAGTCTGTATATTGCTTTGGGTGACCATTTTGACCCTATTGATTCTTCCTGTCCATGGGCAGGGAATATTTTCCCATTTTCATGTGTCAATTTCTTATAATAATGCTTGAGCATTTATAGTTCCTTCACTTCCTAAGATAAGAAAAACTTCTTTGGTGAACATATACTTAACATTTTTATTTGTACAGCTTGAGAGTTAGTTGAGAGGACTACCTTTTTTCTTCCCTTCAATTCTGCTTTAGTCATATCAATTTTTGACCACATAAATCCCATCACATTACTTATTAGTTGTGATACTTTCAGTTTCTGATCTTTTGCATGTGATACATTCATGTGACAATAGTCCTATTTTTGTGTTAATGTCTTACTTCCCACAATTTTTGTAAAACACAAGGCTCCTAATCCAGAGGCTGGAACTTTATTAGTCGTAGCACAGCAAAAACATATGATATTGGCTAGGACACTAGCAATCTGTAACATAAGGGTTGTTGGCAGACCTGCCTTACCTTCTCCCCAGAATGAGTCATGATCTTTAAAACATGTCAGTAAATATAACTGTCTAGTGCTGTGGAAGGACACATTCACTATCTCTGCCAAAGGTATGTGCTACACAAAAATCCTTAACAATATGTCGGTTGCTTTTTATAATACATGAAGAATCATGAAAAACCTGTGGAGAATAGACTCAACAGCTTCATGACTGTACATTCTCTAACATTACACAAGAATCCCTTGCTACACATTGATTTGCATTCCACACTCTGTTCTCTTAGCCAGAGCATTTGATTCCTGATTCCAGTGTTCTGATTCTGTATACCTTCTAACTTTCTGAGTCTCTGAACCTGGCAGATCAAATATTGCATATATGCTATTCATAATAAAATGTAGTCAAAATCATATTAAAATATAATAGAGTGCCTGCCTTTCAATATGAAGTACCTGAAATTTGAATTCGATACACTATAGACTCCTGACATGTTTTAATATATCTATTTTCTTGCCTAAAGAGAAATGAGGAAATAATTTATTCTAGGGTGTTAGTAATTTATAATGGACAAAATTTATAACTCCTTCAAGGACATTTGTATGTTGACAACTACATAGTCATACCCACAGGAACTGCCGGTGTTTGTACAATAATAATGTTTTGAGTCAGAAAAAGTCTTTGTGACATAGCTATAGACCTACATCTATTCATGAAAGGATTCTATCCTGAGAGTATAGTGTGACTTCAACAAAATGAAGCTGACTCAAATCACCCACATTTACTTTGTCCAGAGAGCTCTATTTTTATCTATATTATATATTGGATCCCTAGCAAACATTTCATTGAATTAAAGTGTTCACAACTTAAGAGTCTAAAGCATCATCAACAAAAAACATCTGAAGGTCACTAGACTCATTTACTTAAGACTTAGAGCAACCTATATATGATTTCTTTCCTCTCCTCTCCTGTCTGTTAAAACATCATTAATTGAGGAGGCAGTCCTTGTACAGATGATTTCTTCCTGTTTCCTATTAGCCACAGGGTTAATCTTTGTATTTCAACCATTAGTTTGTGGTAACTTAGTGGTGCTAGATTTTAGAGAACATATGTTTGATAAATGTCTATTTAAAGATACTTAAAAATACTCAGATAATAAATGAGGAGGATATTCTTTTATTTCAATTTAGGAACATTTTACTGCTAATTTCCACACACTTAGAGAAGACACATTTTTCCTTCTACGTGCTGTGATAAAATAATATCTGAGTAATGGAAACTTGTGACAATATAAGAAAATGGCTTTTGGTCTGTAGCAGGAAGTCAAGTATCTTGGTCATAATTTGAGGAGAATTTGCATTATGACTTTCTAGAAAAATTAGTTCTTCTATCTATAACTATATTCTCAGAATAACCAATTACTTCAACTCAACAAGAATTTCCAAATATTTCTCTGTCATAGTGACTCAATCATTAAAACTGCATGACAGAGAGAAAGTTCATTGTAATATTCAGTAGAGAACAAGATATTGTTCAGGATTAAAATAAATTGCCTGTCTTTTCCTTATGATATTTTTATTCTTCAAAAAGTTATATTAGAATCAGACTTTTCATTCAATTACATTGCTAAAATTCAAAACTAATTTTAATTTGATTATTCTTAAAGTGAAAGGGAAGGAATGTCTAATATTTAAACAGTGTCAAAGTTTTTGATGTTCACAAAATTCACACTAAAGTATTTGTAGTCTACTAAAATTCTCATTCAAGCTCACACCACTGTCCCTCACCTGCAGGGCATGTTTGCCTTTTGTCTGCATGATCATTCGCTAAATACGTTGTGATAATCTGTCTACTTTGGTTGACAGTATTGAGTGCTGTCTTGGGCTAAGCTACATCCCTTCAGGAGTTTCATACATAAATCACTGTCACTTCTTCTACTGCCTGTTAAACCTGGAAAATCAATATGCTTCTCTCTCTATGTGGGCTTCCTAGATTTCTCATAGAAACTGTCAAATAAGTACTGCTTGATAACTGAACTAGTTCCAATTTCTAGCTTGTAAAGTTGTCATTCTGGAACATACTATAAAAGCAAAAAGTTGCTACAAATTTAATCTGAATATTAAAAATACCATATGCATATATAGAATATTACATATTTTTTACTGTATAACTGTAAGAGAATTCCTATCTTCTTGCATTAATTTTCTCACTTCCTCTGCACATCTTTAAGGTTATTGTTCCAATAATTGTAACACTGATTTTCTTTGATAATTGTTTTATTTTAAAACATAATTTCATCCTTATACAATATTGAAATTCACTAGATGCATGATTCTTGAATTCATTTTGATAAATTTAGTCTATCAAAAAAGTCTACACTGTCAAATTTATTATAAAATGCATATATTAAAATACATTTTTAAAATAATTTCTAAATATGTTTGTGCTTATTTTTATTGTCAATTTGCCAAACATTTAACTGTTTAACTATTGTTTTCCACAAAAACTTCTACTGATAATATTGATTTGCCAAAGAAACAATTCTTTGTTTCTACTTTTGTATTAATTTTGAAATAGAAAGCAATGAATTTCCAAATCATGAGATGTAGACAGGTTTAGAAAGAACTTACAGGTCGCCCCTGGTGGTGCAATGGGTTAAGACTCAGCACTGCAGACTGGCTGCAGCCACTTCAGTGCAAGTTTTATCTCCGCCTCATAGGTGACCCACATGGTGTAGCAGACATCTCGTGACCCCTAAGCAGTACATCTGCTGTTCCCCTAAGCAGTACATTTGTCCATCTACCTGTTCTGCTCCCCACTCTGTTTCTGCTCCCCACTCTGTTTCTGGTGAATCCTCTCACCACCCTTGTACCTCTGACCTGCACCCCTGTTCTGTATGCATAAATCAATCTTTTTAAAAAGCTTATAACTTTATATGTAAGGAAAATAATACTGGAAATAAGTTAAATATCCACCCTGGGTGGGGAGTCCAAAATTACCATAAAAATAACTATTAAAAAGATGATTCTTCAAAATGTTGAATCAAATTGATGAGAAAATGGGCCTCCTGGTGGCCTAGGGGTTCAGTCTCAGCGCTATCACCACTGAGACCTGAGTTCTATTCCCCAGCCAGGGAGGTGACCCACATGATGCAGCAGACCTCTCCTATCTCACCCACTGCTTTCCTCAGCAGTATATATCAGTACATCTGTGGTACTATTACAGTGAGAAAATTCCTATTTTTGTGCATTAATTTTTAATTATTTTTTAACAATAGCTAAACAGTCAAATGTTTGGAAAATTGACAATAAAAATAAGCACAAACATAAATTTAGAACTTATTTTTTAAATTACTATATTTTCATATACACTTTTCATACCAATAAATTTGACAGTATAGACATAAAATATATTTTTGATATATCAGAATTTGCCAAAATGAATTTCCCACTTTGTCTCAGTGAATTCTCTCCTCTCCCCATCTTTCTCCACACTGCTATCCTACCTATACTCAGTTCTTCTATGCATAAAATAAAAAATATTTTAAATCTTAAATTGATGAAAAAGTGAACAGAAAATACTAATACATTCAAAAGATGCAGTTACTACCCACCCTCTGTTTTAAATATAAAAGTATGATAACTTATTATGAATAACTTTATATCAAGAACTATTAAAACTATGCCATGTAAAAATTCCTAGACCAGCATATCTTACTGAAACTGATCCAAGAAAATTGGAAATGTAATATTCCTGTGCTATCAAAGATGTTATTGATGATATAAAATTCTCTCTCAGAAGAAACTCTGGAATTATCCAGCTGTGCTGATTAAATAATGAATAAGTAATACCAATTTCACTCACACTATTATTACAGAGAAAAAAGTTTGAGGCCAGCTAAATTGATACCTAAATATCACTCAACACTATAAATAACTCTGTGCTCTCAGAATTACTGTCTGTGTTCAATTAGTAACAATCAATGTTCTACAATTTGGTATGTCTCAATTGTAATCTAACAAACGATTTTTTAAAGTTTTTTTGAAACATATTAAATGCTAAAATAGATGTTTGTGAAATGGGAGATAAGAGAAGCTTTGATTTACTATTCAGCAAAAGTTTCAAGGACTAATATAGCTGTTAATTATGTGGTTTTGGGTTCCAAATGAGCAAATAGATGAACTGAGAAGTGAGTTCAGAGACAGACTCAGACCTGATTTATGAAAAGATGCTTTCAGTGAATGGTACTAGATCAATTGGATAATCTTAAGAAACAAAAATGCAAGTAGATGTTGTGCACATCATATACAAAATTAAATTGCAGATGTGGATCAGTGTGAAATATAATTTCTCAGTTAATATAGGAGAGTGTCTTAATGGCCTCACAATAAGTAAAGGTACATTACACAGGATACTAAAAATAAAGAATGAAACTATGGAATATACATTCAATGGGATACTACTTGGCTATTGAAATAGTGCCTTTTGGAATAAAATGAATGGTTCATGAGTTGATACTGCTGAAATAAGTGAAATAAGCCTCTCAGTGAAGGGCAGGTACAGGTACAAGGTTCACTTGGGATTTAAATAACCAAAGGAAACAGTTAAAGCACAAGTTAGACTACAAAATATATACTAGTTCTACCGAGAGGGAGGGGAGGAATGGCAGGGAAAAGAAGGGCATCAGATACTAGAGAGGATTTTGTTGGAGGATGAATGAGGTATGTGCAGATACATGGTGTGAAAATGCACCCCCAAAGTTATATAGATATATCAGTGAATGACAAAATAGTAAAATATGAGGGAGGGGGACACTCTGAACATGAAAGTGAAGATTGATAAGTTGGTCAACAGACAAGTGATGTATTCCAAAATATTCACAACTGCATTCTGTTAATTAAAATTACAACAACCCATATACTTCTTAACAGTAGGATGGATAATTAACATATTTATAGAATGGAATAGCATGCATCACTGAAAATCAAATTGCAGCTACTTGTACCAACACAAATCTCATAAACACATTTTATATGAAAAAAAATGAGACCCCTAAATTATATATCTCGTATAATTTCTTTAATAGAAAAATTAAAGAGTGGCGTTTAAGAATGTTACATATAGATATATGTATATCTACATGTATGGGTTATAAATGTCAGAATAGGGGTAAAGTTGAATAGGGATAGTAATTGAGAGTTTGAGAGAGACAGTGGTATGATAGGCATATTCTAGTTCTGGTCCTAAGTGCTTTGACTATCTGTGCTATCACTGTGATATGTCAGCAAACTGTAGAATTTGTTCTTTACATTTTATTACATGCAAACAAATGAGGGGTATAACAGGGAAAGCAAACAAGAAGAGTAGAGACAGGGGCTCTCTGTTCTAGGGAAATACATAGTGTTTCTGTATGACCTTCTAAAACCATATGTGATGCATTAATTTTGATGTGTTTAAATTTTGGTTTCTGTATACTAACTTATCCTCATTCATTTCTAATACTCATTAGACTCTAAAACCTTATTAATGCTACCAGTTAATAAAGTACGTGCTTAATTAAGAGGGTGCTGTAAAAATGCATAGGCAGCACCTACCATGTGTTTAAAGTGTTGGCAGGCTAGTAGCATTTTCATCTCATCTATGTCCAAGTTCTGTTGCTTGTTTCTCATGAGAATCCCGATAAGAGTTAAAGATGACCCAGTTTCTTGGAAATACATTTTAAGTGTAACTTAAAATAGAAAAATTCTTACTTGTTTCATCTTTGCATGCAAATGAACCAATAAATCTGAAGACTAGTTGATACTATTTTAAACCCTATCATAATTCATAATACTGTTGTTTTAGTTTCACTAATGTATTCATATAAATTTTGCTACTTGATTATTTACTAATATCTAATTCTATTGATTTTTTTTTCTGTTCACAATAGAAATTTATATGATTATGATATGTTAGCTTTGGAACATACATAATTATTTATTTATATAACCAATTTCTTCAAATGGTACCACATGTCCAACAAACAAATTCCTGTGGTGGCTACAGATTTGCAAACTCCATAAAATCCATTTTCATATGTTTTGTTCACAATACCAATAGAATCACTACAAAGCTTTCAGGCTTGTAAAGTACTATAAACATGTAATTTTCCCCCCACTTTACTATGTACTAAAAACAGCTTTGCTATTATCTGTATCATAGTGAGCACTTAATATTTTTATTATCTTTCTAAACTTTATTTTTCCTGTTCTTAAACTTTATAAAATGGACTCTTCACTACATGAAAGTAATACAAAAATGAAGTATTACTTATTCCATAATAATAATTTTATTCTTTTTCATATATATATTCAGGATTAGTTATTCTAAAATATTTTTCACTGGTCTCACATTCTGAAATTAAAAGTTCTGCTTTAACAGTATTGCTCTAAAGAGGGAAGTCATCTTTCTAGAACAAATTTCTAGAAAGCTCAGCAGAGGTCTTGAATTAAATGGAATATTAATACCATGGATCTGAGGCAGTCAAGTGAAGAGGAGACTCCAAACAAAAACTCAGCTCTTAGGAATTACATTCATTCAGCAGATGATTATAGAAGAGATGTTGTTATTAAGGCTGGTGGGTTTTGAGTCTTTAGAAGATATAGGTGCATTTATCAGACTCCCTTAAAAAGGAGAATTATTGGGAGCAACATAAAAGGAAAACAACATCTCTCACTTCTTTATTGGAAAGCTTGCAAAAAAATTTTTTTTTTTTAATTTGCTTGTAGATGGAATAACTTTTTATCTGGGGGATAATTTAAGCATCATATCACTACATAAATTCTTTTACTTTCTTTTTTATCTGTTTCAATAAGCTTCTCTGACATTTATAGGCCAGTAAAGAGGCTCTCTGTTGGCTAATTCAACACCTGAATATTGGCTTGTTATAAAGTCTGAAAAACTTAGATGGTTAAAATTCCTTTTACAGACAATTCTGCTCTGAAATGTCTATCAAGTCAGAAACTCATAGTGAATTTTAAACTCTACAAATGAGATAAAATGACTTTCTTCATATGATTCCAAGTTAATATATTCCTTAATAATTTACAGCTGAATTTCTAGTTGAGGATATTTCACATGTAGAAGATTCCACAATAACTCTACTTTAACCTTCCTAACTCAGTGCATAGTCTTTAAATACTAACAGTGACCACTTAAGGAAGTCTTTTATATGGATATAAGATCACAGATATTAGGAGAAGTAATAGGAACAAAATATTCCTGGTAATTGGTAATCTCTTCAATGTCACAAACTATATACACTAAACTGTTAACGTTGTAAGTAGATTATCTTTTTTTTTTTTTTGAGTAGTATTTCAGTGTGTTTATGCACCTCATCTTTTCAGTCCAGTCATCTATTTTAGTGCAAATCAGAAGGTAAAAGAAAATTATTGGATGGTTTCACTTATAGAAGAATATAGAGGGACCAGGTAAAAAATAATAGCAATACTAAACAAAAATAATCAGACAACTATAAATCAGAGATATTCTGTTAGTATCCTAAATATATACTGGAAACAACCTTAGTGCTCAAAGACAGATGTATTAGGAACGTGTGGTATATTTACACAATGAAATGAGTACTGCTTAGCTATTAAAAAAAAAAAAAGTGAGGCCCTCCCTGGTGGTGCAGCGGGTTACAGCACAGCACTAAGTGCTAAATCCATTTCCACATGAGTTCGATCCCTGCCTGCCCCACATGGTGCTACAGACTTCTCCTGATTCGCCCACTGCTTCCCTCAGCAGTGTACTTCGTTGATCTGCCTTTTCTGCTCCGCACTCTCTCTGGTGAAGCCTCTCACTGCTCCTGTATCTCTGGCTTGGACCCCAGTTCTGTATACACAAATAAATCTTGAAAGAAAAAAAAGGTGAACTTGCCATTTGGGACAACATGTGTGGAACTTTAGAGTGTATGGCAAGTGAGATAAGCCAGAAATAAAATGACAAAAGCCAAATAGTACTACTTAAATGTGGACATAGAAATAGAATACAAAGGGCCAGATAAAGTCAAACCAACAACCGAATGGTCCATGGGGACGGGAAGACCTCAAAGCACTGTGGTGAGGACTATCTCTCAGTGTTGTATGTGGTGTGCTAACAACACCTGAAAGGGGTAATTCTCTACCTGTAAGTCATATAAAATGTTTTAAACCAATTGTCTCAATTAAAATAAAAAAGCAACACTGTTCTCTGCAACAAAATGAAATGGATACATTGATGTGGTATTTAGTCAAATAAAAAGGAAATCTATGGTTTAGAAGATAGCATTGTATGAATGCTGATTTCCTATATGGAAGCACTGAATGCTGGTAATTCAGGAGAATATTCTTGCTTTGAAAAGGTACATGGTGGCATATTTTAAAGGTTATCATGATAGGTAGAGTTTATGTAATCTACAAAGGAGAAAATATTTGTCAATTTTTACTTTGGAGCAATCCTTAATAAATTTTAGGTTTCATAAACATACAAAAAGTTATATACATAACTTATTTAATGAAGTTGGTAAGTTAAATATTAAAATAATGATTTTCAGTGCTACTTTAAGTAGATATTATATTTTCCTGTGGATGTGCTTATTCTCGTAAGTTTATTGGCCTAATTTTTATTTGGGCCCCCATTCCCACCATCTACTTTAATGTAAGTCATTATGTAAAAGAAAGGAAATGGTACTTCCTTCATTAAAATGGCTTTTGTATCCAAGAAGGTTTAAATTCTTATCACAAAATGTCTGCTCTATTAGATAGTAATGGAGTAAACATATGGTGAATGATTTAAGGACACTTTGCAGTTTTTCCCTTTCTAAAACTAAGGACAAGTTTGCTTAAAAAAAAAAAAAAAGGCAGGTAGTTACAGCTTATTTTTAATTCTTGTACTATTTTTAAATTATAAAGAGTCATAGGGCAAATAAGACTTTTACTATTAAATTATTGACTTACGGTAAAAGAATGAAATTTGTAAAGGTACACAAAATATATTGTTTTAATACAAATTTTATGCTGATTTAATTAATGTTTTGATAGTGTTTAGTAACCAATTTACTCGATCATAATCCAATATAATAGGAATATAAATTGGACTAATTTAGACACAAATTCAGATAAAACTTTGAAAAAAAAAAACTTCTGATTGGTATCATAGGGACTAATTTATAGGGATAATAATTACAAAATCATTATATAAAGGTGTTGGTTCCTTGAGTTCTTTATAGACCTGTGTATGTATAAAATTCATATTTTATGTTAAAAATAAGGAAATTTCTCCTGTGAAATGTAGTTTTTGCTGCACAAAATAGTTCAGTCAAATGAGTTACACAACATACTCCTTTTTAATGGAAATTTAAGGAATTCTCTTGTTCAAGATGCTTGCTCACATTTAGAAGAATTTTGAAACTTACAGACTCTCCAGTCCACTCTGCTCATTCAGCCTAGTAGCAGCCTGCTCAGGAACCAGGGGGAAGCTTGAAAGTTCTGTTGCCAATTTAAAATTAAATTAAAATTGTTAAAATTGTTCCCACCCACATTGTTCAATTTGGATTCAGAATTGTCAGTTTGAGTGTGTGTTGCAACAAGACTGAGATGCTCTAGACCTCTTCTTTGACCCTGGGCTTGAGCCCCTTGGTCTGGTAAGTGTAGGCATGGCTAGGTGTTAGAGATGAGAGGTGGGGGCTTGTTTTGTGACTTGTAGTAGGAATGGGAGAAAGACATATATAGAAACAGGTGTGTATGTCATGTGTGCTAAGAGGCCGGGGTCAGAAATCACCCCCCACCACCCCAGGACATGACTTGCTTTTGCTTTTTTTTTTTTTTCCCCCTCATTGCTAGGGCTGTGTTGAATTCAAACCCAAATGAATGAATTTCTGCCTAAAGATGTTATTATCTTGAAAATTATCATCATGAATGAAGAGTTTTCAAAACAGATAAAGGATAAGGATTGTGCCCTTGGGCTTCTGCTGCTGCTGTGTGGCTCACAAGTTGGGAAATGAGCTAAATGACAAGAGTCCTTGTTGTTTCCAGAAGGTACATGAAATAGCTTCCAGAGCGTCTGTCAAATCTCAGTTTTGTAGTCATCTGAAAGAAGGGGAAAAAGAATTTAGAGACAACAGCAATATTCACACCCTTCTTATGAATGTCAGTATATTGTTTTCATAGAAACTATGAATGAAATTTACTGTTTGCCTAATACAGAGCAGTAATCTCAGCCTGACAATGATCAGATGACAGCACACCACTTTCCTCTTCCTCAAAGTTCAGTTCAGTGACTGAGCAGAAGCATCAGGAAAAGGCCAAACTTAACTAGAAAAGGGAAATAAATGCTGTTCGTTTTGTCCTATAGATTTTCCAGTCTCAGTAAGATTTGAGATGTTGACTTCCTTCCTCTCTATGAAGTTTAGCAATAGAAAAAAAATTAAAGAATTTATTCAGAACATTGCTTTCCCAATGATTAATTTCCTTTTTAAATTTAGGGATCTTTTCATGTAGGATCATTTTTGAAGGTTTATAGAGACTCGTTCAACTGGTTTATGTATTGAAAAATCAGATTTTTAAACTCACTGCTCATTTTCATAGTTCTAGTCAAAATCTCAAGCTACTTTTTTCTTGAAAATAATCCTGCAGCTCACTTCTTGTGTAAAGAATCCTATAATAAAGTCTCCCTTTACTAGACAATCAGGTTTCATTTTTTTCCTCCCCTGTATTTGCACAACTTTTAAAATTATGTTTATTGAGGTAACATTGGTTTACAACAATGTATGACTTTTTGTTACAGGTCACACCTCGTCTACACCACACCCATCACCAAAGCACACATAGTCCATCAGACTTCACTGGGTTCTCGCCACTTTGCTCCTCCCCACCTTATGACTATGGTAACCCTAATTCTATATCACATTTCTAGGGTTTTTTGTTGTTGTTGTTTAGCTTTGGCTCTCCCTTTGTTTTGTACTCACATGTATCAGTAGTACATGCCTTTCTCCTTGCATAATCCTCTGATACTATACTTGTTGTTGCAAATGGCAAAATTTCAGCTTTTGATTTTTTTCATTGCAGAGTCACATTCCATTATGTATCTTTATCCACTCATCTTTGGGCACCGGCTGTTCCCATAACTTGGCTATTGTAAATAGTGTAAATACATAGTGTAAATAGTATATACATAGGAAAGGGCATGGCATCCTTTGACTTAGTATTTAAGGTTTTTTTTGTTGTTGTTAAAAAATTATTTATGTATGCATACAAGAACTAGGGAACAGTGCCAAGGTACAGGAGGTCAGAGGATTCAGCAGAGCCAGATTGTGGAGCAAAACAGGGAGATTGTCTGAAATAAACTACCAAGGGGAGCGGCCATGGAGACAGAAGAGATCTGCTGTGCCACCTGGGTCACCTCACTGGCCAGGGCTGAACTTATGCTGCAGTGGTTGCTGATAGCTCCATAGTGCGGCACGTTAATCCCTTGAACCACTGGGGAGGGTGGGGAGGCTATTTATCTTCTTCAAGTAATTAGATAAGAGTGGAAAAGGTGGATCATATGACAGCATTATGTCATGTTGTTTCCACAGGACCAATCTACATTCTTACCAGGAGTCTACAAGAATCATATTTTTCTACATCTTTAATTTTCCCCAGAACTTTTTTTTTTAATATGATCCAATCTCACAATTTTAAAATACACTCAAGGGAACTCAACTTTTAGTAATAAAGTTGGCAACTTCTACAGCACTATCAAGATTTTTGTTCTACTTTATCATTTGTGAGTATCAGAGTTGTACATTATATCAGTATTTTCCTTTTTTTTTTTAAGATTTATTTATTTGTGCATACAGAACTGGGGTACAGACCAGAGGTTCAGGGGCAGTGAGAGGCTTCACCAGAGACAGAATGGGAGCAGAACAGGCAGATCTACGAAGTACACTGCTGAGAGGAGCAGCGGGTGGGTCAGGAGAGGTCTGCCTCGCCATGTGGACTCCTCCAGGGCAGGCGGGAATCGAACTCATGCGGAAGTGGCTTTAGCTTCTCAATGCAGTGCTTTAACCCGTTGCACCACCAGGGAGGGCCTCCTTTTTTTTTTAAAATGATTGAAATGTCCTCTGAAACATACAGAGCACCAAAAATAGTTGTCAATAGTCTTCCCTTCACGGGCCTTTTGTTTCCATATAGAAAAACAAAACTACAAAGTATACCTTAACTTATGCTTGTCTTAACCAGTTTTTCACAACAGAAAGAAGTCTACTTTCTGCAGCATTTACAAATCTGAAAAATGCTAGAATGTAACAATTACTGCTGAATTCTGTTTACTCATCATCTGAATAGAAAACTGTCAGGTATTCAACAAAACCTTTTCATGATCATAGTGACTCTTCCTGCTGATGGAGAAAATAATCTTTTGAATTTTACATGCTGCAGTTTGTCCCAGAACTTTCCACACTGTAATTTTACATGCTGGCATTATTAGATTATCTTCACTGCCATGACTTCTTTTATCAGCATTAATGACTCCTACTTAAATAATTCCCTTCCTGATAATTTTTATTTTTATTAACAATGACTTTTTTAATAAAACTTAAGATTCTGGTGACACTTTATCTAGTTACTAACTCACGTTTTTAGTTTCCTTCCCAGTGTGGTTGGGCAATTCCTTTATTTGCAAAAGGATAAGAAAAAAGACTAGGACAAATTAGATTACCTTCTCATGTAAAAAATATTGAAAGTTGCTCTTAAAATGTGGACAAACATCTTTTGTTGCAGTTGTATATGGACATGATTCAGAAGTTTCACTTTTCACTTTAAATGTACCAGGCATGACTCTAGGCTTGAAACAAAATTCCTTGCTTTCTTTTTTCCTTTGAGTAACATGGTTTACAGTACTGTTTAAGCTTTGGGAATGTAGCTTCACGTCTCTACAGATGTATCAATATGTACCAGACCACACTTGCTTCCCGAGGGCTCTAGTGACTAAGGTAGCATCAATCAACCCACTCTTCCATTCACTCAGCCCCGCCCCTGGGTAAGCACCATCTTGCTGTCATAACCTAAGGGATTGATTTTGTTTGACTTGTTGGTTTGCTATTTCTTTATATTCCACATATTAGTGAACTGATAATGTATTTGCCTTTCTCTATCTGACTTACTTCACTTAACAAAGTCCTCTCAAATTTCAAGTGGCAAGATTCTGTAGTTTCTATAGGTTCACAATGTTCTATTGTGTTTGTCTATCATAGCTTCTTTATCATTGATTACTGATTCTTGGGCACCTGTGTTACATCCATATCTCAGTTATTGTGAATAGTGCTGCAGTGAGCACTGGGGTACATATATCCTTCTGAATTAATGGTTTCATATGCTCCAGACAATACCCATAAGTTGAATAACTGGATCATATAGTAGTTGTTTTATTTATCTATTTTATTCATTTTCACTTTTTTATTTTCCATAGTGGCTTCCATCAGTAGTGTTCTCTTTTGTCTACATCCTAGCGAATAATTTTGTTTCTTGTCTTTGGATGGTAGCCATTTTCACAAGTGTGAGAAGACCTCTCATACTTATTTTGATCGGTTTTTCCATAACAAATAGATGAAGATACTTATGTGTTCCTGTCAGACATATGAATATTTTCTTTGGTGAAGGGTCTACTCAATATTCTGACCAGGTTTTCTCAGGTTGCCCATGTCCCATTGTTGAGTTTTAAGTTAATATACACCTAAGTATTAACCTTTTGATACATATTTTGAAAATCTTTCCCTACTTTTTTTCATTTCAGAGAATTTAAATTTCATATAATTCCATTTACTTTATTATTTTTGATCTTACATGCAAGTCTTTATTTTGGGTTTTTTTGTTTGGCATGAGAAAATAGTCCAATTTCATTATTATGCTTGTGGCTGTCCAGTTTTCCTAATACCATTTATTGAAGACTTTTTTTTAATGATGATCTTTGTTCCTTTGTTATAAATTAGCTGTCCATAATAATGTGTTTGTTTATGGATTCTCAATTCAATTCAATTTGTTTTATAATACCATACTCTTATTATAGTTTTACAGTATAATTTGAGGTAGGGGAGCATGATACCTCTATTTTGTTTTTCCTTCTCAATTACTTAATCTTATTACATGGTCTTTTGTAGTTCCATACAAATTGTTTGGAAGTATTGTTTGTTCTGTATCTTTGGAAAAAAGGCAGTGGCATTTGATAGGGACTATATAGATTCTGTACATTCCTTTAAGTAAGTTGTCTATTTTAACAACGTTAATTTTTCCAATCCATAAGCATGGAATATTATTCAATTTCCTTGTGTTTTCTACCTAAACTTTTCATTGTGCAGTTATTAGACTGTTATTAAGAATATTCTTTGGTATTTCTATTCTCTTTAGTATGACCTTAAGTGGGTATGTTTCCTTAGCTTTATATATCTTAATCAGTTTTCATATAAAAATTTCACAAATTTGTATATTGAGTTTATAACCTACCACTTTACTTTGATTATTTTTCCTTAAAGGTTTTCAGTAGATGCTTTAGGATTTTATCCTATATGTCTATGAATATGTCATCTGAAAATACTGATAGTTCTACTTTTTTCACATTTGGATTTTTTTTTATTTTATTTTATTACCTAATTTGTATGGCTAGGACATTTACTACTCTATTGAATAACAGGTGAAACCAAAGAGTCTTGTATTGTACTAATATTAGAGGGAAAGTGCTTAAATTTTCACCACTGAGTTTCATATTAGCTGAGAGCTTGTCATTTATTATGTCAGTTTCCTATCCTTACTTCTTAGAGAGCTTATTTATCATTAATGGATACTGAATCTTGTCCAATGTCATTCTATGCATGAGACTGTTAAACAGATCTGTTTTTCAGTCTTGATATATTGGCATTGTGTTAGAACTTAAGGGAATGGCAACTACACAAATAGCCAATAGCTATAGAACAATTCTGAGCATAAAAAATGTTTACATTGTCGTGTCAGAGTAAAAATTTTGTCTTGAATTAACCAAAAAATACTGACATGGTAAAATTTGGAGGGTGGGTGAGGGTGTTAAGGCTGTTTAAGAAGTAAACCTTAGTCATAGTGGAAAAATCAGTAAACCAAAATAAGCATTCACTTTTTACAGTATAGAGCCAAATAACTTTTCCTTTAAAGTTTTGCTGCATTTCAATATTGTAAAGTTAATTTGATAATTTCTCAAATACGTTTTTACATGCAATCATTAACATATTTAGGTTTCATTTTCCTTTTTCATGTCTAATTTGTTGATACTCCTACTGCTATAGTGTGAAAAACAGTAGAAAATATATATAATTGTAATATCAATAAATAAAACATAGACTGGTTTCCTGTATTGCATCACTCTACATTCTTTTCAAAACTTAAATGCCTTTTGTTTTGCTATATTTAAAATATTCTTTTCCTGCCTTGTTCTTTAAAATATAAATGCCAGCTGTTGTGATATTTCATTTAGTTTTAAAGAACTCATTATAAAAGACTTTATGTCATTCCAACTTCAAGCTAGAAGGCACTAACAATTCTCAAGGTACAGAGCCATAACATTTCCTTCTGGAACATTCAGAATTTCCTTGATAATGAATTGTTGTTCAAAAGTTTTTCAGAAGATAATCCAACAAAAACAATGATATTTCATTTGTATAAGCCTCACAAACTTTCCAGCAGCATCCTAGACTACTTTAATCAAACTTAGAAATCTGCTAATATCCAAGCACAAATTTTAACTTCTTTGTCAGAGACTGGGGTCAACCTGGGTTATGTTTGAAGTCCATGTACAATATACCTACTTTGCTTAAATCTATCCATTTTGTTGTTTGATGTTTATTCACATGAGAATCAGTATTAATAATTTCTCTTTTGTGATTATCCTGAACTTCCATGTGAATGGCCTTGCACTCTTTATACCACAGTTGGTTCTGATAACCATATCGTCATCATACACCCCAACATATCATCATCATACACCCCAGTAGAACTCTTTGTTTTTGGTTGGTTGACAGATAGGATATCACTAATATTCCCTTCATGCTAAAAATACATGTGGCTGCACAAATGTTACCAGTAGATAGTTATGGTGAGACATTATGAGACATTCAAAGCATGGACCTACATGCCTCATGGCACCTATATAAAACGCCTGTAGAGCTAATTTCAAAAAAGCTACTACTATGAAGTGATGTCAGCTGCTGGGAGTGTCAGGTAGTTAATAACTTATATACATTTTTATAAGTTTTTACATCTTAGAATAAACTATTTTATAATCACTTCAATGAGGTAATAGTACAGAGATGTTGAAAAAATACTTTATTCAAATCCATAAACATGTATAAGAATTTGTGTTATCTACAAAAGATTCACATTTACTCAAAATGTTCTACCTTGCTAGATTTTGAAGGGAGAAATATATAATGTGTTGGTTGTTTAAAATGTATTTTATGACCATCATCACAAATATGAAAACCTATATTCAATGATATAGTCACTGGGGGGTAAATTTTCTACCTTCCAAATATCCTCATTCTTATCTAGATGATTTAATAGTGTACAAAGTCCTTCAATTTCTCATAGTAATGGGATAAAAATGCCTTGACTCTTTAGCTTGTTTGTTCTTTTTCTGTGCTGTGGTGAGGTTGATATAGTCCAGATTCAGTGCTGTGATCACTGAGAGATGACTTCATGGCCATTCTATGGATAATGATATTCTGGCATCAAATTCTAGTGCCTCTGGTAGCAGAAGGATTCTTGGAGCTGATGTTTAAGTTGTAAGGAATTTTGACAAGATAGGTCACACTAGTGGTTGACATAAGCTTGCTGCTAGTCACCAAACAGGACTACACTTTGAGTGTGTCCTGTTGACACTTTTTGGAAGAAATTGGTATTAATCTATTGTGAGGATTTTACAGAGTGATTACTGGCTTGTCATGGCAGGGAAAAATCGGGGTCTACAAGTAGCACTGAATAATAGTCTTCAAATGAATTAGAGACATTGAAAAGTTTAAATTTATTACTTATTATGGTAGTTTCAATCTAAAGATGTTCCCAAGATTTTCCTTTTAGTTTCCCACAATTTCCTTGAGTTAAGGAACGTTTCCCCTGCACATTACATAGTTGAACAAATTATTGTACAATGAGATAACATGGTTTGTTCATGAACACAAAGTAAAACGAAGCATATTCTTTCATGTTTGATAATAAACTATTTCCTCATAACAGTCTCTAAACTGATATCTTCAAAGTAAAATATCATACTACCTCAGATGCAAATACATTTTTTTCACAGCTACTTGTCATTGCTTTTCTCAGTGTGCCTGTAATTGACATCATTCCCATCTACACATTGTTATATATATGTATATATATGAAATTATTCTCAAGTGTTAGCAATATGCAGCATGCCGTAATTACTTCATCCTAGAATTACAAGATAGAAAGCAAATTATAGATTGCAATCAGACTGAAGATTTTTTTTTTTCCAAATCAAAGCTTGACCCTGGGTTTGCCTTGTATGCTATTTAATACAAAAAAGTCAGCATACTCAGTTTAGTACATCAGAATATAAGACAGTGCTTCAAAAGATTTGACTAAATCAAACAAATCAGATTTTTGTTCTCATTCTGTTATGAGCTTCCTTATGACCTCCGGCCTCATTGCCCACAACAGTGAGAGAGTAATTGTAACTGCAGTTCCTACCTACCTAGTAAAGGGCATTAAGGGATTGACTTATGGCTACATCTATGAAAAATTCAGAGTACTTGAATGCATTGTATTTAGAACTTTGTTTCCATTTCTGTATTTTCTATTTAAATGCTCACTCTGAGATTACAAGAAAAAGAACAGATAACATCTCCCCAACTTAGTCTTTCAAATCTAACTTCTTCCCTTGATTCTGTATAGCTTCCATGCCATGACTTTTATCCAGATGACTTTGCTATTTAGTGTCCTGCTTTATGTGTCACAAATATACCATTACCTGCTGGAAGCCTCAATGTCTGTCCCTCACCTCTATCACAGCTTGATTAGCTGCTGTCTCTCTAAGCTCTGTTGTTTCTTACTATACCAAGAAAAGACTCTTGACCTGTCACAAATATAAATACCACATTTAATGACTGAACAGTTACCAAAATTCTTTATTGAACTAATAAGTCACACTAAGGATGTCATGTTATCATGTAACTATGCATAAAGAATGTGATAGCTTGATCTATAACCTTACGGTAAAGCTACATGTTCTTAAAGTACATCCGAAATGCATTCAATGAGGTTCTGTCATCTTTATGAAACTGCATTGTTTAGTAGAAAGTAGTTATTACACTCATGATTAAGGCTTCACGAAGAGAATTGAGTTTTCTAAGATCTGATAGCATCAGCTATGATAATATTCAAGGATAACATCACATTTCTTTTCCTCAATAAAACACCAGCATCCCTGTAGTCTAAGTTCAACTGAAGGTAAGCATTAATGCTGTTTATGGAATATACTGATCTTTACAACCATTTTATCACCTTTTCTATTTTCTAAGCCACAGTGCCGTTTCTCCCCGCTGGGCATATTCATTTTTAATCATGTTTTGGTTGTGCTATTTTCTGCTGTGCTCTAAATTATCATATGTATACAACCCCTTGCTGTTTTGATCCCCAGAGTCTGTTTGGGAGTACAATGTCTCCTGGCCTGGGTTTTTTCCACCTTGTGCCAAGTCTTCACTATCTGCCCATTGCACTCTATATTATACCAATCACACTGAGGCCCCAAATTCTACATGTGCTTTTTTTTTTTTTATTAAAAAGCCAAAGACCAGACACTAGCAACTAGCATGTATTTTCTAGTTAGTGACCAAATATTCCAGATCTGCTTCTCTTCTTTGATATTAAACAACTTAATTTTTATAAATCTTATGGAGTTAAGTATATCATGGTATCAAAGTAGAACTAAAATTTTCACGAGACTTGTTATTCTAGAATCCTAGACAGACCTCCCTCAAAATGGCTACATGTGTCATTTATAAAAGGCCCATTGTTGACTTACATGAATTTCCTTATGTCAAATTCATCTACTCAACAATTTTTATCCATTCATTTAGCTTTCATGATTTGGGAGGAAATCAGGTATATTTTTCTCCAGTCTGCCAATGAACTCACACGACAGGTGTGTTATTTTCAAAAAGTAAAATAAATTAGAGAATCTGGAAATGTAAAATTTCTACCTCAATCAAGTTTTATAAACCACATACAAAGTCAAGTATATTTCCTGTATTCTCAGACTAGTTTTCCTCCCTTTCATCCAAATACGTGAATTCCCTTTGCTGCTTTTACTTTTCAGCACCCACAGATATGCAGCTCCTGCTGTTTAAAATCCTCCTGTTTGCACAGCAGATAAAAACTGCATGGCGTCTGCTAACATTTATAAATAAACCCCCAAAGTTTTTATTGAAATATATGTGGGTATAACTTTTGTAAGAAATAGAATATTAATGATGCATTTCAGTGTTATGTGATAGTCTCCTTGTAAAAAGCTGACTGTAAAACCAAATCATCCTGTTATTAGAATTTACATTTAAGATAAAAAATTAATCAGTGTGACTATCAGTTGCTTAACGTCTTTTTATTTATCTTTGTATTTGGGTAACTGATTTATACAGTGCATATGACTACGTCTCCCCCATTTCCTTCCACTTCTGGTAGCCTCAACTCTTCAGTAAAATTTCTAGGGCTATCAAGTTTTTCTAAAAGACAGCCACTAGCCTCCGGAGCAAGGGTCTTAACAGTATGGCCTTCACTTGGTACGTGCAGCTAACGCTGTAGTGTACCAGGTTTCCTATGGTCAGTGTATTTGCTCTGGTGGAGCAGAGTGTTTTCCAGTGTACGCTGTATTGCCTGTTATCACTACTTGGAGAAAAAATAGAAAAAAAGCAATTGAATAATTTCTTTCTTCCTGCCTAATGCCAGTACTATGTAAATGAATTATAAAACATGAAAGTGTATAGATTCAGAAATCCTTACTCTTATAATGATATCTGCTGACAGATTTAGCTAATTGTCTTGTTTGTTTATCAGTTATTTTGCAAAACAGGACTCAGGAGATTCATTCATTTATTCACCCACGTTTCTTTAATGCTATGCTTTGGACAAAGAGGTAAAAATCAAAATGCTCAACTCTCATGAGTTTTACTTTCTAGTGAAAGGAGAAAGACAAAAACCCAAACTAGAGAGATGTGATATTACAGATCAGTAAGTACCATAGATGAAAACAAAGAAATAAGGAAAGAATTTGCTGCAGAGAATGATAAATCTCAATTTTAAGATTAATTTTTTTATTTATGCATAGGAGAACTGGGTTGTAGGCCAGAGGTGAGGGGGTGAGAGCATTCATCAAAAACAGAATGAGGAGCAGAACAGGCAGATGTACTGAAATTCACTGCTGCAGGGAGCAGCAGGTGAGAGAGGAGAGGTCTTCTGTGCCATGTGGGCCAGCTCCCTGGCTTGGGATCAAACTCAGGCCAGGGAGTGATAGCATTATAACTCAGACTTAACCTTTTGGCCACCAGGGAGGCCCTAGAGCTCAATTCTAAGAAAGATGATTTGGAAATGATGGGCTGAGGAGAGGAGGTATCTGCAAAATTAAGTGTAAGGAGAAGAAGAGCTTTCTGGGAAGAGGAAAAGAAAGTTCTTGTGAAAGATCTTAGTTATATGTTGGCCAGGATGCTTGAAGAATAGAGGTCCACTGGAATTAAAGCAGAATGTATGACAAAAGAAAGCAGAATGTATGACAAAAGAAATCAGATATGTAATATGGTTGGAAGAGAAAAGCATAGATCCTGTGAGACATTGTAGTCTATGTAATGAGTTGTTTGATCTGAGTACTCTGGGAAGCCATTAAAGAGTTTTGAATGGTATTACATGATTGACATTTTAAAAGATCTGCACATCTGAAGGTTGGCATCACACAGATACAATGATAGGGATATATAGCCCCCAATGGTAAAAATGAAGAACATATATTTGAGTCAAGAACAGAAGCAGGGTATAAATTAGGATGCCACCAGAATAGACACCACTGAATGAGGTGCATTTAATGAACTATTAATCAATTTTATACATAGAGTAAAAAATTTTAGAATATTTTGCCAAAGTGAATTTTGGTTGTAAAAGGAATGAAAAAAGATGAAAAGATTCAATGCCCAAGCAGCTTGAAGAAGCATGTGGTTGTAATAACAAAATTTCAAAAGGAGCGGGCTTTGGGGAATATGATAACATGTGAAGTGCTAAATTTGAGATGCCTTTTGGATATTTAGGAAGAGGGTGATGACTAGGTGGTATTACATTGGTTTCAAATTCAGAGATTTAGGGGAGAACTTCAGGTTGGATAATACTTTTGTAGCTCATTGACATTCAGATAATATTGAAAGCCATAATCAATGTATTTATTTGGGGGAGGAAAAAATCCATGGATTATATGCAGGCATTCTATTATGTTGAGAGTGGGGAAGTAAGAAAAGTAATGATACTGTAGAAGAGAAACTGTTAGGACAGCAAAAAGAGCTGGAATACAATTGAATATTTAAAATGTTGGAGTAATTAATATGGGCTCATAAGTACAGAAAACTAAAAACTGAAGTTTCTTATTGAATTTAGTAATGTTAAGGTTGGGTGATTTTGACAAGTAGTTGAAGCATAAGTCTCATTAAAATATCTTGAAGTAGGAATATTTTTTAAATAATTACTTATTAAGTAGAACAGAGAAAGAGTGATACTTAAAGACTTGTGAGGCTGAAAGTATGCTTATGGATATTTCAAGCTATAAAATTTCACAAGGAAGTCATGTGGATGGGAATGGTACCATGTCAGAATGAACATGTCCATCTTTAAGCTGTTTCTACTTTTTTTTTTTAAAGATTTATTTATTTATTCATACAGAATTGGGGTACAGGCCAGAGATGTGGAGGGTGAGAGGATTCACCAGAGACAGAGCGGGGAGCAGAACAGGCAGATCGACGAAGTATATTGCTGAGGGGAGCAGCGGGCGGGTCAGGAGAGGTCTGCCACGCCATGTGGATCTCCTCCGGGGCAGGCGTGAATCGAACTCATGCGGAAGTGACTTTAGCTTTTTAGTGCTGTGCTTTAACCCGCTGCGCCACCAGGGAGGGCCTGTTTCTACTTTTAATTAACCACCAACTTTATAAAAATTTTCTTGAACTGGGAAACTTGTACACTTTTCAACCCCTAGTGCCAAACCAAAAATGCAATTTTGAGTTCAAATTCTATTTCCATCTCAGCATAGTGAAATTCTCACATAAATACAAATGCCTTTCTAAACAGGGCCAAAAGTTATTTTTCCTAAATGCAAAGATATAACCTCCACTTTTCCACAGCTCAAAAAATAAGCACTGAAGTTAGCACAAGATAGAATGTGTCTCTCTTAGCTAATATTTTTGTTTCCATTTTAGTCATTTTCAGGGGGTGGGGAAAATGCTTCAACTGAGATTCCTAGCAATTACAAATGTGTATGTATATTATTTTAACCAAAGAATTTACACTGCTTGAATATTTTACAGAAGAAATGTTTGTGGTTATAGTTCCTCAATAAATTATACATAAATAACCTTCTGGAGTATGCTAGAGATGGAAAAGTGATGCTTACACAACAGTAAATTTTCAGAAATCTGGAAAGGACTAGGTGGTGGCAGCTGTATTAGTCAACTTTATTGCAAACAATATAAAACTAACACTTGTGTATGGATATACCATGAAATGAATAAACAGTAAATTGTTAGCACGCAGGCCTGCAAAGTCACATGGCAAACACAATAAATACAGGGTGGCGTGAAAAGTTGTTGACAGTAGTGTAATCTTCTCTATTTCTACTCTGTTATAGTTACTTGTTATATTTTCCTGACTGCTATGCAATATCCTGAGCTGTGCATTGCTAAGTAGCAGGCATAAAATTATTTTTAAAAAAAACCTGGGAAATTTAAAAAAATAGTAAATGGCATGGAATAGTTATATTATAAAATATAAATTATGAACACCAGAGCTTTTGTAAGGGGGCAGATACAGTTCTTTTCTCAACCTTCACTCAATTAGCCATGTATCCTTGTACAACTGTATCTTCTGCTTGTTTTTTAATTTATGATAGTTTAAATTTCTTATATTTTATATATTCTATAGTTTGTATAATGATACAGTTTTCCTGTCTGCCAATCCTGGTAAACTTTAAGCTCCACAATCACAAAAATTTACACATTCCAGTGTACAATTAGCACTTGGCACTAAGTGGGACAGAAAAAGTACAAACTGAAGGAAAGAATGTAGAAAGGAAATAAGTGAATAGTGACCAGATATAAGGGAAAGTGGGGAAAAAAAGACAGTGAGGTGAGAAGAACTGAAGGACTTATGTACAGGGACTTGAGAACTATCTATCCTGTAGGTTGAAGGGGAAATAGAAATAGTACTGTAAAGGTACAATAACCAATATCCATGGTTATTGGCTATAATAGGCATTTATTTAAACAATTGTATGCCGTATACTTTAATGTTGAAAAGTTTGTACCAAAAGCATTTTTAATGGTTTGAGGAAGAATGAAATCATAATCGTGTATCTTACACAGGTCAGTCCCCTCTCCCCTCTTCTGAACACAGCAAGCCTGCGGCTGATATGTCTGTGACTGGCCATTTCTGAGCAGTCCAGCCTTTGGCCCAGGGATCCCTGCTCAGTCCTGACCCAGGAGGTAGACTGAGCTCAAAATTCAGGTCTGCCCTGCAGGGCCCACAGGGAACTGAGAAGAACCTAGGCTGGGTGCTGCTTGTGCTGCGAGAACTCTAAAAACTGGGTCAGCTTTGTCCAGATGTCCCCACAGCCTCACCAGCTCTCTGGAGTATAATTTTGTCTTCCTTTTGGAAAATGAAGCCCATTACCTCAAATCAGCACACATTGTGGGACTTTTTCAGTCAAATACAAGTTCATAAATAATTACACAAAATCTAATATTAGAAAATCAAATAATTTTTCAAAGAATAAAGGAAAAATAAACTGATATAAAAGCAGGGAAAACACTGATACTTGGAAAAATCTAGTACTACATCAGGATCTTCAGAAAGAGAAAAGAAAGGTAGATAATTAATAGGCAAGAAGACAGTTTCCCTAGGCAGAAAAAGAAAACCAAATACGCAGATTGAGAAGTTAAAAATGTAAGACCCAAGAGATGTTTGCCTGTTGCTTATTACTTAATTACCAGCGTAAAAAATGTGCCTGACACAAAATACGTGTTATATAGATTTTGGTATGTGAATTAATGAAAGCAAAGTTGTTTGAGTCAACTTTACAAATTGTTTATAAGGTCTAGTGGTCAAATGAGTTATAATTTGCTTGAGGTAAAAGAGCCAGATAGGGAAAAAAAATGTTAATTATAGTCAAACAGGAAACACAGACAGGGTCTTGGCATTTTCTTCAACATGGCTCAAAGTTTTACCAGTATAAACGGTAATGAAACTTTGTTAAAGTTACCCAGACAGGCCAGAAGCACTACTCAGGCAATGGTAACACCACAACAGGCTACCAATAATCACTGATAATTCCAAAGTATATTTAGACTAAATATGAAAAAGTTTAAACAAATTTTTCAACACTAAAATATATGGCATGCAATTGTTTAAATAAATGCCTTATTTTTGGCCAATAACCATGGATATTTAATAAATAGCTTCTTAATTTCCTTTGATAACATCAGTGGGCTTTCTATCAGCATATAGCCATTGGACACTAAGGGAATGGGAAGTTGGCAGGTTAAAAACACAAATCACAGGTTTTAGTTCTCTGAGTAATATCACTTATCCTCCACTGGGTAAGTAAGGCAACAATGTTATCAGGAGCAGAAAATTGAATTCCATGATCTGAGCATTACTGTTTGTTTCTAAAATTGTAAGATCTTTTACTGATGATTTATATTTAACAGTAGCTGCTGTATCTGACGGCTTGGAAAATTTTACAGTGCAGTTTCTCGCTAAAATACTAATTGTATTGTTTGAATGTTTAGGCTAGGCAAAAAAATTGTAGTTCAGTTTTAAACCTATGTACTTTCAGAAAGTCAACTCCCTAGGTATATATTTAAACCACATCGCATGCTCCCTCTATGGATACTTGCCAATAATACCAAATGATTTGATAAGACTTCCATTTTTCTTTTGTATATAGGAAAATATGAAAAGTAATAACAGCAATTTTTCAAAGGTCTCGCAGGACTGTAATCATTTCCTTTATGACATTTATGAGACAGAATCACTCGTGTCATATTTTTAACATGGTTGTAATAGTAAATGTTTATTGACTTGTTTTAGTTCAGTTTTCTCTATCACCCATCATGTTGTGTGACATTAATTCATTTTAAGTGATGAACTATCCCATAGGAAGTATGAATGTGCAGGACTGCCTAAGTTAAGAAGGCAAAAGGAGCATTTTTATTGGTACCATCTATACAGCTGCTGAAAAATTGCTAAATTGGCCCAAAAAAGCCTAAGACATAATGCATTATCATTAAAATACAAGAAAATGAGTGTACGGAGAGAAGGAAAGTGTCCTTGTTTCTGACTCTGGTATCATATTCCACAATGAGAAAATATAAATGCAGAAAACAAAATCCTGAGGCAAAATGAATGAAAGTTCAACAGTCAGTACAATAGCATGCAAATACAGGAAAACAATACACGTAACTTCTGCAAAATGTTTAAGTAGCTTAGTCTGCTGAGTAAATAGGCTTTTTGATAGCTAATACCCATTTTATTCAGTTTTTTTTAATAAGAAAAATGACAGTGCTTTTCTGCCACTAGCAAGTTTATTTTTAACATATCCATCTAGTTTAATTTTCTGGTTAAATGATTAGGAGTTCCCTAGATCACCCCATTTCAGCACCTAATACCCTTGAATTCTGATCTCCTGCAGAGATTATTTTATTAAAGCAAGGTGAATCTTTAAGCTATATAGTCACACGTGGAATGGCTTGTAATTTGATGTTTTATTTACTTGTAATTATCTCCCTTTCATAGAAAGGCTGTGCCTATAATCCAAGAATCCTAAATTGTTGTTTTCTTGAAGTTAAAACAAAGCACTTTAAAAAGAAAAAAAATAAATAAAGCAATGGACTGCTTTTCTCCAAATGTTTGTTGGGCAATCTAGCTATTGTTGTTCCTTTTATGTCTTTTTAATTTTCTACTTCAGATCCCTGTGCAGTACTAGAACCCTAGGGAAATTTAAAATTAAGCATGACTTGTGCTTATGTCCCTTCCCTCTCTTTTCTTGTCAAGTGGCTTTTTATAGGGAGTAAAGGCTTCATTCTTTTGTCCCTGTGCAAAAACCAGCAGCCTCCATCTTCCACTGGGGCAGCAGGAAAGCTACTGACCACTTCCCATTTATAAGAGCAGATCAAAGTAGATGGCACTCTGCCTTGCCCAGCCTAAGAAGCAAATATTAACCTTTGGAATATTGTGCAGTGACTAAGACATTAGTATGTGTGTTCCCAACATGAATGTTCACTTCAATAGCAGTTGTCCCTTACAATATAAATGGGGATAGCACTAGTTGGAGCTGGATATTTACAAGCAGGCAGAACTGTATGCCATCATTTAAATCACTCCCTGTCTGCCTCACCATGATGAAGGGATTTCTGGTTATGTGTCAGCTATTCCAAAGGTGAAGAGTGAAAAGACAAGAGTAGAAGAAAAGATGGGAAGAGCTAGAGTGGTCACATGGGTTTTATTTAAACAAGCTGTGCTGAAATTCAAAACTAACTTTCTGTTAAGCTTAAATACTTGTTACTTAGGTTAGGTTACTTAGAGGGCCATCTAATTTGATCTGGATGCTATAAATGGGAAGTGGTCATACTAAGTATCTGCTGTGACACCACGTATTGCTTCTCTCAAATCATGACGTAGTCTCATGGAATTTGACATATTTTCTGATTTCAAAAATACTAGGGGTCATTAAAGTGACTATATAGAACTGTCAGTGGCTGATAGTAGGAACTCAGACTATGGAATGAATGACTATGTTTATTGATAAATGCAACAGTATGTGTTAAGCATATGTACAATTGCTTAGTACTTGGGAAATTTTCAGAAACATTCATTTTGATTTTGAACACATTTTTAGTGATAAATCCAACTTGTAATAAAGTGTGTAAGTTGAAATTAAGCATTGTAAAATCATTTTTTATACTTGGTATTTAGTTTATGAATAATGTAAATAACATACAATAAATTTAAAAATACTGGGATATTAATATGAAAAATCACCATGCAGTACAAAGGACTGGCAGTAGGTAACCCAGTTGATTTTGGCACACCAAAAAATACATAAGCCTAAAGAATTTTGTATTAAATATCCTTGAAACTTAATGCACGCATATATATGTGTGTATATATATTTATAGAAGCACCATTAGCTTAAATCAGAATTTGTTAGAATGTATGAGTACAAGGTCTCCCAACACTAAAGCACCAATAGCCAACCACCATTGTCAACTGTGTTCTCTATCCAGTGTTCTCACCCTTACCTACCCAAGCCTCAGTTCTATGGTCAACTTTCAAGGGTCAGTGTCAAAGTTTGAATTTGTGACATGGTCTTATATTCTCACATAAATGACAGCAATATTTACCTTTCTCTTCATTTCTTACTTTACTTGGCATGGATTTATTTTCTTTGATTGTGTATAGATACAATTTTATAAGGGGTGGGGATACACACACCGCTTCTTGATGTACCCATCTGTTTTGGGATACTTCTATTGTTTCCATAGCTTGGCTATTGTAAACAGTGCTACTGGGATTAGTTTTCTGTCAAATTAGTGTTTTAGACTGTTTCATGTAGTTACCTAGGAGTGGAATTAATGGATCTTATGATAGATCCATTTTTAGTCTTTTGAGAAATCATCACGCTGTTTCCCATAGGGGCTAGACCAGCTATATTACCACTAGTAGTATGAGAGTTAATTCCTCCAAAAATATAATTGATACTACTAAAAAATATATTAAATTCAGTATTTTCAAAAGTGGTTTATTACACAATGAACAACTTTTCATGTAATAGAAGCTTTACATGTGTTTTCTGGGGGGAAAGACACACTAAGAAATAAAGAAGTTTGCCAAGAACTTCAGTATTTATTTGATATAGAAATTGTTGAGTAATCCACAAAAGGGGAAAGCTGCAGACCAAGATGAGTTCACCAACAGCTTGTACTGAATATTTGAATAACTAAAAGTACATCTGATTATCTATATGAAAGGGGGGAAATCCTTGAAAACCTCATTCAAGAGGAAATATGAATAACTTATCAAATGTTTCAGATTAGTTTAAAACAAATGTTTCAGATTATAATTTAGAACTTTCACATACAAAAAAAATATTACCTGTTGAATTCTCTCCCATACATTTAAAGAAAAATATTCCAATTCTATAAAACATTTCCCACAAAGGAGTGAGTAGTCAAATCAAATGAGGCTACCATCACCTTTATATAAAAGACATACACTCAACAGTATAGCATACAAAATTTTTGTAACTCAGTAATACATTGCAGTTTGAAATATCTGCTTATTAACTCCTCCTAAATTTGGAGAAGCCATTAAGATTCATTAAATACATAAATATTACCATTCTAATTCCTGATAAGCAAAAACAATCTGTGGTTTTCCTCTTCAGTTTGCTTTGTTCATTGTGCCTTACAGTTCCACACTAATAGCAGTCTTTTTGAAATACTTGCACATTTTGGGGACTTCAAGAACCAAAGATTTTGACTGGATGTGTCTATCTGTATATGAAATGCTTACAGATATTATTATATACATAGAAAAATAACTTTTGGCAGCTTTTAGCTGCACAAACTAGCTTGATGAAACATCTTTATCCTACCATAGAAATCTTTGACCGTGAATTATCTCAATATTAAATGACAAGATCACAAAACCGACAATTTCAGAGAAAACAATGTTTTTAATACAGAAAGAATGCAGGTTAGCATACAGAGTAGTTAAAATGAGAAAATGATTTATGTCTTCTAACAAAACCAAAGAAAAAATTTACATGTGGGCTATACCATTAACTACTTCTAATATTTCAGCACTCAGAACAAGAAGTTAGGTAAGCAGAAATAGTGATTATAGCAATTATGAACCAAACTGGCAGACTGTGCACAGAAATAATTGTTAAACACTTTTCTATAGTAACTCCTTTTCCCATGCCTGAAAGATGTCCCCCTTGATTTTAACATGAATTCTTATCTTGAAGAACCCGGTATACTCGATTTAAGACTCAGCATAGGTGATAGCAGCAGAAAGGGGCAGCCGGAGCCCCGTGAGTGGCTGAGGCAGAGCCCGGTGGCACAGTGTCACTGCGTGTCACCACTCTGCAGCTCTGGGCTCATTCCCATTTTTCCAGTCAAGCCTTATACCTTATCACAAGTTTTCAAACCAACAAAGATTTTGAGCTTTCCTGAGAAACCACTAAGGATGTGTTTCTGGTGAAGCAAGGCAACAGAGCAAGTGGTATCCCTATTTTAATAAAGTTTTAGAGCTTCTAATTCTACTGATCTCTTCTTTATCTCTTTAATACCAAATGTTCCAGGATTGCTTAAATAAACTGGCCGACTCGAGGAATTTCGTTTTTTTTTTCCCTTTCTAACACATTATCACATTACCTGACATTCATTTTACTGTTCTTACCTCTTGCCCCCAAATAACGTAATCACAGACTTAAAAAAAAAATCTGCTAACCTTGAAAAATTCCTTTAACTGGTATATTGTCACAGAATATGCTATTCTTTGTTCAACTCAATATTGTCTGTGTTCTCCTAAGTATTAGATCAAAACAGTTTCTTTTTTGAAAATATACACTATTACAGATAGAAATCTTCAAACCTTGATGTAGCTTTGGGATGATTCAGACTATAGCAATACATTTTACTGTCATCTATTAACTACTCAAGGAAATAAAACAGAATATTTTATTTTGTTTTTGCACTATTTCTCACCTCTGGATCTTTGGTGATTCACCCTCAAGCAAATATATATAATTAATCTGGAACAGCACCTCATCTTTCTGTCATTCTATTGTCTTTGTTGCTGATAGACCTCAATAAGATACCAAACAATTGTTCAGAATTGTGCTACACTAAGGAATGTTTCTCACCAGAGTGGTTTTCAACCAGTTTTTTCAGACTCCGTTTTTCTTTGGAGCTCAAATATTTTTCCTGGAGACAGCTGGAGGTTGGGTTTGTTTTCCTAATACTTCTGTCATTCTGTACATTGACTGGTGAGTGCAGTCCATTTGCATTTAGTGCAATTGTTGTTGAAGGGCTTACTATTTTCTATTGTTTTCTGGTTCTATTTCCTTATTTTCATGTGGTGAGGATGTTCTTGAATTAGAGGAAGGTATTCCCTTCAACATTTTTTCTAAGAGATATCTAGTGTTAGAAAATTCCTACAGTTTCTGTTTGGCTGAGAAGACCTTTAGTTCTCATCTCTATCTGAAGGAGAGTTTGCGGAATGGAGTGATATGTGGCCATTTGATATTTTCAACACTTCATAGCAGTCTCTCTTTGCCCACAGTGTTTCCTCAGGGACATCAATGTAAACACGATGGCTATATACTACTTTGCCCTAACCAACTCCACTGTTTTTTGTGTTGAACTCTTGAAACTATGGGTTTTGGTGTAGGTCTCATTACATTCAGATGACTAGGTTTTCTTTTAATTTAATGGATTTGTAGAGTTCTTTTCCTGGACTGCAGAGTTATTTTTTTTTTAATAAATTTTCTATTCTCATCTCTCTTCCAAATTATTTTTAAGGTGACATTAGTTTGCAATGTTGTATGTGTTGTACTGGTATACAATATCTCAGATATTGTATACCTTTCAGATATTGTCACTATACGATACCCACTGACAACACACCTGTTATTTCATATTTCCTTTCTTTATGGAAGGATAATTCTCAAAGGATTTATTCATTTTCCCCTTTGTATTTCTCCTTTTCGTTACACTTAGTTTCTTTGTCTATTACTATCTCAAGGTCACTAATTTGACTTAGTATTATTCTACTTATATGGTTAAAGTTCTGGAGAAAACTTTCTCCATTGATCTTGTTAGTTATTAAAAAAAAAAGCTTGCCATTTGCAACAACATAGAGAGAACTGGAAGGGATTATGTTATATAAAGTTAAGTTAGTAGAAGAAAGGTTACCACGTGATGTCAGCTACATGAGGGATGCAGAGGAACAAAACAAAGTCAAGCCAGTAACAATTCCTAGAAATCTAACCATGGAACTGAGACTACCAGATGCAAAGGCAGAAAAGTAGAGCGGATTGGGAACACATGGATTAATGTGCAGAATGACAGCTGCCTTGGCATCAGGTATGTTGTGGTCATGTACACATTGTGTGATCCTTTACCTCTATCACATACAGTGTTATGAACTGTATTTCCTCAAGATAAAGAAAATGCTACTGATCATCTCTTTTGTCCTGAGGAAAAACTGTTTTCCAGAAATCACCAGTTTAGGATTCTGATTAGACTTTGGAATTTACTAGGAGTTGGTAAAAGCTGGAGAATTGAGAAGCCTTATTGCTGACCATGCAGGCTGTCTGCACATAGGCCGATTCAGACTCACTCAAATGAAGGTTATCTGTCAGGTCTGACTAGGACTAATCCACATGGTTCTTTTTTATCATCTTTTCTTCCAGTAAGGGATAAAGAAATGAGACTTCCCTATAACTCCCACTTGATGGTTTCTATTTTGCTGTTGATTCTTTGTGAGAAGTTATCAGCCTCTGATATATACCATGTTCCCATGTGCATGGAATTTATTCAGAAACCCTGACCAATTCCAAATATAATCCAGAATACTCATTTTACCCTTCACATGAAAAGTGCAAATCTACCAATGATAACAATTTTCATTTCTACTTAGATTTCTTAATGAAGGTTAGCAGAAACACCATCTCCAGATATGCTTATTTTACTGTACAGTTTATTTTGAAATAAATATAATTGAAAGCTACAAGAAAAAATCTCACTTCTTCCTGCTATTTGCCTAAAGACAAATTTTCTAAGTTATCCCCTTTTTGTTCTTAACCAATAAGGATTATTGCTTCATCACTGGAAAGAACTCTATACCTGTGTCATCCCAAAAACTTCACAAGTGGAATATCAAACTTAGCTGTTTTATATATGTTGTCCCAATATACCATCCCTAGTAGCTAGCTTAACCTTTTCATTTAAGTTCAAGTTCTTATCATTCCTAAATTACTCAGAGCTAAACATGGTTATGTGTTTTTGCTAAATAGATGGTACTGACTTTTCCAGCCTAATTGATAGGATCTGAACTAGAGAACCTAAAATACAGAGAGGGAAAAGTCTCTTTTCTCCTCAAATTTACTATTACAGTTGGAATTACTTGTGTTTTATTACCTTAAGATCCAAGATTGAACAAGAAAAGTAGACGTAAGTAAAATGTATATAAATAAAGCACATTAAATTGCTTAAAGAGGGCCTATGAAAGTGGGTTAACACTTATTGAGTCAACATTAGCTTTACCATCAGCTAGATAGCTGAGTTAATTTCCCAACAAAAAAATAATTTGAGAAGAAACACTTTGCAAAGGAGGGTAACACAAGAACTTCAAAAATCTTATAAACAGATTTCTAAATGCAAAACTAAGGTAGTCATGACAATTCCACTTTCTGAAACCAGTAGTAGTAGGAGAATATATATCTTTGGAAAGTTTTAAATACTACACCTTCCTGAACATTCTTTGTCTTCTAGTTTAAGATTTAATTCAACACAAGCGTTGAAAAAGTTTATAGTGTAAATGTAGGAATTTCTGTTGAATGAAAATAATTGATACAGTGAGGCAACAAATTGGTTAAACTTTTTTTTTCTTTTTCCAGCAACTCTCAAGTATAACCACGGTGAAAATCTTTGAGGGTTAAAAATTTAGTGTTAAGTGTTTAGCACAGGGGTGGAGATAACCTGCAGAATCAAACCCTGCTTTAACATGGCTTTTTGCCAAGGTTACTATGCTGTACACCTCTTTAACACCAGCAGTCACCTTATGACACTTGCCTTTTCACATGATGAATAATGAACCATTTGTTTAAAATTGAGAGCATAAAATTGCAGAATTGTTTCATAATAAACACAAGATACTATCCTAGTCTTAAGGAGTCAGTGATATAGAAGTAAAAATCTGCGCCTGGGGGGAGGGATTTGGGATTATGTCCTACCTTAATTCTGCAGAAAAGTACATCAGATTTATAAAACCTTCTAGTTGATGCTCAGAGAGCAAGGTTCATTAACTTGACAACTCACATCTTTTAATATGGCAAAATTTTTATTTCCAAATTGAAGAGCCTGTTAATGACATTACTTGGAAGCTAAGAATAACCTCCTATTTATAAACAGTGTTTTGTGTTGATTTCCTGTGTTCTAAGTCAAAAAGGGACATCCTTGACTTGTTCTTGATCTTAGTAAGAAAGCTTTTAATTTTTCACAATTAAGTCTGAGAAAAAATGTGCCAAAACTACTCTGGCTAATTTAAAGTTGACAATAACACCTTTTCTTCTGTCCTTAGTTTTCTCAGTTTTTATCATGAACGAATTTTTTTTATTGCTTTTTATGTATTGGTAAGAATGAGTTTTTTTCCTTCTTTGATCTCTTTATGATTGATTACATTAATTCATTTTCAAACATTGAACCAGGTTTGCAATCTGGCATAAGTCTCACTTGACCATGGTATATAATTACTTTTCTAATTTGTTGACTTTCATTTGCTATACCTTGCTGAGAATTTTTGCAGCTTTTTTTTCCATGAGATTTTCTGTAATTTTCCTTTCCTACATTATCTTTGTTTGCTTTTGATATTAAGGTAATGCAAACCATATGATGAGTTAGGAATTATTTCCTCCAAATCAGTGTATTGAGAAGTTTATTTCTACATTATTAATATAGAAAAACTAAAAAGACAAATATCCATTAATGATAAAAAATAATTCTATTTTGTCATTTCAACAACAGAATGCTATAATGAATATTACAATGAAAACATGTTCTACAAAAAGTGTTAATTTCACAGCAGTAGTAGTTAAGGAAATGAAAGAGTGGGTGTATTTAAAGTTGAAAACCAGGCATAACTATAAGTTACAATCAGTTGTTTTGGGAGGTGGGTCTATAGTGTCCCTTTCTAAGGTACTGGCAAGTTCTATTTCTAGATATACTGGTAAAGGATGTAGGGATGTGTTCATTATGTCAAAACTGATACTTTTGCTAGTGACTTGTTCACTTTTCTCTACACTGACTATGCTTCGGTAACATAACGGAGACTGATTTTCATCTTCAGTAATAATTTTGAATTTCTTAAAGAATAAATATACATGTATCTACTGGGGAAAAAAGTAATACTAAATGCCCAAAACTAAAATTATTACAGAAATTTTAGGAACCTCCTTACTTCAGACATTTATACTTCTCTTTAGGGCAAAAATAATGCAATAAAATACCCAGCATTAATTTTGGCAATTATTTACCATTGACTTAATGACAGTATTTGCTTTGAGGCGAAGTATCTAAAAGATGTATTCTTAAGAGCTGAATTAGCATATAAAATCACCTATTATAAAATGTGTTATAAGATTTAAAAATAGGAGACATTTGTCATAATCCTAATGACTTCAACACATAAGAGATACCAGTTCCATTATTTGTTTTCTGATACATTAATATTAAACCAAATCTGTTGATGTTTTTTGCCTTACTGTTAGTAGTATCTCCAAATACAGAAAACAACCTTAGCTCTAGTCACTGCCTAAAGAGTGGAGTTGAGGGGGATGGCCCAGTTTCACATTTTATTGGAGAGTTATATTTTAATTGTCTTTACCAAACAGGGCTGTTCACCCTTAAGTCTTCAAAGGTTAATAAATTTGTAGGAGAGTAAATCATAAATGAGGAGGGCTGGACACTTGGCCAGAATTTAAAATGGAAACATCAAATGATACAATTTATGTAGGGGTAACATGAATTTCCAGGGCAAATTTAATTCATACTATGCTGAAACATTGTGCCAAAGGGATATGGTAAGTGCTGTCTTCAGGTGACCTAACAGCCATGAAATCATATTCTTAATCCAATTAAAGACAAATTAAGATTGTGAAACTGACAGTGTGCCTTTTACACCTTTAGTGAAATAAAAAGTCTTGCTTTAGTTATCACTGCTTTAAATTACTACAGTCCAGTGCCATGGTCCCCTATAATTCTGAGAGGAAAAGCACCACCAACGCATTTTCTATTTACACGACTTCTTAATTTTGTCATAGTCAGCATTGTTAAGAATGTAGTCTTTGAAATTACTTTTGCTTAAAGGATAAGAAATAAAACTTCAACTGATTTTTTTAACCTCAAAGCAAAAGATTGACATTTTTATTAAAATGAGTATTATAAAATCAAATAGCTCAAGGCAAAGGCAGTGATGATCAAAGGCAATGATTAAGAATATCAAGTGTTAGCTTAAAAAGTAAGAAGAAAACTGTTTCCTTGTCATTAAATGTGAAGGTGATGGCTAAAATACATTAACTGGAGAATGTGGCAGAGGCCAACTACTCTGGAAATCACAGAACATGGCTGGAGGTTAGAAAGGGACAGTGACTGTAGCAGAAATGCGCTTATTTTTCTACTAGAACTAGATTCTACTAATTGTCAACTTTATGTACAAACTTCTAATAGGTACTGAAACTTTTTCAAATTCCCATGTAAGTGAACATCCAGTATTGCTATTTCTCCTTCTAATTTATATGATTAAGAAATATTTCACTAGGCTCCTTGTTGGTGGCAGAAACTGGGTCTTATTCTGTATTCTTAAAGATAATTAAGACATGACCTCAAGTAGTTTAAAAATCAATTACACTAATTTATAAGACTTACTGTAAGTGTTTTAACTTCCAAACTCTGAGTGCTTGTGTTTAATAATAAGGAGAAATTAAGACTGTCAACCAATAGATGTAATAAATATGTTCACCCATGGTACATATATATATAAGTAGTTACAAGTTTCAAAGCAGGTTCTTAATGCTCAGTACATTTAAACATTAAAAACGTAAAAAAAAAGTTATTCACGTTTAAAAAATGGGTTAAATACAAAGTTAAGAACCTGTATAGTGTGGCATAGAAATGTCAGATAAAATGTATTTGCATAGTACATATATTATACATCTAGTTACTTGGAACAGAAGAGTGATGCAACAACAAAACATCTGCCTGTATGTACTTTATATTCTAAAAAGAACCTTTAAAAAGTATATATATATATGACATATGTTGTGAATGACACTATTATACATGAAATAAAACAATATTGATAAGAGATAAGTAGAGTGAACTCACTCTACTTAGGCTTGCATCATAAGTGTTGTCAGGATGACTTAGAAACTAAAAGAAAATTGATACTTTTTCCATGAAGAATGGATTTTACTATATGCATTTAAAAATAATAAGATGATTTATGGTAATGTATTAGATAGTATGAATATCAATTACTATAACCCAAATGTAGGCATGTGATCTTTTTGAATGATCAAGGACCCAAATATATACTTGGTTGTAAATAAGGGGGAAGGTAGTGACTATGAAGATAAAGAACAGATCATGGAGGCGATTGGAAGTAATTTTGATTTTTCTTAAAACATTATTTTGGGGGATTTTTAACTAATAGGTGATTTTTTACTTATATGTTAGAAGATTGAACTAGTTGTGACACTATATGTAGACCAATGAGAGAAGCTAGACCAGAAGAAGGTAGATAATTGGGTAATTAAATTAGCAAGTTAAGTCACAATGATAATATCCTCTGCCTAAGAATTGGGATTGGAGGTTATAAGTACAGCATATGAATAAACTTGGAAGATGGAGCCCAGAGAATTACCTGCTGTGTTGAAGATGGAATATGTCAGAACGAGAGGAATTAATGATTCCAAAGTGTTTGATGCAGGCAACTTAAAGATTACAGTTATTATTGTATCTGATAGAAAAGGTAAGACAGTCAATTAGTGGAGAAAGATAAGCCTTTTTAAAAAAAATTAAGGTGCTACGGAGTCACCTATTAGATCTGCAAGTGATGTGGGGTAGACAAGTGAATGAATTAATGAATTTTCTAACTAGAAAGAAAGTGATATGCTTTCTTGGGGGACTAGTTCCTTATCTTTACTGCAGTGATCTTATGAATGGATACATATGATAAAATCATTGATAAGACATCCCTGGAAATGAGTGCTTATAAAAACGGGTGAACCCCAAGACCTATGGTTTGGCTAATAGTGTTTTTCTAATGTGAATTCCCTCCTTTTAGTAATTGCACTGTCTGTAGATAGTATTAGTGGTGTATATCTTCGGTTGAAGAGTTTAGGACACAAATGGTAATGATTTATTCAACTTCTAAGTGAGTTCAAACTCATTTCAGAAAAAGATCTGGTAGTTTAAAGTAAGATGAGGACAGACAACTGAGTATGAATTTTAGAAGCATATCACCTTTACACTGCCTCCATAGCAAGTGAAAATTTTTAGTGGTACATGAGAGAAAGCCTACTTTGACTTGAAGAGAAATCCTGAGGGAAATTGAAAACAGCTAAGTGTACACAAGGAATTTCAGCATCTTTGCTGAGCAGGAAAATTGAGTATTAACTGGAGAAGTATAAAGGAACGCTTTTTAAACCTGAGAAAAGAACACTGTATAATTTAAGAGGGATAAGGCACAAGTAAAAAATTCAGGAACAATCAAGTGCTGGAGTTGTCCTTAAGGAGGAGAGATGAGAGAGGATGTAAAAGCACAAGTGTTATCTTTGACTTTACTGGGATCACCAGAAAGATAGTCCGTGAAGAGTCACAAGCAGACATAGTAGATAAATGCAGAAAGGAAAGATACTAAATTTCCCATTTGAACCAGTGATCATTAATTTTTTTTAAAGATTTATTTATTTGTGCATACAGAACTGGGGTGCCAGAGGCTCAGGGGCGGTGAGAGGCTTCACCAGAGACAGAGTGGGGAACAGAACAGACAGATTGATGAAGCACACTGCTGAGGGGAGCAGCGGGCGGGTCAGGGGAAGTCTGCTGTGCCATGTGGTCACCTCTGGGGCAGGCAGGAATCGAACTCATGCGGAGGCAGCTTTAGATTCTCAGTGCTGTGCTTTAACCCACTGCGCCACCAGGGAGGGCCCCAGTGATCATTAATTTTAAGAAATTTTGTTGTGATTTCTTCATATACAGAAGTAAGAATTTACTATGAAACATTCTGCTCAAGTAGCTGACAAAGGAAGGAGGACTGAGCAAGGCAGTTAGCAGTGTCTTCCAGAGGGAATTTACAGGGAGGTATTGGAGTCTAAGGTGGATAAAAAGGTCATTCAGGACTTCTGCCATCTTCCATAAGGTAAAGATTGGTTATACAGTATGCATTTAGATTATTGCTGATACTCCAAGTATATTTTCTGTAAATTTACTTTGGATTCATATTAGGATCCTGCCTATAGAAATACATGGAATTTCATGTTTAGACCTCACTATACCTCAGAATACAGATAAATAGAAAGCATATTATATAAAATAGAAATTGGTCAACTAAACTTTTTATTCCACATGTCTAATAACCACACAAAGGTTAAATGGCACCTTTTCTAATAAAAACCCATCACTGGCATTCAGATCTTCTTTGAAAAAACGTAAAGCCTCACATACTGCTCTTTTCATTGCTCCCATGGAAAGTAAACTCATGATACATGAATAACTTGCATTTTTGTATCAAAATACAATCAGGAAAGAATAAACTAATTATGAAATAAATATTGCTCATAACTACAAATGTTAACTACTATTTTACTTAAAATATATAAGCAACATTTTCATATTGACATTTTCCTCCATTTCATGCCTAAAAGTTTAGCTTCATATACTTCTAGTAACTTTTTAATATTTTTGACCAGTGAATATGAATATTTGCATTGTGCAAACAAGTGGTTCAACATACTTACCTACCTAAGAAAGTATAGAAAGATCTAGGAGAAAATAAGCAGTTTTTCTTTAAGAGCTATTAATAACTGCAATAGCATATATCTGATACATTATTGACTCGTACAATTGTAGAAAATCATATCATGTGTTAATGTCTTCTATTTAATTAAAGTTGGTTTCATAAAGCTAAATATAATCCATTCCCTTATTGCTCAAGTAAAGCATTAGGATAAAATTCAGCTCTGCAATTTCTGCAGTGGCTCTGCATTATCTGCTTCCTATTACATAAGTAATGCATACACAATTCACAACATAACAAAATTTAAGTTTGGGGGAGTATGTGGTCACTGCTACCTTAACAGTGACCAAAGATAAACATTTATCTGAAAAATACTGTAAATTACATTTTGATGTAAGTAGAGTTAATGTAGTCATGTCACTAATTAGTGCCTGTCAGTCTGACTACAGATAAAACTTTTAAGTAGGTCAGTATGAATTATTAGTTGTAGGAGATAAAACTTTAACTCAAACATGACCACAAAACAAATAGAAAAGAAACAAAAAGAAAGAATATTAAAATTTTCAACTTAAAGATTTCTTTTTAAATTTTAGTTTATTTTTACATATTTTTGTATCTCAGTTGCAATCCCCTTGGGTTTTCCATCACCAAATCACCCATGTGCCCTCACCATAGTCCAGTGCATTTCACTCCCCCCACTGTTTTTGATACCATTCCCCATTATACCCCCACATATTTTTTTTAAAGATTTATTTATACAAACAGCACTGGGGTACAGGCCAGTGGTGCAGGGGCAGTGAGAGGGTTCACCAGAGAGAGCGGGGAGCAGAACAGACAGAGCAACGAAGTACACTGCTGAGGGGAGCAGCGGGCGGGTCAGGAGAGGTCTGCCACGCCATGAGGATCTCTTCCAGGGCAGGCAGGGATCTAACTCATGCAAAAGTGGCTTTATCTTCTTAGTATAGTGCTTTAACCCGCTGCGCCTCCAGGGAGGGCCACCCCTATATATTTTTAAAAGTTCTTTATCTAACTAGGAAACACCAAGGCACAGCCCATATTGTAAAATGTGTTTTGACTTATTATATTTTCAATAAAAGAAAATGATTCATGTAAATTCATTTCCTGATTTTAAAATCAAACACTTCGTAGCTTACTATAATCCAGGGAACACCAACTATAGATTCTAAGAATATAGCTATAGATCAGCCATTTGATATCTCCACAAAAAAGAAAAAATCTGTTTTGTATTAGTTACAAATTATAAGTTCTAAGGCTCAGACTCATATCTGACACTGAGTAGTTGGGTGATTGTCACTTCATTTCCTGAGCTTGATTTTTCCCAGTTGTAGGAGTAAAGTGAGTTAAATGTTTTGTCTTCTTTCAAAGATGGCACATTAGGAACTAGCTAGTAATCCCACTCATACTAGCTAGCCTGTCCTTGATCCTTATAACAACTATGAAACAGGTACTATTATGAAGTCACTTTTCAGATGAGAAAACTGAGTTTTAGAAAGGGAAAAGTAACTTGACTAAGATCATTCAAATATTAAGTAGCAGAGTTGTTTTAGATCTGTGATAATCTGGCCTGGTTTCAGAGTTATAGAAAGTATAATTTACATCATGAAAATCTAGGCCCTTTAGCTTACTTAACATAGGTCACAGCATATGTGATATTTACCAAAATATTAACGATTAGAAGAAAATAGCTTTCTTGCATTGATTAAAAAAAAAAGATATAACATATGTGACTGGAGAGGGGACGACCTTTCTAAATTATTCTACATCTTGAACAATTTTTTCCAAACACAAAAATAAACAAATTTCCACAGTAATTCTATCCATTTTCTTTAAAATGTGTATTTCTAGGGAACTAACACCTATATTTATCTAATTTAACTAGTCAGCTACTTCTCAGGACTGTTCTTCTTAAAGAATTTTTGTGATGATTCTTAGACATATAAAATGTGTTGACTGTAAGAAAACCTGACATCAATTGACTTGACTCAAAAGCCCCTTTACAAACATCAAACCAGTTACATTTTAATCCTTGACCATTTATTAAGGAATAATCATGCTTATTAAGAATGACCATTATTTATTGAAAAGTAGTCAAGAGTTAGAACCTATATTAAGACAAACTGTAAAATATTTCAAGCCCCTGCCTTGGAATATTCTCTGGTTTCCAGACATTAAATGACCTTTACTTGCTTTATTAGCCTGCAATCTTTCAGCTCTAAGTGTGAGAAATCAAATGCAAACTGGTGTTAGCTAAATAGAAAGTATTATGGTTCCTACAGAGGAAAAGGCCAGTGGTACTATCAAATCGGGTCAGTCGGCTCCAGGGACTGAAAGCATTTTTAAGAACCTAGTGTTGTTTTCCTTTTTATCTTTGTTCTTTCCTCTGTATTGTTTCCACGTATCATTTATGCAGTCTCAGAACAGCTTCTTGGTCACATTCTAAGTTTCTCAACCACCACAGGAAAACTTGTTTAGGTTGTTAACAGTATTAGTGAAGTTCATGCTGGTTTCTTTTTGACTTGATGTATAAGATAATCTCATAGTTCATCCTAATGCTTCTGAATAAGACTGACCAAACCTTGACTCAGTCATGGGCAAAGAGCACTTCATGTCCTAGTTACACCACCTAGTTCCCTTATAATATCATCGCCCACAGGAGGTAAATGAAAAGCAAACTGTGCATTACTGGAACTGTAGGACAACAGAATCAATACTTACTGAGCTTTACACTGTGTAGTTTCACCTGAAATACTTGAACTCTAACAAATATTTTTATTTCTGATACTTAAATTTAGATGTTAGTGTATCTGCTAAAGTTAACAATCTTTGTCAAGAGATTATTTACCCACATGAAGAATTAACTTTTCCAGATATGCTAATAAGCATGTTATAAAGAGAAATGTATACGTAAAATGATGATAAACTAGCATCAAACTCGTATATGTGGCAAAAAAAAAGTTATCTTTGGGCCCTCCCTGGTGGCGCCGCGGGTTAAAGCACAGCACTGAGAATCTAAAGCCGCTTCCGCATGAGTTCGATTCCCGCCTGCCCTGGAAGGGACCACATGGCGTGGCAGACCTCTCCTGACCCGCCCGCTGCTCCCCTCAGCAGTGTACTTCGTTGATCTGCCTGTTCTGTTCCCCACTCTGTCTCTGGTGAAGCCTCTCGCCGCTCCTGAACCTCTAGCCTATACCCCAGTTCTGTATGCACAAATAAATAAATCTTTAAAAAAAAAAAAAGTTATCTACTGTGTGCCGGGAATAACTGAAAAACTACCATACAATTAACTTGTTTAATCTTAGGAAAACCCTGTGAAACATCCTTTTTACTGCCTTTATTTTACAGATGAGGTAAATTATCTTTAGATAGAGAGGAGTCTAAATTGGCAACTATGGAATTTCTGACCAAACTCACACATTTGAAATCCAGTTCTTTACGCCAGGACTCATAGTTCACACTATCAAACAACCACTACTAAAACACTTTCACGCACAGAACCCATTAGTTCTACAAGAGAATTAAAATAAGCCAAAGTCTCTGACTGAAGTCAGATTTCCAGGTGTTAGTCAATATGCATTTCTAGTCCCTGGTGAACAAATGGCCCCCAGACCTCCTATGCCTGGGTGAGACCAGAGTGCCAATAACCTTTTAATTCAAAGAATGAAAAAATGTAAATTAAAATGTGCAACCCATTTTGGTTGGTCATCCTAGTACACAAATTAAACTTTCTCCTTGTCATTCCTCAAAAATGTAAGTGAATAGAAATGTTGCGGATGAGAAATTTTCAAGTAAATTTCATTATAACAACTAAATTTCAATTCTGGGTTCTCAGAGAAATGCATTTTTACTATAACTACTGTTGCAGTTGAATGGTCAACAGAACTGTAGTTACAGATTTTAAACTAGATTTATGGAGATGTTTTCTAAAGTTTTCAAATGGTTTGCTTGAATACTGACAAAATATGCATAACTTCCTAGCTGACCCCTAATGTGTACCTAAAGGTAAGTCATTTTAACATTAAGTATATTATGGTTAAAACTGTATTTAAAACATGCAAATTAGATGGTCTCTTGGGGCCACTTTAATGTCAAATCCTTACATTTAACTAGAAAAACAAATTCTTTGAGACATTTATATATAAACAACAAAACTCCTTAGTAAAGGAAACTGAAGATTAATTCACTTGATACAATCAGTAAGACCTTCAATTTCTCACCAACTTGAGTATTGCTTTGCAAACAGAGTTACAATTTCATGACAAATCTTTATTTACAAGAAAAAAAAATCATAGCACGCTACATACTACACAAAAGGCATTTGTGTTTTTCAAGACAGGCAAAGTTTTAAAATACATTTGTTACTAGTTAAAGGATTTGCCAGTGGCAAATCTGAGGAACCCACTTTTGTGTCCTGGTGTCATTCGTTTTACTTCCTTACCTAGCACCTCCTGAGTAAGATAGAATAGGTCTCAAAAGGTAGCAGTTTGACTTTTCTATTTTCCCCTACGAAAATGCCAAGATAGAGAGCTGAAATGATGTAGAAATAAGTGAAATAAAAATCTAAAGCATCTGGTTTCTTAGATCCACATTGGATCAATCAATTCCAAATGCTCCTGGAATGGGGTACAGAACTACTCATGTAAATATTTAAGGCAATCCTCTAAGCATTATACATGTGTATATATGCATATTTGTATGTGTATATACATATGTTTGTATAGACCTTTATGACTAATTTAGAAGATGTAGACAATGGTAATATTGATACTAGACTATAATGTTTAAGAGCATATGCAATCAGATACTCCTGAGTTCTTGACCCTGTCACTTAGATGTATCCATTGCTTAGCGTCTTTGAACATAAATTCCCTTAAACTGAAAGAACTGAATGAAAAACATATGTACACAGCATCTGGCATATACTAAGCACTCAATAAATGAAAGCAACTATTACTGTGAAAATAAGTGTATCAGAAAAACATACTACTAAATGGAATTCCTATGTGTGGGTTTCTATTACTAAACAGTTTAAAGAAATGTTTGAAGCTGGTCTTTTATAATTATGCTTTAATATGTTCGGCTATATTAACAATGCTTTGGAAGGTTTAGAAAGCTCCGATCTGAGAAAACAATGACTTTTTTCTTTAAAGCATTACTATTAACTAGTCCTTTCTTTGAAGTCTTACTATTAAAAGCAAGACTTTTTCCTATCATCTATTCCTTTTCTTTAAAAATGTGCTGTTACAAAGAAGCAGAATCATAACCATGACTGAGAAAATAACTCATGCTAACTAAAATGCACCTCAGACTAAAAGATAGAACTCCAAATCATTAATTTTATTTTTTTAATTGCTTCATATTCTATGGTTTCTTGTTTTATTTGGTTCATGTTTCACTATGTAAAACTTATGAGTGATGCCATGTAGTCTTTATTTTTCTCTCTGTAATTTATTTTGCTAATAATGTCCACTAAGTCTACTCATGTTGATGAAAATGGTAGGATCACATATCTTTTTAGAGCTAAATAGTATTCCTTTATGTACATACACCACATCTTTATTCTATGACCTGTCAGATGTAGATTATCTTCAGCTGATGGCTATTATAAAGCTTCTGTGGAAAAGTAGGTAAATATATCCATTTGAGTTAATGTTTCAGTATTTTCTAGATCAATGCCTAAAAGTGGGAAAAGTGGATTTGGAATTTCTAATTGTTAATTGTTTTCCATAATGAATGCACTAAGTTACATTTCCAGCAACTGTGTACAAAGCTTCTCTTCTCTGTTGTCTCTAGTAGTTGCTATATCCTATGAAAGGTAGCCATTTCACAAGGGTAAGGTGATAGCTCGCTAATGAGTTGACTCCATATTCTTGTGCCTATTTACTGTCTGCATGACTTCTTTTCAGAAGTTTCTGTTCAGATCTCTGTCCAATTTTTAATCAGGATATGTTGTTGAGTTGTTTTTGTATGTGTGGCCCCACTCTTACCCTTCCTCTTTGGGCTACTAGGTCGGAGGTTGAGCAGTGTATTCACTGTGTGTATACTTGAAGATTCCACTGCAGGCCCTGAGGGCTGGAGAAGGGGGAGCATATAATCTAGAGTGCTTTCTCTTTTCTGGAATTTGGGCCCATTTGGAACACATCAGCCCATCTTCTAAGCCGAGGTATTCCAAGGGCACTCCCCAGAGACCTTTCACTGCGCCAGGAACCCTGTCGTGTTTGTCACACCTGGATGGCCACCACCATGAGCCTCTCTTCATTACCTATCACTCAGTTGTCTTTAACTCTGATAATACTTCTAATGCAATTGTGTTGGTTTCCAAGAGGAAGTAGGTACTTTAGTCTCCCCATTAAGCTGTGGGATTCTCAGTGTTATTCTGTTCTTCAGTTAAGTTTTAGTTGTTCCTCTTATGGAGTCAGCAAGAAAAATATTCTGTCACAATCTTGGTGATATCTTTCAAATCATTCATTTTAAATTAAAAGCTAAAATGTCATAGGAATTGTAAATTCCCATCTATTATCAGCCTTTTTCTATTCGTCAAGTGACGGAAAAAACAAATATTAATGCAATATTTCTTAATTAAATAGAAAAGCTTCATTCACTATTCACAGTAATAAAATATATACCAGAAACACAGTCTGTTCCATAACCTGAATATGGAGGACTAAGAATATCACTAAAAAGGACACTGACTCAGGAAAAAAGACTTCTATGTTAAATGTCAATGGGTTACAATCTAATTGTACAGGTGCTGGATTCCTCACACCTATTGCCCATAGCCATTTCCACTTGAGATCAAGCTTTGTCATCTGTACTGGCAGGCTTGAAATCCATTAACTAAAATTATGGACAAAAATACAGGGTGACCTCCAAAATTGTTCTACCATTGTTCTACTTTCCTTTTTAAAAATTTGTTAGTTAAAGTATATAGCAGTCTTCAAATTTATGCTTTAGTTGTATTAATTCATTAAGTTGTAAGAACAGTGAGCTGTTTGAGATTTATTTGGTGTCTGAAAAAAATGCTGTACACTTATCTACCCATCCTAGCTGTGTTTACTAACAAGGACTACAGATAATATTAGTCTCGCAGAGCTAGATACCTCTGCCCCCAAACCTGTGAATTCATATCAAGGTAAATCTGTGATATTTGTGTGAGGAAACAAAGAACCAATAAATATCTTATACTGTTATATATCAAAAGGTCTTTAGGTCTAAAATGATGGACATCACTTAATAGGTGGGGGTAGGGAGTGAACATGGGAAAATTTGAGCAATAAAAGTAAAATCAGGTTTTACTGACTAATATATATGGAGCATGTATTTTAAAACAGTAAGTTAATAGGATCATTAGAAAGAATTATATTTGTTCAACTATAACAAAATACTTTATTGATCACTTAAATAGGTAAAGCATCACTTTCTTAGCTGAAATAGGCAATTAAAATTAATGTCTTCCCTGCTCAAGTTCTCATATCAACTGTATTCTAATATAACCCAATAACCCTATTTAATGATAAAAGGTCTTTTTAAGATAACTTTAGCTAGTAAGTAAGACATACTTGAATTACAATGCTGTCACTTTGCAGTTGGTAATAAGATCATTGCTTCAGACAGAATAATAAACAATTAGATAAAAGATTGACAGGTAATTTTACAAAAGAGGAATTATGCTATTGTATTCTTAACTTATGATCAGTCTAAATATTAAAAGTGACATAGGTAGGGCCCTCCCTGGTGGAGCAGTGGGTTAAAGCACTAAGAAGCTAAAGCTACTTTAGCATGAGTTCGAACCCCACTCGCCCCAGATGTGACCACATGGCGAGGCAGACCTCTCCTGACCCGCCCGCTGCTCCCCTCAGCAGTGTACTTCATCCATCTGCCTGTTCTGCTCCCCACTCTGCCTCTGGTGAATCCTCTAGCTGCCCCTGAACCTCTGGCCTGTACCCCAATTCTGTATGCACAAATAAATATTTTTTAAAAAAGTGACATAGTACTGTGTTAAGAGCATTACTCTGAAAGTTTCACCTGAATGTAAGCAAAATTCCAGAAAAGTTTCTATTGGAAAAAGGTCATTCTAGAATGACAACAATCTGTGGATATGACTAATTTAAATGAACTGATTTTAAACACTTTAAGGCAGCTGAGGAACTATGAGTATGCACTGGTGTGAAAGAAATGTAAACTTTCTTACATAGGAAAGAAAGAACATACCATGATTTTGAGAAATGTATGCCTCCCTAGGCCTCATACTTTCCTAATCCTGGAATTAGTCATCGGAAATAACTATAGCTTATGCTTTTATTAGTATTAACAGTGTATTTTTTCCCTTTAACCAGAAAGTCTTTTAATACTATTTTGCAGGAAATAACCTGCCTATACTGAATTTTACTCAGCATTTGTCTGATGATCTTTTTAACTTTCGCATAGTAGTTTCTCTATATACATAATTCTAGGTGGGTAGGGTCCTTTTCTTTGAACAATTTGAATTTTTCAGTCTATTCTTCTATTCTAATGCTTCTGAGAAGCCATTCTCATTAAAGTTCTCTGCCTTACTTCTCCCATCTGCACCAGTGTCTGAAAATTTTATTTGTGAATATCTCTTTATTAATTTCTCTGCTGCCATAACAAAATACTGTGGACTAGGGTGACTTTTAAAAAGCAGACCTTTTATGTTTTCAGTCTTAGATGCCAGCAGCCCAAGAGTATGGTATTAAGAAAATAGGTTTTTCTGAGACTTCTTTGGCTCTTGGCAGCCACAATATCCCTGTGTGGTCATTGGGAGAGAGGGCAAACTCTGATGGTTTTCTGATAAGGGTCCTATCATGCTAACCTCATCTAACCCTAATCACCTGACCAAGTCCTCATCCCCAGAGATTATCATATTGTGATTTGGGCTTCAGCATAAGAATTTTGAAGGAAACAATCACTGAGTCCATACAATATGTTTTAGTATTAAGTTACATGTTTCATGAGTCTTCAGTATCTATGATATGGCACCTGCAATTAACTTTTGCAAATTCTGAACTGTAAATACTAATTCATTTCTTCTTCAATTCTTTTTCCTCTGATACTCTTATGACATATAGTTTATATTTGTTGAAATATCCAATAGTTCTTAGTCATCATCTTCTGGATTTTTTCCTCCATTTTTTTTCCTCTTTGAATTTGTTTTGATAGTTTTTTCTGATAAAGACTATTTGAGGTTTTTACTCTTAAAACTCCTTTTCTCTCTGCTTATATTATTCATCTAGTCTCTTGTTTCCAATACTCTGAGTTGTTTTAAATTATTTATCTTATAGTTACAATATATTTAACATACCAAAGACTGCTTCATCATACATAGATTTCATTTCAAGATTTTGGTTTTTCTATACTTTTATGGTACTTCAGACTTTTTATTTTGTTATTGACAGTCAACCCTTTTGTATTGGGTAATAGGAAAAGAGGTAATTAAGACTCTGGGGTGAAGATTTATATTTACATTAGTAGTTGAGCTTTGCTTTATGTTATAGGTTAAGATATAAGGGGATTCACATTTATTTGCAAGAGAAAGTCACACCTGGCAAAAACAAGAAAACAATAATTGTGCACCTTTATTTCTTCAAGAGAATTGCCTTTTTTTTTTTTTTTTGAGAATCAATGACTGTTAGCGAGCAACTGGCCAGGATAGTGTAAAAATGGTTTCTATTCCAGATAACAGAAGCAGAGAGAATACTTCCTAGCATATTCTAGAGGTTAGTGTGATCTTAATGCTAGGACAAAGCAAGAACATCTCCTCTCATAGCTGGCACTGGAAGTTCCACATAAAGCAGCAAGACAAATAAGTGAGAATATCCTAGGATCTTAATATAACAAAAATGTCTGAGGGGGGGGGGGGATGAGCATGGTGGAGAAATAAGGTTGGTAACTTAAGCAAATTTAGAGCTGAGTGGAATCTGCATAAGATTAAAGACCATAGGTTGTTTATAAGTACTTTTTCTGTTTTCTTACATGATTCTGAAAACACTGTGCGAGGTAGTGATGTCATTTGCCTAAATTTACTAGCAATGTAATACTGATCTTAAGACCAAGATGTTGGAAGAATGTATGAAAAATTTGTGTTCTTCAGAAGGGCAAAATTCACAAGTGGGTTTATTGGCTTCTTTGTGGGAAGATTTTACATAGTAATTGCAGACCTGTTTAGAGTTTCCACTTATTCTGATTTCAGTTTCAACAGTTTTTTTTTTTTTCTAGGAATTGTTATATCTCATCTAAGTGATCAGATTTGTACTTGTATACGAGTTCATTATTCTCCTTTGTAGTTTTTTATTACTGTAAAATCAGTAAAGATAAACCCTCTATGTTCCTCACTTAGTAACTTTAGACATTTCTTGGTCCTGTTTTTTCAAAGAACCTCTCATGATTTTGTTTATCTGTATCTGCTTTATTGATTGTCTATTTTCAGCGGCATTCTTATCTGGTTGTATTATTTCCTTTCTTCTGCTTGATGTAAGTTTTAAAACATTCCATCTGTTGAACACAGATGTCTCCAACTACAAATTTTGCTCTGAACACTGCTTTCACTATATATCCTATAAATTGAGATGTTAAACATTTATTTTCCATTAGTGAAAATAAAACCTATGGGCCCTCCCTGGTGGCGCAGTGGGTTAAAGCACAGCACTGAGAATCTAAAGCCGCTTCCGCATGAGTTCGATTCCCGCCTGCCCCGGAGGTGA
>NW_004567106.1:36187752-36230889 GCF_000260355.1 Condylura cristata | reverse complement strand
TTAAGCTTCTTAGTGCTGTTCTTTGACCCATTGCACCACCAGGGAGGGCCATTCCAGATTACTTGTGATTGCAGTTTCTGTGATGTGTTCTCTCCCTCCTGTTTTTTTCAGTATGAGTTGTATACATAGTAGGCATGCTGTAGTAGGACATTGCTTTCTGGAAATCTCACCTAAAGATCTCCGCCTTTTGATTGCATTTTGAATCCTTTTATGTTTACTCTCTGAAAGTAGAACCTTCCTATTTGGCATGCCTTGGTGATTTTTGGGTGGGGCTGGGAATGCACAAAGTAGTAATGTCCCAGGTACAAAAACCTACCCAATCATGCCAAATGGGAATACTATACTTTCAGGTAGCAGAGAAAACCTGTGTTTGCGTTTATATCTCTACTTTGATTTGTCTTCTACGTGCTTCCTGCTTTGTTTGTGATTCTGTTCCTCTTCTTTTGTCTTTATGAAGTGGATATGTAGTAGCATAACAAACTCCCTCTAGTAGAACTAAAAAAATAGAATTTATTTTCAAGGAATGTTACTGAGAGATAAGTGATATGTAGTGGGATAAGGAGGAAAAGCAGCTGAGGAGTCACTAGGAACTAAAAGAACCGGTGAAGACATCATCTGGAGGAAAAGATGTTGCAATATTCACAATTGTATCAATAGCAGTTTAGCATAAAATTCATATTTAGTACCTTTTGCTCTATTTCCTTCAAGAGCATCATTGGAATTTTTATGGGGTTTGCATTAAATCTAGATAGCAGTTTTGGGAATAAAGTATTTTTGATCACATCTCATGAACATGGAATAGCTTTTAATCGCTACATGTCTTGAATTATAGTGCCTCATAATTTCAATTGTATAAATCTTTGGTAAGATTTATTCTTAGGTATTTTCTTTATGTAGTTATAAATGGAATTCTTTTTAAATTCTTGATCTTTTTTTATTTAAAAATATGAAGGACTAATGTGTATTAATTTTATAGCATGTTACTCTACCAAAATACTACTAGAAATAATGAGTATCCTCTTTAAAGTAACAGTATCGTTTGCAAATACTGGCCGTTTCCACATGTTTTTCAATCTGAATTTCTTTTTAAATTGAAAAGGGCAGGTTTATTATGAACAGAGAAGTACACAGGTTGTGTTGCCCCAATCTGAATTTTTGGCTTTATGTGGTTGTCTACTCTAGCTAAAAATCCCTAATACTAAATTAAGTGTACTATTGACTATAGGTTTGTAATCTCAGGCTCTTATTACACTGAGGTATTAAGCTTTATCATAAATGGGTGCTACATCTTAAATGCTGTTAAATAATCCACTGATATTATTATAAGGCTTTCATTTGCTGATACTATGAATTACCTTAATTGATTTCTACATGTTAAATCATCCTTACACACCTGGAAAACTCCACTTAGCTGTAGTTTATGATCTTTATAATGTAGTATCTTCATCAGATTAATTTTCTTTGGGTGTGAAGCTCTTAATCTAATTTTGTTAGTAGGATAATGTTGGAATTCTAAACTCTTCCTTCTTTTTGAATTTGTTGGAATATTTTTAGTAAAATGGGCTTATGTTTTCCTCTAATGGCTTGATAAAATTCACTTGAAAAGGCATGTAGTCCTGGGCTTTTGTTTGGGGTTGGAATTCTTGCTTATTTTTTGATTGTGGTCAGCCTACTAAAGAATACTTTTATCTATGGTTCAATCACAGTAAACATAACTCAATTTAAAAAACATATATATGGCCCTCCCTGGTGGCACAGCGGGTTAAAGCACAGCACTGAGAAGCTAAAGCCACTTCCGCATGAGTTCGATTCCCGCCTGCCCCGGAGGTGACCACATGGCGTGGCAGACCTCTCCTGACCCGCCCACTGCTCCCCTCAGCAGTGTACTTCATCGATCTGACTGTTCCCCTCCCCACTCTGTCTCTGGTGAAGCCTCTCGCCGCCCCTGAGCCTCTGGCCTGTACCCCAGTTCTGTATGAATAAATAAATAAATCTTTAAAAAAAAACATATATATATATATACACACAACATTTAAAGAGTGTAAAATTAGCATAGTTATTCATCCCTTGTATTTCTGTGTCTCTACAGTGATTGCTCCTTTTTAATTTCTAATTCCATTGAAGTTTGTTTCTTATTCCTTGTTAACCTAGCTAAAGATTTGTTAATTCTATCTTCCTGAATACCTCTTAGTGTTGATCTTTTATATAAAGTTTATTTTCATTCTTTTCAAACTTTTCCAAAACATTGACTAAGAAGCAATGTTTTCGTGAACATTGTTTTCTCCAGTTTATATTTATTGAGGCAAATTAGGTTTACATCTTTAAGTTTCTGGAGATTATAGGTTCAAACCACTAAAAATGTATTCTTCTATACCCTGCAATTCTCACAAATACCTCACCAATTCTCTACCATGGTTTTTATGCCCGCCACCAATCCTACCCTACCACACTCCTGCTCTGGTTGTCAGCTTGACAGTCAGATGAGTTTATTGCTAGTTTGGGTTTGACTAACCCTTTGTTGTGTTTCTCTGTGTTCCATAATTTGCCTTTCTCTTTCTGACTTATTTTGCTTAGTATTAACTCCAGTTCCACCCATGTTGGTGCAAATGGCCAACTTCATCATTTCTATTACTGAGAAGTAGTCCATTGTGTGTGCATTAGTGTGCATATACATATACCAAATTTATCTATCCTTGGACACTGAGATAGTTTCTCTCACTTAGCTATTGCAAACAGGGCTGCAATGAACATAGGAGTCATAAATCTCAAATTTGTGTTTTTCTGTTCTTTGGATAGATGTCTAGGAGTGGCATTGCCAGGTCACATGGCAGGTCCATGTTTACTATTTTGAAAAGCCAAGCCTTTTTTTAGGAGATTAACATTTTTTTGGGATATCAGCATACCCTGATATCAAAAGATAAGGATATCACAGAAGAAAGCTGCCCAGCACTAATCCTGATAACACATGCAAAAGTTCTTAACAGCATTTTAGCAAACCATATTCAACAGACTCCCAGACTGTATTATAGAACTCTAATAATCAAAATAGTGGGGTATTAGATCATATTGGTATAGATGCAGAGACTAATGGAATAGAAATCAGTGTCTAGAAGTAAGTCCATACTTACACGAACAATTAGTCCACAACAAAGAAGTCAAAAGTACACACAGTGGAGAAAGAAACTCCTAAAGGGTGTTGGGAACTAGACCAGTATCACAAAAGTATCACACAACATTCACAAAGATTAAGTGAAAACAGATTAAAGACTTGGATGATATAATTCCTGAGACTATAAAATATACGAAGAAAACATAACCAAAAGACATCACTGTTAATTTCAGCAATGTATTTAGGGCTTGGACCCCAAAGGCAAGGTAAACAAAAGCAAAAATAAACCACTAAGAGAACGCAGACAAAAAGCTTCTGTTAAAAATATTTTAACCCCTTACTTATTTTGCTTGGAATAATGCATAAGATATGGAAGTAGGAAAAACACAATAATTGAGGCAGAATATGCATTATGAAGGAAGGAAATCATTCCTATATGGACTAAAGTAACAGAACCCTAATTTATATTTTGTTCTGATGACATATATATATATATATGAAAATAGGTGCATATGTTGTTTTCAGAGAAGCTAGAGAATCTATACGTTAATCAATTCCTTAATTGCTTTGTTAATATACCAGGCATCTGACATGTGCATTTTGGTGATTATTAAATTCCATTTATGATTTCCTAAAAAGGCCTTATAAAGCTAAGGACCTATTATCTTATTCATTGAAATCCTTCTTTCTTGGGGTCACAGAAGACAATTAAATCCTCGAGCCTTAAGACATCCAATTGATATAATTAACTTTTCTCTGTTGTGTCTAGAATGGTACTCACTGGATATGCTTGGTTAACTGAGAACAAAATATATTACTACTCATTTTTGAAAGATTCCTTACTTTATACAACTCAATTTTAGTGATTGTTTAGTAATTAAGCTTTTTGGAACTATACCTTTTATTGAACTTCTGGTAATCGACATAAAGACTCAGTATCATGCTCTGTTCATGTTACAAAAGTAGATTGTTTAGTGTAGTCAAACATTCCTCAGTAATTATCTACAAATATGAATAGTACACTAAATGATGAATTCTTGGCACTACTAGAACATAACGTTTTTACTGAAACTTATACATTTTGGTCTTTGAAAAAGATTTTGGACATTAAAATAGAAACTTTTTTTTTCTCACTGTAGCATTTCAGTATTTCTCCAATTGTCCCCTGTAACCTTAAGGAATTTGTTTCTTCTAATACCAGAGGTACCAAATAGAATCCTCGAATGCTCACTTAAACTATGAATAATCTCACTTATTGCAAGGGGAATAATTTATGCACATGTCCTATATTGTATTTTGCAAAGCTACAGTAACCATAAAGATGTTTAGTCAAAAGATACTTACTGAGTACAAACCCCTATAGACAAATTTGCCAGTGTATTTTTTGTTGGTTTGTGATACACCAGATTCTCAAATAGCAGTACACTTGTACTCCAGCCCAGTGCTCGTGCTATATCCTTTCCATTTTTTTTTATGCTGCCTTTTCTTGACATTTTGGCTAACTACCCTATCATCCCCATCAGACTCACATCCAGAGACAGAAGAGAACCATGTTTCCCAAAGTGTCTTTAAAAGCAAGTAACTTTATAACTTTAGTTTTTAGAAGAATTTTGTGCATTTGTCATTAGCCCAGAACCTAATTGCATCAGATCATTGCTAGCACAGAGCAATTATGACCCAGCTATTTAGGGACTGAGTGAACAGTTGGAAAACTGGACACAGAATTGGCCACACAAAATTGTTGTACACCCTTGTAAGGCAACTGTTTCACTTTATCCCTTTCCATTTATTCCTTCAAAACACTGTTGTGAGGATTTTCTAGGTGCTTGAGGATTTCTAATCTTGCTGTTGTAAATATTTCAGCAGTTAAACTTAATCCACAAGCCTCCCTTATCTAAATCAGCAAATGGCTCTACTTGGTAACTTAATAAGAAAATGTAAGCAAGCAGATGTGACGGAGAAAAACTCACCCTTGATGTACCAACTAAGGGCTATATCACAATACCTTCTCAGTGTCTCACCTTCCGGGTATAGGTATGTGACCTTGCTCCACATTGTCAATCTGGCCCTCTATATCACTTTGCTTCATTAGGTCAAATGAATTTTGAAATATCCTTCAGATTATAACCCTTTAACAGATGTATATTTCTGCAGCAGCCACTCAATTTCTACAGACACCTTGTGAGTAAAAGAACAGTATTTATGCACTGTTTGAGTACTTCCCTTCAAACTCATGTCAAACCTACTGCACTATGACTACTGAAATCTACATTCTATTAGAACTTAATCTGTCCATTGATTAACAGCACCTCTTAGACAGTTCCATTCAATATTTTCCTGTCATAGTATAGATTTGACCACTAAACTCTATTTAAAATGTACTTATATTAGAATAGTGTCTTGAGTGTCTCTTTAGGCTTAGTGTGACCTCAACTTCTGAAACTACCCAAAACAGAAGGAATTTAACTTCTTCATATTCTTGTGTTCAACCTTATCGCTGTTGTTCATTTAAACATGGTGTTGTTTCAGTTCCGACTATTCAGTTTAAACTTTTCCTTCAGCAAATCCTTAGCATGTCACCAGTAGTAAATGTTTCTCCTAGTGTAATATCAATAGACAGTCTTTGTCTCTTAATGAGCTCTCAGTTTCAAATTCATTGTTTTTTTCCCATCCAGTTATACCCTTTATTTTTACCTCCCCATCCAAATACCCCATGTCACAACTTTTCTTCAAATTGTGATCTTATTTTACACTTACTTTTCTGAAATTTCACTAGTGTTTCTTTTCTTATATTTGATAGCGTTTGCTATCCTATCACTTCCTCTCCCCAAAATGAGGGCATTATCCCTAAAATAAGAGGGATTAAATTACCCTAATACTGGGTAATTTCAAAAAGAGCAATCAATCATTAGATAAGTTGCATAAATCAGTTATTAGTGATGGTTCTTTTCTTCCTATAGTGTGGCCTTTAACCTTCATCTCTTCCTACTTTTCTAATACTTGCCAAATAATTAAAAGATGCTATTATTCACAATTTAGTGTATCCCAAAAATACTACAGCATAGTGATTTTGGTGAAATAATTTTGCCACTAAGCTGCTTAATTTCATGTATAAACAGAGCACAATTTAGGCAGGAGAAATTGAATTGATTAGATGTTACATCTAACAAATTAACAGATCTATGCTCTCTAAATTTCTCCTAACAGAAATCTATTTGAGAATATAGTGTCAGGAATTTACCAGCCAAGGCTTGGTTTCCATCCTTCAAAATATTATGTGAAATAGTGTCTTTCACAATATTTCAGGTGAAGGAGATTTTAAAAGTAAGACATTCTCTGAAACTAACTTCAAATTTAAAAAGTCAATTACTACAAATTTGTGAAGATAAAATCTTCTAGAAAAAACCGTAACAGGCATAGTATATATTACAAAGACAACTGGGACACAAATTAGTTCTATCATGAGGTTCAACATTTTCAGATTTGCAATTGGTGTTTTTAGTTTGCTATCACTGCTCTCAGGAATTATCAGAAACTTAGTGGCTCAGAATAGTATATAGTTTCTTACAGATATGAATTCTGATAACAGTTTCACTGAGTAAAAATCAGGGTGTCAGCAAGACTGTGCACCCCCTGGAGATGTGAGGGGAGACTCTGTTCCTTGTCTCTTAAAGCTTCTTAGAGAACCTGGATATCTTGGCATGTACCCAAAGATTACTCAGTCTCCCACTGAGACCTTGTGTAAACTCTAAATCTGTTTCTTCTAGAAAATTATGCTAGTCAGGGCATTGTCAAAACTGAATAAAGTGGAAAGAACTAACATTGCCTTAGCAAAGGCAGTTCTATCTCCTAACTTATACTTACTGTTAGTTTTATGGTACACCATAAAACACCCTCTTGACATTATAAAGCAGGTAACCTCAGGAAATAGTGTCTAAAACGCGGAGAAGGATTAACTTTCCATGTGACTGCGTTTATTTGGGGTTTGAACACGCTACTTCTGCCTTTTCCCAGTTTGGATTATTTGGCTTTAACATATTAAGCAAGGTAATCAAATCACTGCACAGACATAACACTACAAAGGAAAATACATCTCAGTATTCCAAAAACTCATTTTAAGTGAGTTGATGAGAATTATCTGGATCTTTTTACTGGAGATGCAGACATCCTTGCTCTGTTATAAACTTCGAAGACAAGTCATCACCTGCATTTCAGGTATCACTTGACAGCAAAAACAATTTAAAAGGAAACCTGTCTAAATTATATTTTACAAGTTTTCTGAAAGTTATTAAGACGGTAAAACTTTTTTCTGACTATCTACATAGAGAAACCTGTCAAATTAATACAGGAGTAAGAAGGAAACCCTGATTAAGACATAGGAGCCTAATCTGATCAGTACCTAGACTATAGTTTGGGACAATATATTAATATCACAAGTACAGATAAAAAAATTAACCCTCTACTTTTGACTATAATTATCATTTGCTATCCCACATATTTTAATATACTATATAGCACTACATTTTAAATGAGTCGATAGTGTTGGATTTTCTAACGAAAGCAACTTTTCATAGAAAAATACTGATACCTGAGTAGAAATCTAGACTATTTTTACATTGTATATCCCAGCTCATAATATTTATGTATTATGCAGGATATACTATATCTAATTTCCAGATTTTACATGTTTTGATAATTTTTATCAATTTGAATTAGACATCACCAACCAGAATCATTTCCTGCCCAGTTTACTTTGTGTAACATACTATTTTACTCTGTGTAACTCTGTCTCTTCCTGACATTCATCAGTGTGTCTTTTCCTTCACTTTGTAAGGCCCATACAGACTTAAATATTCCATACTCCGGGTGTCTATTAGAAAATCTAGTTCTTCTAGACACAAAATAAATACAAATAAGGACTCAATGAGTAAATGAAAAATCTAAAACAATTTCAAGAAGTTAAAAATGCAGTTGGAATTTTATGATTACATACTGACTGAATTATTTATGTCTCTGGGATTAACAAACTCTGTAATGACTTTGAATACTCATGCAATTCCCTTGAGCTCAGCAAATTTAGAGAGCATTAGCTACCCTTGCTTCAAAGGACCCTGGAATGAAATTTAACTCGTGATTTCAAAAGAGTCAGAGGGTCTGTTTACTCCTATGAAAACAAACTACCTAATAAGAGTTTTGTCCTACACAGGTGTTCTTTACTTTAGTACTGAGACAAATTAGAGGTGCAAGGCTGCATTTTTTTCTTTTGGAATTGATTCAGATTTTCATATATTAGTTGAAATTCTCCCCTGTAACTCCCTCTAAATACTACTATAGCAAAACAAGTCCTCAATATTTATTGCTAGGCTATAAACCAGTAGAAAAATTACATTTGATGTCTATTTCTAAATAAGTATTTGCATCTCTTTAGTAGTAGTCCATATGTGAACTTATCCAGAGGCTTGGTCAATGTAAAAAAGATATAATGGAAATGATGATTTACACTCAAATTATGCATGTATTTCAATATTTCTAGAGGAAAATAAAGAACATTCTAGTAGTAGTTCTCATCCATTTTTGAAGGTACTGCTTTACTGACTTAACCTTACAATCCTCTACCCTACTACAAAAAAAAGATAGAACATTAAAATTCATGCATACAAATTGAGAGATGTTATTTTTCTTGCCTCAATTTTTAAGGCAATCAGTCAACTTTCAGCTCCAAAAGTAAACTTTGATTAATCTAATTACAGTATTTTACCCTCCACCCAAGTTAGCACATAGAAGACAAGGATAATAACACTATTTAAATATAAAGCAAGCTTCATTTGAAACGTACCACTCCTTAGTTATTTAGTTATGTGAATTAAAAAAAAAAAAATACCCCTTTTGTTTACACTGTTCCCAGTGGGAGTTCTTTTCCACATGTAACTAAAACATTATTGATCAACAGTCTATATTTTACATAACATTCTATTAATTTGCACAAGATAATTTTGTTTAGTTACAAAGGTGATATACAAGATTACTCAGTGAAGTAAAGGCTAAGTGAAAATTTCCTTGCTTAGGACCAAGATTATAACACAGAGCTTGATATAAATTAAGGAGCAATACTTCTTAACCTCCCTGAGAGTAAAATTTTATCTTCTAAAAAGCTCTTTCCCGCATGAGGACTTAGAGTTGAATAACATGCCAAGATGCCTGTCTCTCTGAACTCCTTGCTGAAATCATATACTTTCTTAAGATAGTGAAATCTCTTATCCACTCCTATGAAAACCTTGAAACCACTGCATTCCAGGTGATGGATTTGAGTGATGACTCCCTTCACCTCAGATGGTGCCAATTAATTAAATGTTGCCCTTCGTTCACATTCAGTGTTCAGTGGAAGTGTGCGAACTGCACACTGGACAATTAACAACCTTGGAAGAGTAAACATTAAGTGCACTGTCTCCCACACACTATCTATATAGTATCCTCTATAGATACAAGGAGAAAGCTGAGGGGAGTGAAGAGTAAAGGGAACTAGTGAAAGGAATTAAGCTGTAACACAAGCATATATAACAAAAAGTATCACACTAGAGTTTTAAAAGTGATTCCTTCAAGGGATACATTGACAGTTTGAGATACTAACCCTTTGACACTGACTCTCTAGCTTGATACCAGTACATTGGAGAGAATGACAGCCAGTTAGGAAATGAGGGAAAGGCCTCCTGATTCTGGACTATAGCCAGGCCCAGGCAAACCAATGGCCTAACACCGGACATGGTCACGTCTGATTTTTCTGTCCCCCACTGCAGGCCCCTTACAGAAAAGTACAGGCTTCTTCATAGCATCAGAATTTAACTATCTAGACCACAGAAGATACAGAACAAAATATAGGATTTAACAATTCTATGAAGAATGAGTGAATGGATTTAGTTCCCATCAGATTTAGGAGATTGTTAAATTGACTATATATAGCTCTAGAATTTGCCAGAATAATGCATGCCCTTCATATACGCATTAGAAAAAAAATATTCAGAGTAAACTGTGAAGTTGCATATTCTACCTCATTGTAAATATTCATTATCATCTGGAGCATACCCACTTAGAATTGTTACTTTCATGTATACCATCCCAGTAAGCAGGAAAATGCCATGAAAATAGCCACAATCACTGTCCCATAGTCCTGAAATATTGTAAATAATAAAATACTGCTATTTCCCAGTAGGAACAAAAATCACCTTAAAGTACGGTAACAGATATCTTCAAAAGTTTTAAAATATTTATGCTATTATCATTTGAAGCAATTTAATACATTTTTTTCCATTTGGAAAACTTAGAGTTACATATATTTTCTAAAAGATGTATTTTTAGAAGAATTTTATTTCAACCAATGCTAGCTCTTTTACAACTCTCTTCTGGGAAATGAAATAAACTCAGTATTACTGATATATATATATAAAATTGTGATCCCATGATGGTCAATGTTTTTAAGATGTAAGAAGAATGCTTTTTGGAACTCTGTAGGCCTGATTAAATTGAGTACAGAAGAATTGGGAGTGACCTTTGAACCTCAAGCTTTTTATTCTCAGGTTATAGCTAAGGTAACATATAAGGGTTTCAAAAAAGTAATTTCCCTGAAAATGAAAAAGCAAAATCTTCTGTGCCTGTCTAGAAGCAACCTAACACCTAGCTTTCGTATAGGCTTTAATTTCACGATCCTTCAGAGCTCTTAGCATGGATGCTCTAAAGGGGTAAAGTAAAACAACGATTAATATAATATCCATTTTAATACTAAACTTTGTGTCTACCTCCTTGGAGTTCAGCAAAAGTTTTCCTACATTTCACCTAATTTGTGAGAACCACCAGAATGGTCTCCTAAGCCTAAGTAAGGGCAAATGACTTGTATACAGTTTCAAAATTTTCTAAGGGTAAGGCTTCATGATCCTTATTTCATAGGTTATTTACAACTACCCCATACACAGATGTGTGTATATGTTTATCATAAGGAATAGAGCCTACTAACCCTCCTATGGCATTGTGACATATGCCATAAAAAACAAAATGCTGCTGTTCATGGCCTTCCATAATTAGATACCTATCTAGGAACAGTGGTACTTATGAAAGCACTCTTTAATATTTGATTAAATTCTTTGACAATAAGATCAGTGACTACTAGTGCTCTAAAACACCTAAAAACCTAACAGCTTAAATTACGTCACTATTTTTGCTCAAATTTATTTATTCAGGGTGTATATAGACAGGGTGTCTCAAAGACACCCTGAAGAGGTGACTTCCTAAAAAGTGTGACTGACACACACACACACACACACCCATATCATTGCCTAACTGGCAAATGTCCTAGGTGCACTAGAAAAATAGTTGTTTCAACAATTTATAAATATCAATTTCATCAATATGAAAGATAATAAAAATTGATGACTAAAAAAAGTTAGGAGTTTCTACCAATTGGTAGCAGAAATGTTAATATATTCTTCCATAAAATTGGGGTAATGTTTATTTTCATTTCCTTCTGTCAATTTTGGCATCATATCTTGAGGTTCTATACACATGCATATCATGGATTGTCCTGTCTTCTGGCTTCATTTATTAAAAATGTGTAATTTTATCTATAACAACACTAACACTGCAGAAATATGTTATTTGAAACGACATTATAGCATATTTAATCTTATTGTTTGTATAAAACATCTTTTCATCTATTCACTTTGGACCCACCGAACTTCTTTATATTCTTCTAAACATCATGCAGTTGGATCCTGCTTTCTTAAATCTTGCATTCTCTGTCATCTTTGTGGATTGTTCAGTCAATATTTAACATTATGCTTCAAATCATTATTTAGAAATCTACATTACTAGTTTACTAATCTGTCATCTTCCTATATCTATTTCTTTTTGAATTAATTCATTTTTATAATTCCATTTTAATTATGAGGGTTATGAAGCTTTGCATAGTTTTTATTGCTTCTCTGGGAAATAATTTTTCAAAACACACATGTATATGTCCCCAGTTCTTCTTACAGCAATAATTTTATTTTATATTGTAAAAACTCCACATTTCTAAGTTAACAAGGTTTGAATTTCAAATCTTTGTTTTGAGCATTAACTCAAACTTCAACTCTGCTCATTTTATATTGAGAATATGCCACCCATGTATGGCTCAGAGGCAGAAGAATTTGGTAGTCACTGAATGCGAACTTAAGGCTTCCTTCCAAGGATTTTCTGAATTTCTCACTTCCTCAAGCTGATGTTGACTGGATGCCTAAAATCCAGTGGAATTTCTATGAGAGCTTCTGCCACCTCATACCAACATGAACCAAGGTCTACCCCTATTTTAAATCCACACAACCTAGTGGCTCACTCACCACAGGTTAGTTTTCTCTCCAAGTTTAGTTCCCATCTAAAATATATTTGTCCTTTTCTAGAAAGTTGAGGTTGTTGATTTGGGTATTTTACCCTTTTTTTTTTTAATTTTTCAATTGAAGAATGGTTTCTGTCATGCAATTCTGGCACCGACTTACTGAAATGTGCAAAGCTATTATCTTGTATAATGTTCCACACTCAATTTGGCTAATTGTTCCTTCATGGTATCCTTTACTTATTGATCTACTACCTATATTTCCTTACATAAGCATAGATGATTAGAGTTGCAAGTTACCAGTCATTAATTATGGAAGAATATATGCAAAGCACTACCAAAATAACATGCCTAGGCAGAGTCTTATATGAAATAGCCAGCATTAAAACCAGAACATGAAAGCCAGTTGTAAGGCAAAAAAAAAAAAAAATCAACCTAGAGATTTGCAAGTAACTGTTTACCACCTATTCAGAAGTGGTACTATTGTTGATATATATCAAAGCTTGAAATTAAACTGGAAAACATTTTAATAGTTGGAAAATTATGACCTGATAATACCAAGTAAAGCCTTCGGATTATCAGGATATGTCTAAATTTACAGACAGGTATGAGAAGAAGTTATAAATAAAAGCAATAGAGAGGTAGATAAAAGAAATGTATTTTGATTGACCTTTAAGAATGCCTGGCAAAATAATTTATCATAATTTTAAGTAACTTTCTAAATATTTTTCATTGTATATGTGTTTACCACTACCTAGCACTGCAGAAGATTTTTTAAGTTATCTATATTAATAATGTACTTGATATTTCATAAAGTTACTGAGTTGTAACTGACTGAAAGTTCCACTAAATGCAACCTGGGGGCAATCCTTCTCATCTTTAGACAATCCTATTTTCTTGCATATGGATAGAGAATTTATTGTTTTGTAGCATTAACATACTTGCCCTAGTTTTACACAAGCATATTAATCTCCTACTACTCTACTATCCCGATTAAGTTCTACATTCCATATACTGTGAGAAAAAAGCTACTGTATGACAGCCCTTTCAGTTTGAATTGATCAATAGGATTTCAATGTAGTCGTATAACTTGGAATAAACATGCCATGAAAAACAACGGGCATTTACTTTTCAGTAAAAACACTTATTAATTATGAATTCCATTTTTTTCTGGATTCTTTGTCAACCATTTTAATGTTAAATGAAGGCTCTAATGTGATAGACATTATTGAAGCCAAACTATATACATCTTTTCATGGAATACTGGCTGTTTTACAGTAGCAGTCATGTTTTAAGCGAGTATGTGTCTTACCCGCTGCAGGAGTGCTGGGCACTGACTGGCTGTACATATTCTGCTGCTGCTGAGTGGCTTTCATTTCATCTAACTTGAGTGTGGTTCTGACAGCTTTAATCAACCATGTAATGATACCAGTGGAAAACAGACTAAAACCTTCAAAAAGTTTGCATAAGTATTCAATACTGTCATAAATAAGCTTTGTTTCCAATGTTTACTTTCCCCCTTTTCCTATCTCAACACAATTATAGTTTGCACAAAAAAAAAAAAAAGAAAAAAAAAGCTTCACAATAAAAACCTTGGGAGAAAATGATTAATTAACACCCAATTTCCCCAACAATGGATGTCTTCCTATTTAGAAAGAAAGAGCAAGTGGGAAATACCCTTGCTGAACAAATTAAGCCAAGAAATCTTTCTAACCTTTAAAAAAATATATATATGGATGTAATTTAGCTCTCATCTATTCAAAAGGAAAATATATGCCTGTTGGTACACTGCCTACTCCAGCTGAAATGCTTTTGAGGCACTTACACAAAGCAACAGTAATAGAAGAGCAAGCTCGAAATCTTTTGTACTTCCCTTTCATCAAGTCAGGCGGTTAAGTGTGCTTCACATAGTTGTATTTGTGTGGGCTGTATCTCTACAGACCAGGCAGCCAACTGTCATGTGTAACATAGAAAAATATGTCACTTTAAAACTGCTATAACCTGGTTGTAAGTTTTTGGATCCTTTACATTAGCAATTAAAGGTGAAGAGAATATTCACTCATTGGTAGCACTCTATGCAAGAAACTTGTGATACTTTAAAGTGTTCAGAGAATACAATTTTTACAATTCACTGTCTTCTAAGAGCTGTGGCTAGTCTGCAAGCAGAGGGATGCAGTCACTCAGTGTTCTAAGACGGGCAGGACAGGTAGACCGCAGGTGGTAGCCATAGTAGTGGATGCTTCAGCTACTCAAGCGAGGACAGTCACCATTTATCTATTTTTCCCAGACTGGAATTTATGCAAACAAGAAACACTTCAGATAGCACAGCACTGAGCACAATGGTTTGCCCAGTGTTTCTTGCTCTTATTGAAACTTCCCATTACCTTTATTAGCACCTTACTCAGGAAATACTCATGTCTGAATTGTTTTAAAAAAACATAAAAAGGATGTCATATCTCTTATGTTTACTTGTTTCCTTAATATAAAAGATTTCATTCCATTTGAGCAAATGTAACTGTATAAAAAATTAATTGTAGTTGGACAAAAGCTATCATTAAATTACTGAAGGAGAGATTATCACAGAACATGACATCTAATTCATTTTGTAACAAATTTGATACCCAGTGTTTTACTAAATGAGGAAATTTATTAACAATATCCCAACTTATAGCTGTATAGCTTACATTTGCCTAGCTACATAAATAGAATAAGTGATTCATTTTACCCTTTGTTTTAAAGCACCCTCCAAATATATTTTAACTAGAATTTCTAATAAATTATACATTGATAACACCCCTCCCTAACCAATTCCCTTGATTTTAAAGACAACTTTTAAATATCAAAAGCTTTTGAAAAAAATCACAAATATTAAAAGTCACCTGAAATATTACAGAAATAATCCCTATTAAGAGTTTAGTGGAGACCCTCCCCCTCTTAAAGCACAACACTAAGAAACTAAAGCCACCTGCCACCTCCGCATGAGTTCGATTCCCGCCTGCCCCAGAGGTGACCACAACTTGCGGCAGACTTCCCCTGACACGACCGCTGCTCCCTTTAGCAGTGTACTTCGTCGATCTGCCTGTTATGCTCCCCACTCTGTCTCTGGTGAAGTCTCTCACTGCCCCTGAGCCTCTGGCCTGTACCTCAGTTCTATATGCACAAATAAATAAATCTTTTAAAAAAAATAGTGGAAAAAATATACCTGTACATTTTATGAATTAATGACTATAAAGCAGATTAGGTTTTGTATATAAAATATGCAATGTAGAGCTCAGTAGTAGCTGCCATACTTTTTCAGTTTGACAAGTTTCACTTTAAAATACATCCCGAATATTACTACATATCATTAGGTATCTTGTGAAAATATATTTAATGTTGAGTACCAGTTCATCATGTCAGTCTACCTCATTTTTCATAACCATATGCTAAATGGAAGGTACATATGACACTAAAGTTAAATGAATACTATCAAAATAAAAGGGCAAGCCCTAGAGAGAAATAAATAATCCAAGTCATTATAGGATAAGAATTGCTAGAAAACAAAATTTGGACATTTCCTATTTTGTAACCTCTGTAGCCTCCTATTTTGATCAGGTTGGCTTGAATAAATTCTCCTAATAGGGAGTGAGTATAAGTTTCTGAATAATACATATGCTTACAATGTCATCTTTATTAAGCTTCCAAGTTAATTTTAAGAAAACACTATTCAAATTGTCATTTTGTACCACAAAATGCCATTGCATGTAAATATAGGCATTTTGGTCTTAGGTCTCAAATTCATCTTTTAGTGAGTTTGAGAACATTTAAAGAATGATCGCATTTTGCTCCATTACATATGCTCAACTACTTTATTAATATGAACACTAAGTTCAATTTATTCATTCACAAAAAAATTTAGATGATAAATACAATGGTTATTCATTTGAATAACAAAAGAATTTACATTACAAATATTGGGTTATTTTTCTCACTTGAAATTGTTTTTCCTAGATTTGAAAATCAGCTGTGTTAATCCCTACACTAATAATGTTTTATCTTTCCTCTTACAGATGCACCAGCTGTTACAGACATGTCCTAGCTCCACGTCTAGACACAACTTTAAGGCTGGATTCATTTGCACTGCAACATTTGCAGACACTAAAGTTCCCATCTGCAGCCACAGCAACAGGAGCAGAAACCATGTGAGAAGCAGAATTGGCACTGACAATTTCACCTTTCTTAGACAGTCAGTCTGTGTGAGTTATCATGGAACTATCCCAGACAGAATAATGTCTAATTGTGTTCTTTGAATGGAATGCAAAACAACTAAATTTAAATTTGAGTGCTAACAAATACTTATTTTCATGTACCTCAGCATTTAAGTTACTTAATGTGCTTTAAATAGTACCCACAATAATTGTGGGATAACTTCCAATTTAAAAACAAGGCATTTATGTCATTAAATAAAAAAAATACTGTAAAAAATATCATGAAGTTGTATTAAAACTGAATTATTGTGGCAGCATAAAATCTTTTGAGTCCAAAATTATCTCTAGTCTCGATCCTGACTTGTTTGCTAAAACCAAAGATCACTCTTAATCTCTTAGATATTTTTGCTCATTCCACAAAATTGAAAGTCAGCTTGATAAGCACTATAATCTCTAGCATCATAGATGTTTTCTCAAATAGATTGTTCCTCAATAACTAAACTTAATCAGCCACAGGTTTGAAACACTCCACTATTCTACTCTTTGTAAAGAAATTGTGGAAGGTTACAAAACTAACTGAATCTGTGCCTTTCTCATCCAACCTTGGCATATTGTTTTGATTGGCATAATGTCGCCCCCAAAAACACTTAAATATCTAGACCAGGGAGCAGAGAATATGTACAAGGACTGCAGATTATCAAAGTCATAAAAATTTAAAGGGTCATGGTTCCACATAGAAGAAATGTCAACAAAGATATTACACATAATGCTGCTTTTCTTCCATAGTGGTTAGTTAGTGCCTAATAGTAGCAATAAAAACATTTTGGATCAAATGAAACTACTATGGAGAGTAGTCCCATTCATTACAAGAAATTTAGCAGCAGCTACAATCTTTACCTATTAATGGAAGTGCTTACTTGAGAGCTGTGACAATCAGAAATGTTGCCAGATATTACCAGATGCAGAAGGGGCTGCAAAATTGCTTCTACTTGAAAACAACTGCTATGGATGTTTGAACAAGAGAAATTTTAATAGTATTTTGTACTGAAACAATCCTTAGCTTATGGCATTAAATAGATCTTGTAGGTTAGACTCTCGAAGTGCTACCATATAGCAGAAAGTTTAAACCACAAATAAGGCCTAATTTTAAATCAGCCCTGTCCATGATTGGAGCAAAATCATTTACCCCAGACCTAAGAGGAAAAATTTACTCCTCTCTGAAAGATAACATTAGCCAAGTCATTAAATTATTTCAACAACTTTTGTTACATATACCTAATAAATTTATTTAAAGGCCTGAAACAAGGTAATAACTGACAATGGTGTAAAGAAAACTATCAGTTTAAATAAATGCACACTTATAAATTCTATGAATTTAACAGATGCAACATAATGTAACATGTATAATTACAGGATGGAATTGATTATGTAAAATAGAACACACAGGTTGAAAAAAGTTTAGGAAAGAGTAACATTCAGTTAATGATGAAAAAAAAAAAAAGGTAAGTGTTTAGAGAACCAGAAGCAGAAGAGAAATGCTAGGACAGAAGCAACATTAATTTTTATGGCAGTTTTTTATTTTCATAAGAAACTTCATTCCATGAGTTTAAAAAGTTTGATAAATTCCAAGGAATATACATAAGGAAAAAACTAATGGTATCACAGAATGCTCAAAAGCAAAGGCAAAAAGAAACCAAAATAAACTAAGGAAAGAGACATTAAATTGGATTAATATAACTGAGCTAACTTCCCAACTTAAGCAGTGGAGGCAAAAAAAAAATATTTTCTGCCTTCCTTGAGTTAATAGTAGTAAAAATTTTAAAAATAAAGAAAAAAGATGTTAAAATAGTTTTCATCATCATAATTGCATTAGAAACAATTTTTAAAGGTTTTCTGCTTAAAGAATGAGTGTGATCCTGGATATTAGCTGGATAATTCAAGATGGAATGTAGGTCAACAGGAAGGGTAAACACTTGGCTAAATCTAGTTGAATAGTTATATACAGAATGATAACCAGCCTTGTGTGGTTTAAACCATATTTGAAAGTAAACTACATGCAACTTTCAAAAAAGAGTATAAAAATGCTGCAGCTTCTCTATCTAGGAAGTGCACAAGTATTAATTCCTACTAACTACATGTTTAAGTCTACTAAAATAGTACCATATGTGTTAGTAAAAGGTGTCAGAGTAGGAAAATGGAACAAACAATTGTTCATCCAAATGGGAAATGTATGTACAGATTAACAAAGAAATGAAAAATGAATAGTAACTAGTAGATGTGTCAATATCCACATTTAATTTAAGCAGACCTTACCATTAATATATTAAAATTTAACAAGTGCCTGTTACTTAAGTTTTTCTACTGTATGACTACTAATATGAATAAGTATAATTTCCAGATAAGCTATCCATAGGTAGCACAACAGAGCTTTAACAGTTCCCTAGAGAGATCTCATTATGCATACAGATTTTACTCCCCATGCTAACCTGTATTAGTCTTGAGAGATTTACCAAAAATATTTTCAATATAAGCTGGCATGAAATTTCACCATCCTCACTGAAAACTATGGTATTTCACTTCATTCTCAAAATGGTTTTATTCCCTCATAAATGAATCCAAATGTGATTGTTTAACTGAACTGAGAAGATGCACCTCATATTGATTTTTCCTGATTTTTAAATACCTTTGTATAGAAAATAAGCATTAATGCTTATTAAATACCTTTAATGCTAATTAAATACCTTTGTATAGAAAATAAGCATTAATGTTCAGAAACCACATGAAACCATTGACTTCCCCAAAATCAAAATCTCTAGAACCGGCACACCAATTCATGTATAAAAAAAATGCATAAAATTTTCTTGCACAAATAAGACACTGAATATTTACTAATTTGAAAGATTATGAATTTGCAAGAATAAAAATGTTAAAATAATAGGTTTTATGAGAGTGAAATGGAATTTCTTTCAAAAAAATAAAAAGCGCTATTTATCAACTAAGAGATGGCACATGGGAGCATGCTTTAGTGTTGAAATGTGTATTTTCAATTGGACAAGTCAATAGTTTTTTAAATATTCACTAAGTTATATACAAACTGACTATGCATTTTATGTAAGTTATGAACAATAACATTTTTTTTATTCATAGGGAACTGGGGTACAGGCCAGAGATGTGTGGAAGGTGAGAAGATTCACCAGAGACAGAGAGGGTAGCAGAACAGGCAGAGCAACAAAGTACACTGCTGAGGGGAGCAGCGGGCTGGTCAGGAAAGGTCTGCCTCGCCATGTGGATCTCTTCAGGGCAGGCAGGATTCGAACTCATGCAGTAGCTTTAGCTTCTTAGTGCTGTGCTTTAACCCACTGCACCACCAGGGAGGGCCCACAGTAACACATTTTAAAAAACAAAACTTCTCTAGTTCATTCTTAAATACAGACATACATTAAGCACCATGAAACTAGAGAAGAAATAAAATGCAGGCAAAAAAACCTTTGCTAGTGCATGTACATAAGAAAAAAATATATAAAATGTCTACAATTTTTTCAATACTGTAACATTAGTAGAACTGTGGAATGATTAAAAATGTGGAAATGAAAAACGTGAAGGAAATAGAAGTTTGAGATGGATCAGAATGCAAAATTGAAATAAGAAGTATAATTTATGTTTAGAAACTTGGGTAGAGGTGACTATTCTTGGAGTAAAACATTGAGAATCCACTAAATTCCAAGGATCAGAGCAATATAAAAAACAAACATACCCTAGGAACACTTGGGGAGTTAAGAATGATATTTAAACATCAGTGTTTGAGTTTAAAGATACAGATTTGGGAGCTTTCAAATTTCAACTGGATAATTTCTTCCAAATTGGTGGGGTAGAAAGAGATTAGCAGATGCTTTAGGACAAAACCCTGGAGTACTGCCAGGATCAATGGCCTGGAAAAGAAGAGAACTGAACAGAATATGAGCCACACAAAGAGAGAAGAGACTCTGGGACCTGGGAACATGGTGCTAAAAATAGAAATGGTTTTGGAGGAAAAAAACAGTGGCCTGTGTTAAAAGATGTTGAGAAACTCAAAGAATAAATTAGAAAAAAACACTGAAAAATCTATTAAATATAAGTAGGTTTATGATGTGAAAATAAAATGGGAATCTTACATTAGTGTGAAGAGAAAATTTGAATAATCAGATATTTATACTTTTCATATTTAATAAGGTCAACAAGAATTGAAGACAAATAGACCCTAACAGAACCTTTGGAATTATAGGCATTATATACTAAATACAATTTGCATGAGACACAATATAATGCATTATAATTGCTCAACTCACTTCAATGACTAATTATGTGACTACAGAGCATATATAGATACACATGTCTATTATGTGGCTATTTGTTTTCAGGACTGAAGATGAAAATCCTTTAATTTAGTAAGTAACATTATCAAGATTGTACTGCTATGGACAAAACAAATTCAGGAACTTTGGCCAGAGTTATTAATATTTTCCCAGTAGGTCTTTATAAGAAGCTTCCTTCATAGTCCAATCTCTAGTGTCTTCTTTAGAAGATATGTAGTAAGTTCTACAAATCAAATCATTTAGCAAGAAGCTTTGATAAACTGCCTTTGAAACTACGAAAGTATGACTCCTAACTTTAAAACAAGTGAATTTTTGAAGTGGCACTCTGTCAAAGTTAGAATCTTGACAATTAGAGATTTCCCAACCTGCTGTGTAATGACACTCTGACATCCAAATGCCTCTCCATCAACTACATATCTAAAATTCAATGTTGAGTATCCAGAAATTGTTAGATATTTTATCTTTTCTAGAGAAGGAAAAGAAAAAAGAAAAAAAAAGACCCTATGCTCAGTCGGGTCATTTAAATTTTGTTTATTTTTGATTTTCCATGTTCTTTTTTCTGGATACTTGAGGATTGACTTACTGATTTCAAACTCCATTGTGTTTTCTAGTCAACTTTTAGTTTTGCAGTTACCTACCAGAATTGTAAGATTTATTAATAGTTCATATAAATGATACAATAGCTAAATGAACATTTAGTTTTGCGGTTACTTACCAGAATTTTAAGATTGATTAATAACTCATATAAATGATAGAATAGCTAACTGAATGGATGCATACCTTTTCACAGGTTAAATTTCCTGAGACTTAGTAAACACTGTTAAATGTTGTAACAGGAAACTGGAAATAAATGAAAGTGCACATAGTTGAAATGCAGTTTAGAAAAAAATGTAAATTTTGTTATGTAAACCATCATTTTAAAAATCAATGTCAGGACTCAATCATGGAGTGAAACTAATATATATTGTGAAATGTCTAAGTAAATTAGCTTTACAATTTCATCAAATGAGTTTATTTTCTTCAGGATATTAATAATTATGTGAAACAAATACTAAGTGTATATTATTTAGACATTAGAACCTTCTTAGGGTTACTTTAATATCTTTTCATAAACATAAATCTAAACAAACTAATCCACCAAGGGATTAAAAATGAAAACCTATGATCATTTTTGCATTTCTGATAGCTCTGTGACAGCAGTGTCAAAGACAGAATTGAAGACTGTAGCAGAAAATTACTATCTCCTGAACCAAGAAATTAATACTAGATGTGAAGAAAGAAGAGTTGATATCTACCTAGAATTATTAATTAGTGGTTAATAATATGTGTGCAAGTCTAAACTATCAGTTGCAATTAAGAAGAAAATAATTAGAATGACATTTTCCCCACACAAGCCATGGGAGAGTTAGAGGATTCTCTCATTGCAAATTCAGTACAGTAAACCAACCCAAAAGCAGCCAGTTGAGAACACAGACCAAGGCAATCATAGGACCAATCTGGCTGGCGTGGTGCTGCTGGATCCACACAGCCCTAGGACCTCACATGGCTGTGGTTTTTATTCCACTTCAGCCCTTGGGGCTTTTGACTTACTCTTTTGATAAAAAGAAGGATCTCTTTGGGCTTTCTTTCCATACTGTCCACTATAGCATCCACAGGAATTCAAGATACATATTTTATCAAAGGCCTCTCATCCCAATCACCTATCAGAAACTGGAAAAATAGGTTGAGAGTCCCATAGGATTCTCTTTAGCAGATCTGGACAATTTTTCATTAGTCACACTATTGCTATGACCATCATTACAAGCAGTGATCTGTAGGGATTAAGGACAGTTGATGTAAAGCTTCTGACGCTTGAGGTTTAGTTTTCCCTCTTCCCTAACAGTTTTGGCTTGTCATCTTCAAGATCATACTAATAAACTACCTACACTGACTTATGCATTTAAAACAATCCAAATTAAAATCCTAGCCAGCTTATAAAACAAATTTATTTTTAAATAGAAAGGACAAACAGCAGACTAGTTAGAGTGATGTTGAAATGGAGAATGAAGTTGGAGGACTTAAGGAATCAGATTTCAAGCATTAAAATAAAGTGACAATAATCATGACAATATGATATTGATACAAGAATAAGTATTATAAATAGATGAAGGCAGAGAGCCCAAAAGTTAAACAGACTTATAGCAAAGGTGTTAAGGAAATAAATGAAAAGGTAGCTTTTCAAGAAGGTAAAACATAGGAAAGTATTGCTTATTAACTCACATCATATATCAAAATTAACTAAGTGAATAATCAAGAAAACAAAATGAAAGTTTGAGATAGTAGGAAAATTTGACATTAAGCAAATATTCCTTCATTAGACTGAAAAACCACAAACTCAGTTAGAAAAAGAATATAAAAATATTTTACAGATAAATTTTATCCAGGATATTATATATATATATATATGAAGACCAATAGTCCTCCAAACTCTGGACATATGTTCATCTATTTCATAATAATATGACATCTTAGGGTACTTTATAAGATGCCTGCTATCACTAGTGAGAAATGGAATATAAAAAAATCACACCCACGAGCTCAGTTGTAAAAGTAAGACTCTGGTCCACGATGTGTACCACTAAATCCAGGAAGCCATACCAACATCTCTAATAATCAGCCCCCAATGGTCAGGATTTCATCAATAATTTCCAGCTTCACAAATTTTTGTCTTGATTTCCAAACTTATTTTCCAGCCAGAAAAAAAAAAAAGTGAAGTATGTTCTCCTAACTAATCACACAAGGTATTTCACCCAATGGTGTATCTCTTGCTTGCTCATGCCAACATCCCTAGTACTGAAAGCCTTCCCTTTGTTTACACTACAGGACCATGGTACATTCCCCTACCTCCCTTTAAATCTGTGAAATGCAAGTAATGATGGCTTATTCCTTTGATGTAGCAAGTTCTGAATAAATTACCTTTGTCCTCATTCTGTGGTGTTATTTCAATAAGAAAATGAAAATTAACATCATAACAAGATACTAAATAAAGTTATTTAGTCTGGCAACTTGAAATGTTCACAAGAATGTTGAGCAAGTAGTAGTTCCCAACTGAAGGTGACTGTGCCCTATGAGAACATTTGGCAGTATCTGGAGCCAGTTTCAGTGATCATATCATTCAGTTATCATAATACACCACTGATATCTAAAAGCATAGAGGCCAGATATTCTTTTAAATATCTGAAGTGCAAAGGGAAGTCCTTCACAAGAATTCTTCAGCCCAAGATTATGATCCGTGCTGATGCTGGAAACACCTAATGCAGAGCAACTGGAACCCCCTGAATGAGTATATCAGGGTATGATCAAGAAATCCTATGTGTAAGTATTTACCTAAGTCCTGTTTGAAGGACTTGACATGGAATATTCTGACCAACATGAACAAAATGAAAAGGTGGATGAATTTTGGTGTCCTTAGTATGTGTAGAATTCTACTCAGGAATTAAAGGTACAACATAGCAATATATTTACAGCTAAGTAGAGTCAACACGAAAGACTTCACAGTGTCTGATGCCAAATAACTAAAGTTGTAGAAAACGCAAAACCACAGGGACAGAAGTTAGATCTATATTTGCCTGGGAAAGGGTCTGATGAAAACACAGACCAGCTAGCCCCTCCTACAGCCAGGCACCAGGGAACCTCAGACTTGCAGAATCAAAGATAAGGCTGACAACAGTATGTATCCCAGCAAACCCCCTCTGAAACAAGAGAACCCTATCATGTACACCCAAAATTCCAAGTCACCTAACCTATGAAGACCTCCTGTCCCCATTTCAGGAGGTTGATTCTCAGCCTGCAGGAAGTCATCCCTCATAGACTTTCAATAAAACCCACTTTAGTCTGTTACTCTTGGACTCCTCCCTTTTCTAACAAAATCAGAAATGTACATACAATGCAAAGGAACAGAAACTTTAGAGGGCGTTGGAATTTTTCTATACCTTCATTTGAGATGATTAAGTGTGTGTGTGCTTGTGAGAGAGTGTATAATCATGAAAGTTCAGTATCTATACCTCTACTAAAACTTCTTAATTTTACATATAAATTATTATATTATTAGAGAATGGTTGTATTGAATGATCCCAGAAAACTCCAATAACAAATGGGAAGAAGAAAAACAAAAAACAAAGGAGACCATTGGTGGACTTGATAAGTTCAAGTTCAGTTTGAAAGGAGTTTGAAAAAGCTGGTTAGGTAAAAAGTCATTTTAGTGAACTGCACATAAATGGGGAAAAAAGGATACAGACAGTAAGTATAGACCATATTTTTAGAATTTTGAATTGAATAAGGAAGACATACATTGCATGAGAAGAAAAAAATCTAAGTGAGAATATTTTAATGTAATGGAGAGCCAGTTCGAATGCACAGGGAAAGACTGGTAGGAAGTGAACAGGCTCAAAGCTTAACTGGGCTTGCTGTTCTCTAGCCAGGTACAAGGAAAGCCAGAAAGCTTAAAGTAGTTTTCCTGATGTGTGTTATTTTGTTTTGTTTTGGATAAACCAAAAAGTGAGGAAATTTGCCTAGTGTTTGGGAGAATGGTGGCATTTGTGTTTTGGCTACATAGCTAAAAGGGAGGAAATCAATATGTTAATAAAGGTCAAGAAAGGGCTAGGCAGTGCTAATGGTGGTGGTAAATTTATAGGCTATGAACGAAGATTAATCACTTTTATTTATAATGCTAACTGATGTCTATTGATAGAAAGTTATTTTAGAAGGGAGCAAGGTTAATTTTAGCATGATCTGTTGGAATTTTGCTTGGCAGGGTGGCTGAAAGAAAGAGATACAGAGGTGTCAAAGGTGTCTGTGAGATTACTCTTTCAGATAATCAACTGTCAAATACATGACAAGTAGAAGAGAGTTCAAGAATATCTATTCCTTTTCTTAGAGATGCCTATCTTAACAAATTGCTGCTTCTAGAAATGCACATACTAGGCCAAGGCCATTTCAGAGGCATGTGCTAAGGGAGACAAATTCATAACAATGCAAAACAGATAAAACAATGCCTTTTTGAAAGTCTGTATATAAATAAACTAGATGTGTTTAAAGCCAGTGTCTTCCTAAGCGTGATCTCAACTCAAACTGCAACAAAGAATCGGAGAATGACAAATACCTTAGATGGTCTTCTGGTTCGTGACTAACACATCATCTTAACACGTTGACAAGCTGGTTAATATAATTCAACTATGCAGAAAACTTTTCATGAAAAATATCTGATAGTTTCCTTCCATATTTTACAAGTTCTTTATTGTGTGTTCAACATCTTAATACTTCAAACAAAAAAATGTATCATATTTTGTCAAACTAAACTTTAATGAGTGCCATATATGTGCAAAGTAAAATGGCATACTTTACAGATGTTTTAATTAATTTATTTTTTTAAAGATTTATTTATTTATTCATATAGAACTGGGGTACAGGCCAGAGATGCGGAGGGTGAGAGGATTCACCAGAGACAGAGTGGGGAGCAGAACAGGCAGGTCAACGAAGTACACTGCTGAGGGGAGCAGTGAGCGGGTCAGGAGAGGTCCGCCACGCCATGTGGTCACCTCCGGGGCAGGCAGGGATCGAACTCATGGGGAAGTGGCTTAAGCTTCTTAGTGAAGTGCTTTAACCCGCTGCACCACCAGGGAGGGCCGATGTTTTAATTTAAATGAAACGATTTGTATGTTATGATTTTGACATATAAATTTCATATTTAAGTGTCTAAAGAAACTGTGATGCAAATTTTTAAAAATTTGAAATTTTCGGCCCTCCGAAAATTTAACCTTTGGCGCAGCAGGTTAAAGCGCAGCACTGCAAGCTAGCCACAGCCTCTTCAGTGCCAGTTCAAACCCTGGTCCGAGATGTGATCCTCATGGCGTGGCAGACCTCTCCTGAGCCGTTGGCTGCTTCCCTCAGTAGTGTACTTGTCAGTTGGCCTGTTCTGCTCTCCACTCTGTCTCTGGTGAATCTCCTCACCACCCCTGCACCTTTGGCCTGTATCTCACTTCTGTATGCATAAATATATACATTTTTAATGAATTAAAATGGTTGTTTAAAAATAATTGAAATTTTGGGAATGCAAACTAGTACAACCACTATGGAAAACTGTTTGGAGGTTCCTCAAACTGCTAAACATGGAGCTTTCCTACCACCCAGCAATACCACTCCTAGGTATCTACCCAAAAGACACAAAAACACTGATTGAAAAAGATACCTGTACCCCCATGTTTATTGTTGCTTTATTTACAATAGGAAAAACATGGAAGCAGCCCAAATGCCCAAAAGTAGATGACTGGATAAAAAAGATGTGGTACATATATACAATGGAATATTACTCAGCAACCAAAAAAGAGAAACACATGTCTTTTGCAGCAACTTGGATGGAGCTGGAAAAGATCATGCTTCGTGAGATAAGCCAGAAAGAGAAAGAAAAATACCAGATGGTTTCACTCATAGCAGGAGTATAATGGAACAGGTGAGAAAATAACAAGAATAATGAACAGCCACATACCAGAGACATTTTGTGGGGGTGGAGTGGGGAATGGGATAAAAAACGGGGGTGGGGAGAGGGAAATGCATGGGACTATGGTGATGACACACGGGTGACTTGGTGATGGGAAACCTGTGGGGATTACAATTGAGATGGAAAAAAATGTACAAAATGATGTAAAAATAAACTTTTGTAATAAAAAAAGTAATTGAAATTTTAAAAATCACAAAATTTTGAAATTCTCATGCAACCAACCTAAAAGCCTCAAAAAACTTATTTCTCATCTGTTTCAGCGTTTAAACATTAACCATAGGCAATTCAAGGCATCCCCAATTTGCCTTGAAAAAAAGCTCACATTAGCATCAAACTATGTGATGGAACAAAATGAAAAAATCTAAGAATTTTTCCCCTCAAATACACAAACATGCAATTTATGGAGTAGTTTTAAGTACATAATCTAGTTTTATCTTTGTGTATGTATTTTTAAAATTAGAATTTGTAATGTGGATTCATATTACTATATCATGTAAAAATGAATAGCATCTCTGATGACCAATAACATCTCTGATTCATAACTAAATTCCAACACTTAGATAATATCATTTTAGTTCACCTGTAAGTGAATACGACTGTGTGTCCTCCTGCTTCACACAAAGCACCACCTGTGACAATGACCGACAGTGCACACCTTCAAAAGAGCTGCCACAATCCCTGAGGTGTAATTCCTTCTTTTTCTGACAAGTTTCACTTCACATGGGCTGTTATCCATGAACCTAAAGCTTTCCAAATCAAGTGCAAGGTCGTTTACAAGAAAGTATTGATTGTTTTAGAAAATAAATCCTATACCACTATGCATGTGAGGTTAAGCACCACTTTTGAAGGGAAGTAGGACTGCAGTTGTCTAGACTGTAACACTGAAGTTTAGATAAAGAATCTGGCAATGAAGCTGAAAGGCAGGGAGGATAAAAGGAACAGGCCATTATTAATGCTTATCACTCCATAAGTCCATGCAGTTCAATGACAGTTTCAAAAAGGGATGTGCTGATAGAGGATTTGCTGTAGTTTGACACAGAGAGCTGTGGCTCCACTAAGCCTCTTGTGGAACAAAGAAAGCAAAGACACTTCTGAGGCTTGAATAGATGAATGACAGCTCTGAAAAAAGTGGCAGCAGCTTCTTCTCCCTCAGGCTTTTGTTAGATACACACATTACATGTAACAGTGTTTGTGTGTGCATTTGTGTGAGACCAAAGCAGCAACTAAAATTGCTCCTTTAGTCCCTACAATTTTTATGAGTACAAAGAAAGCCTCAATATTCAAGAAAATAGCATGTTTTCCCTTAATTACAATGTTAAATTTGCTGAATCTTGAAGACCTATACTCCTGGAAAATGGCACTGCATTAGCAGCAATGCCAGAAAATACAGCATTACGCAGTTATTTGTCACGAAATCAGACAACTAAAAATTTAAAGATGATGCTTTCCAGCTAACATGAGATAATCATATTGAACATAGTCAAGGTATATAAGAGATTAGATCATGCACCATCTGTTAGGAAAAACATGGCAGTTTAAAATTCATCAATATGTTACACGTTTCCTTTACTTGATGCCCAGCTAATTTGCTTACAGGGTGCTAAATATCCTGTACTAACCTGCAATCAACAAAATAAAGTTCTGAAAAGTAAATGCAGACTTGCATTTATCATTATAGAGATGTAGTTTGTATTTTTAAACTAATAATGATACATTTGCTTTATATAAGATGAAACAAAAAGTATGTATTTTTATAACAAAAAACAGGACCACTATTAATTTATATTTCACTATAAATTTTGCAGATTTATAGGTGATATTATCTATAATATACTTTTCATGAGAAAATTGTCAAGTATAAATAAACACTTATGGTAATTTTTTATTAAGCCATTTCAAATACTTTTGAAATTACTTTCTTATTTCAAAATAGGAAATAGAGCAGGTAAAATATTGATAGGTACTAAATGTATAGATCAAAAGTAAAAGGAGTCATCTTCCTCTCCATGAAGCTAAAGTAATATACCTAAGAGACAACCATTCCGGCTCATTCCTTTTGTACCCTTCTGGAACAATATGTCATTAGGAAAAAAATAGCCTTTCTCACCGTCCCCTCTCCCTATACTCCCGTTCTATTAATATTATCTCAATATGTCATTATTCAAATCCCTCACTTTCACATTTCCTGTATCTTGGTATTTAAAAGTTGTGGTTCTTCTAAGACTTGTGCTTTTATTTAGTCTCATTTTTTTTTTAAAGGAACATCTTTCAACTGGATACAATCATTACTATTTCAGTTTAAATCAATTATGTCTCTTGCTTTCTGTACTTCTGACTTACCCAGTTATTAATATCTTTTTCTTGAGTGTGATTTCCAATTCTCACTAACATTCTTAGATTTCTCCATTTAGTGGCACTTTATAAATAGTTAACAAGTTTCCTTGATTTAGCCAACTCAGTTTTTATCTTAATCCAGACAGAAAGATTTTTAAGTATTCTTTCAAAAGGTTGAAGCCTTCATTGCTAAATTGTCAATATTCAGAATTTTTTCACCAGTTTGATTTGGTATATTTTTTAAAGATTTATTTATTTATTATGCTTACATAATGGAGTACAGACCAGAGGTGTGGTAGGCGACAGGAGACAGAGGCAGAGTGGGGGGGCAGAACAGGCAGACTGAAAGTACACTGCTGAGGGGAGCAGCGGCGGGTCAGGAGAGGTCTGCCACGCCAAGTGGTCAGCTCCCTGGCCGGGGATCAAACTCATGTTGCAGTGGCTTTGGAGAGCTTCATAATGTGGTGCTTTAACCTGTTGAGCCACCAGGGAGAGCCCTAATTTTCTGTTTTTAACTTCATGTATGTGAAATCAAACACATATAAAGGGGTAATTATTTCAATAACCTGCCAGTGAGATTTACCCACATTGTGGTATGCATCATTCATTTTTTGTAGCTCAGTAATGTGTCATCAGACATTTGATTTATCTTTTGCATTGCTTTCTAGATGTTATATACAAAATATTGAAATTATTTAAAGGTTGTGCTTACATTTTCATTTCAAATGGAATCTTAGGGTAAATCACGAATAAAAAGATAGTTTGAAATGCTTTGAAACTGGAGTTGTAGGAGTTACAAATCTATATTCTACCCTTATTTTTTTGGTTAATCCATTTATAAGCCAACCTAAAGTCTGGGTAATAAACCAGACATCCTAATTTTGAATGAGTGTTGATCACTAACTTGTGTCCACTAGTCCCAGTAAGTTTACCAAAAGTTGTGTTTTCTTAGCCTTCTATTTCAGAAACAGGGATACCATATGGGTTTACTTAGCACCAAATACATTTTGTCCATTTTCAATGGGACAAACTCATTAAGGAAACTATTTCCCACAACTGTATTCTAAAATATGGGTATTTTTTTAAAATGTCTTATAGTTTTCATGTGGAAGTCCTTTGTTTCCTTTGTTAAGTTTATTCTGACATATTTTATTCTTTTTGTAATTGGAACTGTATTCTTTATTTGTTTCTCTTCTACTTTATTTGTATGTAGGAACATAACTAATTTTGTAATTCATTTGGTAACCTGCCACTTTACAGTGGTGATTTATTGTGTCAATTAGTTTTCTGGTATTCTTCTGGGTTTCTATGCATATTTTCATGTCATCTGCAAATAGTGACATATTATTTCTTCTTTCCCAGTCTAAATTCTTTTCATATAATTCTTTTGCTGATAGCTCTAGCTATGACTTGCAGTATTGTGTTGATTAGTACAGGTCAAAATGGGTATTTTTAGAGGAAAAGCTTTCTGTCACCACTGAGAATGATGTTCTGAGTTTCTCATGCATAGTGTTATGTTTTAAGTATATGTTCTAGCTAAAACAAAAAACCAAAGTTTTTTTTTAGAGGATTTATTTATTTTGGCATACAGAACTTGGGTACAGGCCAGAGGTGCAGGGGTGGCCAGAGGATTCACCAGAGACAACAGTGGGGAGCAGAACAGGCAGATCTACGAAGTACACTGCTAAGGGCAACAGCTAGCGGATGGATCAGGAGAAGTTTGCCACGCCATGTGGGTCACCTCCTTGGTGGAGATCGAACTCATGCTGAAGTGTCTTTAGCTTCCTTGTGCTGTACTTTAACCTGCTGAGCCACCAGGGATGGCCGCTATACTAAATATTTAAGGGTTTTTATCATACATGGATGTTGAATTTTATTAAAAGTTTTCTCCGTATCTGTTATGAGTACGTGATTTTTAAGCTATTTGTTGATATATATTACATGGATCAATTTTGAGATGTGGAACCAATCTTGTGTGTGTAGAGTAAATGCCACTTTGTTATGATGTATGAACCTTTTAATGCATTGTTAAACAAATAGAAGTTTATATGAACAGATATTCCCTGCTAGTGGATTGGAAAAAGTAACCTTGTAAAAAATGGCCTCCCTGGTGGCATAACATGGCAAGCTTGGTTTCCTTTGTTAAGTTTATTCTGACATATTTAATTCTTTTTATAATTGGGATTGTATTTCTTTCTCTTCTACATTATTTGTATGTGGGAACATAACTCTTTTTTTTTTTTTTTTTTAAATCAGCCTCCTCAGTGCTAGTTCGATCGCCTGCCCTGAGGTGATCCACATGGCGTGGCAGACCTCTCCTGACCCACTGCTCCCCCTCAAGCAGTGTATCTGCCTCTTTTGCTCCCCACTCTCTCTCTCCTGAATCCTCTCACCACCCCAGCACCTCTGCCCTGTACCAACTTCTGTATGCATAAATTACTCTTTTGAAAAATGGCATCTTATAGAAAGTAATATACAGATTCAGTGCAATCCATATCAAAGTTCTCCAAGAAATAGAACAAACATTACTGAAATTTATATGGAAATACAAGAGACCTCCAAATAGCCAAGGGTGCTTAATTGACTATGAGTGGCCTGGTGGTGAGTGTGGGATTTAACACACTTCTCAGGGAGTGATCTGAACATCTAAATTATATAAACTGTTGTAAATCAGTGTTACCTCAATAAAAAAAAAAGATACAGAAGGATGAGTTTATGTTGCAGTACTTCTTTTATATAGCATTATGATTTCTCTTCTAAACATTAGCCATCCATTCAAATTTGGAATCAAAGGGATGCATATGATCATTTCATTTCTAATATTTAATCCAGATAAAATTCCAATCTATTATGACATTTTATCAATCTTTGCAAAAGATTTCATTACATTATTAAATATTAATAGTAGTTAATGTTGAAATGTCCACCTACCTCACTTCAAACTCATTTAAAACTACTTTCAGTACTTATTTTTCTTGATTAAAGAGAATGGATTGCTGAATTTTAAAGAATCAAGCTTGATTTAAAACTAAAAAATGATAAGCATTTTAAGGTAGAAATATTAAAGTAAGAATGGGGACAATGAGACATGAAATACAATAGTACAGAAGGACACAGAAGGGAGTCTTTCAAAATAATAGTAAAGCAACTGTTATGCAGTATAAAAGATGAAGGATGAGACTTATTCATGATGCTGCAAAGGACCATTCTGAAAGAGTGGTTCATCAATTTACTTGAAAGCATATTTACTACTCTAATTTTGAACTGCAAAGAAGTTCACATCACTAGAAGACATATAACTGTATAAGTATAGATGAGCTATTAATACAGATATAGAAATATTTTTATCAAATGATATTTGTACCTAAATCATATGTCAGAAAGCAAAAAGATATATTCTTTTTCCAATTTCTGCGGCTGGTGGTTTACATATAAGTAGCTTGATTTCCCTAAACTGGTCTCAAGTCATTTTTAATGTAATTTTGTTATATATAATATAAAGTTAGAGATTTATGGGAACATACAGATCAAACAGGATATGCATTAAGACACCCAAACAACTGGTACTATGATTTTTGTCTCTGAATTCAATGTTAGAAACAGTTCTTGGCAATTTGTTGCTATTTACATAAAGAGCACAAGGGTTTAGATAGACTCTGAAAAAACTTATCTGAACATTCAAACAAAAAAATATAAAAATAAATTATTTAGTACAAAGTACAGCATTTGTGTGTGTGTGTGTGTGTGTGTGCGCGTGCGTGCACGCTAAACAGTAGCACTGCTTAATTTCAGTCCACTAACTTCCTTCCTGTAAAAAAAAAAAAAAAATCTACCAAAGGACATAACAAGTAGGCAAGTATATTTACTTAGCCAACAGGGGAGATACCATAATCACAAGTAGGAAAATATGTAACATTTTAAAAGATTTATCAAAATTATACAGATATTTGAAGAACGTCACTTTGGAGTTTAATGAATCTGGAGTTTCTGTAACTCAACTATTACATGCTGTATCTTTGAGAGTATTTTTACCAGGATAGACTCAACATAGCTTTCATGAGTTACGGAAAAATTCACAGAGTCCATTTACTATACACAAGTTTATATTTTTGTTTCCTAAGCCCAAGTGTAGAACATTTGTAAGTATTTTTCCATTATATCCCATTCTATCTTTTTGCTTATCTCCCTCATCTACTAATTTTTTGAAAATCATTTAAGGTGAAAATACCTTAAACTCCTTTACAGTTTCCTTTACTATAGCTTAGTTTCTTAAAAAAAAAAAATTGGCCCTCCCTGGTGGCACAGCGGGTTAAAGCACTGCACTAAGAAGCTTAAACCAACTCCTCATGAGTTCGATTCCCGCCTGCCCCGGAGGTGACCACATGGCGTGGCAGACCTCTCCTGACCCGCCCGCTGCTCCCCTCAGCAGTGTACTTCGTCGATCTGCCTGTTCTGCTCCCCACTCTCTGTCTGGTAAATCCTCTCATCCTCCACATCTCTGGCTTGTACCCCAGTTCTGTATGAATAAATAAATAAATCTTTAAAAAAAAATTGATTTCAATCTCTATTTCCAGTATATGTCAATAACCTCATTTAGCTGGAATGACAAAAAAGGCTCCTTACAGTGAGCATGATTAATTTTTCTAAAATACAATGTGTAGCTCAATTACCAAACTTCGAATTACAACTTTGCTTTTTTATTATGATATAATTTTGAAAACATTTAGAGGAACAGTAAGTTGTAAAGATATTACAGAAAGGTCACATATAACTCTAACCAAGCATCCCACCCATATTGGTGCATATTATATAAAGAGAATTGAAAGGTCAAATATCATATGAACCTATGTTCTGGATATGGGTTCAACATTCATACATATATGTACAGCCTCTCACACAACCCAAAGTTATACAGAGCAGTTTGTTCCCAAGTCCAGCATGCTTAATAAATTCAAGAATAAGGCATTTAATTTAAAGAACAAGTAGTGCAGGAGATCTTGGGATTTACAGCTATTATCTGCTATATCACAGCAACTGCTGTTTTGAGAGAGGTGGGGCTGCCTTTTGAAGGTATGGCTGAAACAAATTAGATGGATTGCCTCTGAGCCTCACTGGCCACTAGGATACAATCTGTAGTCTATGCCAGAAGCTATCTGGTACTCCATGGTTTGGAAATAGAGTGCTGTTTATAAATCATTTTCTGTGACTCACTGGGGAGGGAAAAAAATGTGTTTTGTGTCGTATTCCCAGAAGGAATATCACTTTCTCCAGAAGTTCTGAAACCATTACATTAAATTTTAAATTTGTCCTGATGCCTGGTCACTTGCATTTCCTAAGCAGGTCAAGAAGCCAAGGGAAGAACCTTACCTTTCTGGAAGGAGCAATGGATGCTATCATCGGGAGATGGAGCTGCTAGTTGGAACAGGTTCCACAATTCAGATTAGGAGAGAATATACTTGCATCCAGATGATGAACCAAGTCACTCAGCTCTTATAACTTCCTGAAACAATTGTTGCTTTGGCAGACATTAAAGCTAATTATCCCAGCAGATATACCATAATAAGCTGTCAACACCAATCAGGATATTAACTCCCATCATGCTCAGGGAACGACGCATACTGAATTATATTCTGATTTTTTTGCCAAGGAAAAACAAAGATACTATGACTTAAAACAACAACAACAACCAACAAACAGTATATTAGAATACGGGTCATCATTAATGATGTTAAAGCTTAATAGGAGCTGGCAGCTTATTATGGAATACCTGTTGTGAGATCCATACATTTAAAGTACTTGGTAACTGGTGGGAAACATGACTTTTGTTACTCAAAGAGAAAGAAATCCTTGTTAACAAGTAAGTTTCAGTGCCTTACTCGCCATCCTATTTTTTTCTCTTAATCTCTAGTTCCAAATATGGGGATGCCAGTATACTTTTCTGGGGATTTTTATTTTCTATTTCACATTATTTCCTAATAATCATCCATGTCAATTTACTATCCTACCCACCTAAACCAAGATTAGTCTAGGAATCCCATTATTCATATGGTAAAGTTTTCCTCATTCATTTATACTTGCTGATACTACATCATGATGAAACCAAAAACAGCTTCTGGAATCTTTTTAGTCACTTCTGAGACAATGGTTTTAAAATAGCTTTTACATCATTTTTTGTAGAAATTTCTTTCTAACCTGTTTTAAAACATATAAAATATTACAAATTGTAATGCCACACTTTGTACAACTACTGCTCATAATGTACAATATTGAATGTTTTAACTAAGTTGAATAATTTCCAGTCTATATTACAAGACAATCCTGTGCTAGAAATACTTCTATAATACAGTTTACTGGAAGAGAACATCTGAACAAATATAAATAAAGAAAAGGACATAGGTATCTGGCTAACATCCTGACTTGCCAAGTAAACAGCAAAACTTTCTAAAATATATGTTCTTGTGACTATTCATAATTCAACAGAATTATACTTATGCTACCCACTCTGGGACACTGCAGTCAGGAGGTCTGCTGATGAAATGCCATTTCTGCACAAGCTGCACACACTTTATTTGGACTTTCAAATCTGAAAGGGACATCAGCTTATAGAAGTTCATCACACACATAAAATAAGGCAATATGATATAGTATGTTACATATAGCATATATCATATATGTTATATGTTTATTTTGTGTGTGTGTCTCTACTTTAGTCACAAAGAACACTGGGAAATGTTGTTAGAGGGACCTACCTAAAAACAGATATACACAGAAGACTGACATTTATTGGCAGTGTGCCATTTTTTATACTATATTGTCTTCCACTATCTGACCAGCTTAAAATACGGAAGGATACTTATAATAATGTATACATTTTTATATTAATTTCTGTGAGATTCTCATGCAAAAAAAATGCTTAAATGTAATATTTAATCCCCTGAGTGGGGAAAAACTAAAGCGACTTTTCTTAGCCAACAGTAGAACAGCCTTAGGTTGGAGTCAAAGCAGCCTCCCATACTGACTGAATCTGTATAACACTCAGATCATGATCCTTCTTGTTCTGGGGCAGGGGGAAATCCATTGCACAGCCCCTCATGCTTCAGTTACACTGCCATCAGGCTCATGTAGAATCTTCAGCTTATGTGTTGCAGAAACTATCATCATTTGATCAAAAATGTGCCACAGACCTGCCCTGTCTACATTAGACACATGCTTTAGGGATTTATTTTTGTATTGTCCACATCTATATTTAATATAAGATAGCAAAATAAAGAAGAAATCATAACTCAGCAAATTTCAGGCTTACATCATTTTCATCATAGGAAGAAGGAAAACACAGCCAATGGACCAGCATGCTTAAAATACAGAAACAAACAGGAAAACTTAACCAATAGAATTAGCTTTGAAAGTAGAATTTTAAATTAACCCTGAATAAGAGTAGGCCTATTATCCTCTAAATTAAATTAGAATTTCAGCACTAGTGAACAAATGGCAGACACTAATTTAGGTGTTTTTACATCTCCATTTCCAAGGAGATGAAGCAAAATGCTGCAAATCGTCAAATCAGTGGATGGAGTCCCTGCCCTGCTCTCTCCTTCCCTGTGGACGACAGAAGTAAAGCTATAAAGGTAAGCCCAATTTTATTAGTTTCTGTAGATTGAGTAAAAATTACATCAAGAATATAGAGTGTGCTTTTCTGAAAAGGTCTCACGGTGTTTTATAAAGTTATTCCTATGCTTTGCCAATCAAATGAACTCAGATCTTTAGGCTGGGTCATGGCAAGTGTGATACAATAGTTAAGTTTTGTAATGTCTCCACTGCATGATCACACATATGAAGTAAACTCAACATGAAAATTTTAATGGTGTTCTTTGGAAAGGTAGTTTTGATTAATTTCTACTACATTAGTTTATACTCTATAATCTTGAAAAAGCTAACATTTTATATTTGTAAAATTCCACTTAAGTGCTTTCTTCCTGCCTTCCCAGTTTTATAATAATTTCTTTTAGGACTGACATTTCTTTCCTTCCCTCATAGTAAAATGTCCTAAGAACAGCTAGATTTGTTGCATTAAGTACTTTATTTTTCACTTTCAAAATTTAAGTCCATCCAAGCATTTCATAATCCTTTTGAACAACTTTGTAAAGTAAGTAAATGGTAGACTTCTGTTTTATGGAATGTGAGATCAAATCAAAAGATAAATCAATGAAAGGTAAATCATAAAACAAACCCTCTCTATCTATTAAAGTGTTCTCGTCACCTTTTACAAATTGTTCTGTAGGACTTTTGTTTGTTATTTTATGGTCTTTGGGCTGCATCTACCAAATAGAAATATATGCACCCGAAAGAACTAAATTCTTAGACCTACAAAATTTGCAAAAATGAAGTCTTTAGCCCTATCTTGGCAAAAATGATCTTGCTTAAGCCCAACAAAACATTCCAGAAAAACAAGGTAAAAAAATTATGAAAAATTTATTTTGGCTAATACTGGTTAGTGATAAATGAAAATAAAAATAGCCATAGAAATTGATATTTTTCTGACCAAAGAGCTTTTTTAGATGATATACCAAAGCAAGGTCAGTCCTGCCTAGTAGAAAATTAACCTCAGCTTACATAGAAGTCAATAAGAATTGAAGGGATACAATTAATATAATGAGAAATCCTCAGTTTTCTCTGCCTAGCTCTAGATTATTTAAAGTTTGGAAATCACCACAACTCTCATAGAGCATCAGTAATCTTGTCTCTGAAAAGCAGAATAAAGGATGAGTTAGACCATAAACTGTTATGGGTTAAAGTAGCTCTCTCCTTGAAAAAACTTCAAACTTCACTATGTCTCGAATCATAATGCAAGATCCCTTTGTCAGAACAACAACAAAAAAAACATACACACATTAGATTGAACTGTATTCTATTATTTTACACATAAAAATGTGAGTTTTGATCTCATGCTAGTTTTAAACAAATGTTTTTTTAGAAACATTTAAAAAGGGATTTGGAATCAATGCAAACTATAATCTCACCACAAATAATCAGTTTCAACTCTTATGATAAAAGTTAAATATAACAGATACTAAAAAGGAAAGTTTTTTTCTGGGAGCTGCTAGAACAGTGAAAAGGAGCACAAACGTTTATGGAGATGTAATTGCATTTAAATAGGGTTTACTCTTATTACATAAAAGTCTTCTAAATGATTAGTGAATGTTATGAATAGCTTTTTGTCTAGTTTCCAGAATGATTTCAAAGGATTAACCATCGGTTTTCAATAAATCAATGCAAAAAAAGTGAAAACTGGCCTATAATTTATTTAGTGTCTTTGCAACAGATTCCTTCAGGAGACAATATATTATTTTGCTCATAAGATCTAGTAAAGTAATAAACAATTACTTATATGAAAGTCAGTGGCATATGAAACTTTTAAGTGCTTTAAGCTTTTAACAATGAAAACACCGTGAACTTGGTGAAATGTAATAGTGTTTGGAAATGCAAATAAACATATCTTTGCAATTCTGCAGGGAGCTACTCTCCATGTAAGTGAAAAGTAACTGGCTACAACATGGATAAAATGCGTGGTGTTCACTCTTATTGACATTTATTTATTCATCTTTGTACCATGTTTGTTGAAGACTTCATACATTACTGGAAGTATGCTAGTGCTGGGATGCTTTCTCTTGTGGAACTTAAAATTGTACAGTCCAATCTACTGGACTACTTATGGCTGCCTGGTTTAGAAGATGCAATGTCATTGTTTCCAATTTAATTTTAATACAAAACTTCAAAATCTGACCACTTCTGTCCTGATACGCTATTTGGTCAGTAAAGGACACTTTAGTCTCTACTTGGTCTACTGGCAGGCCATTCTCATGTCCTCCTGCAGTTTTCACAGAACTCCCATACACATCATTTAAAAAAAAATAGCTGCTTTTTGCATCTCACTAAGCATGAAACAGATCTCAACCTTACTGTGTACGTATTAACTCTCATTATCCCTCTAATCTCATTTATGATCCACCTCTCCTTGGTTACCCCATCCAGTCCCCTGGATGCATTTTCATAAAGATGGCAAACATGCTTCTACCTCAGGATCTTTGTTTTATTCTTCATTCTATCAACAGAACTACTGCCAGTATCCCAATTTCTGTCCCTCATTTCTGACTGAACTTGATTCAGAAGTACTTGCACTAACGTTTACTTAATCACTTTGTACAAAATAGTGTTAATTATTCATTGCCTCACCTACATTAGTCAATTTTGCTTTATGCCTGAACAAGTAAATATTAAAAACATTGTGTTAGCACATGGCCAAGGAACAAGTAAATATTAAAAACATTGTGTTAGCACATGGCCAAGGGGACCCATGACCCCTTTTTTATCAAGGATGCATGCTATAATGGGGGGGGGTGTCTATTTACACGCACAAAGGCAAAGAGAGCCTGCTCTAGTGTGAAAGATTCTGAAGTGATGTGCAGAAGAGAGAAGAAAATGTTTCAAGTAATAGTGTCCCATGCTTCAAGTAATAGTGTCCCATTAAACATCAAAATATTATCCATCCTTTCATGAAGTCAAATAGTCTTGGTCTGAAATGGGGCCACTACGACCCTAAAAGTCTCAGTGCTGGAACTCTAAGTTGCCTGTTGGGGAAGAACCACCAGAAAGGGGCTAGGCAAGTCCCAGAGGGCAGGAAAAAATACCCAAAATTCAAAACAATCCACTATGAGGTCAAGGTAACAATTGCCAGCATCTCTGCTAAGGACTGAACAAGCCTCCTTATGTGTCTCTGCCTAATATCTCTCTACATGTCTTGTCCGCCACCGTCTACTCCTTGTTACTTCGTTGCATCTCCTAGATACCGTGTGCATGTGTGTGTGTGTGTGTGTGTGTGTGTTTCTCTTTACTTTGCAGCCGCCCTCCATTCATGAAGTCAGGTTCATGGACTGCTGGGAGTTGCAATCCGAGGAGGCTGCATTTAAGTGGAGAACAAAAAAACAGCACCTGTTTACTGCACTGCAAAGTGATACCCTTTTCAGAATGCTCTTTCCCCTTTCACAGAGATGCATCTGTAACAACTTGTGTGTTTTAACCTGCAACTTTAGAATGACATAATAACTATTAATATATTCAACAAATTATGAATGCACTGTTTTCAATATTTAGTTTTTTCTCTAGGGATATGATAAGAGTCCATTAATAAGAAACTGTACATTTCTTCTTGCTTACCAAGGCCTCTTTGTACAGGTTAATCTAATCTTTTTCTTCATGACCTTCTTGCTCTATGCATTGTAAATTTTGTTTCTGATTTATTTCTGGTCATCTATTATTATTTGCAAAATTTTACTCATTTTGCAACTGTAACTATTTTAAGCTCACTTTAAATACAGTATTTATCAACTTATCTGCGGCAGTATGCTTTTCCAATAAATTATGCAAAATTCTGCTGTTTTCTATTCCACAACAAGAAACAGCTGTTACATATCAGACACTTTCCAAATACTGGAGATTCACAGGCAGCCATCAAGTAGATGGAATTAAGCGCCACCTCTCAAAGAATAGAGTGCCATGGATTTTGTGGATATATTTTAAAACCACCACTCAGATAGACATTTAAAGTCATAGCTGATCTCAGTGTGAAGTACAGGAACTCCTCTGTGATCATAAATGAATTGACAATGAAAGCAAAGAGGTTAAGTAGCTGTCTTGGGGCATCATTACAGAGAGTACATGCAAGCTCCTTTCTATCCTCTCCTGCTCTATGTTATTTCATACTACTGTGAGAACACTGGAGTCTGAGTGAAAGTAATGGGTATATTTTCCCTATCATGATGGTTAATTAACCAATATATCTTTTCTTTCTCTCCATATGACTGACAGCGGTAAGTCACATGATCAAAGAAATTTGAACTCTAAAGTCAGCATTTGAAGAATGCTCAAGAATCTAACATTGAACTTCATGTTAATGTAAAGATATCATTTCATGATGTCAACCCCCTGAGGTTTTGGGTTTTACCAGTTATAACAGAATTCCTTATTCACCCAAATAATCCAGAAATTTGTACCTCTTTTTAGTATACCACTCAAATGGTATACTTCTGTAGAACAAGAGAAAAAAAGATGCAGTAATGTTTGGCACACTTTCTTACAAAGGACCAGATGAAAAGTATTGTAGACTTTGAAGACCGTCTGGTGTCTGTAATTTCTAAACTCTGATGTCAGTCATAGACAATAGGTAAATAAAAATGGCAGTTACTACAAGAACCATGTTACTACAAAGCAGGTCAAAACCAGATTCGACCTACAAACAGAAACCTACTGAACTGTGGCTTATAGGGTAGAAAGGTGGAAATATTATAATTAGACTACAGCAGAAAAGAAATGTGCCAGTATGGTACAGGAGCCCAACCATGTGCCTAGTGAGTTAGTAGGTCTAGTAGAGATGGTCATTTAAAGTTACAGCACTGGGGTTCGCTTGTTACTATGACTTGAGTCTAACAACACATAGGATAAAAACTAAAAAGATTAGATCATTCAGCAAGTGAAAATTAAAACATCAGAGATTAGAATAACTGGGAAATTTGAGTAATTTCAGGCCCCAATGAAAGATATTAAATTATAAATTTCAATGCCCAGTGAAGAGTTTGTAAAGTTTCTCACCTGTATAAAGTTGATCAGGCTCACAGAACTCGATCAAGGAGTGAAATTCACATTCACACCTGTATGGACACCACAGGTCAAGAGCAAAAGAGAGAGCACCAAAAAGTGAAAGGGAACTTGCAGGAAATAATTAAAGTGAACTAGTTGGAGAAAATACTAAGTTTTTAGGGAGTCTGTAACAAGAGAAAATTTGTAAAAATAGTTTAGAGGAAGAACTTTAGCTACGGACAGTGGAGAGTGTATATAAGATCAACCTGGATCTTTCAAAACTACAGGATTAATTTCCACCGAAAAGTTCATGCAAAGTCACATCTCAATACTACTTAAAGACAGACAATACAAAATTACTACCAGTAGGAGAACAAGGATAAGACTCCCAGGGCTGCAGTGCCAGATGCTCACACTGTCCCCATGCATCTCAGATTTTTGTGGCAAACAACGGAAGATAAATTTCAAAACTACAGAAAGAGACTAGCTAAGGGGTCTGAAGGAGCAACAGGAAAGATGAAATCTACATTAAATTTGCTGTTGTAACAGGGTGGTCCCTAGGAAAAGGGGAAGTTCAGGTTCCCTGCCCCACCCAGAAGGAGGGTGGAGTTGAGCAGAGAAAAAGGAAAGAA
>NW_004567106.1:36168206-36187597 GCF_000260355.1 Condylura cristata | reverse complement strand
TGATTTTGATTTTGCTCTTTTCCTTCCAGATTTGTCTGGCCATTTCTGACCTTTTTCCATGGGTCCTGGCCAGAAGTTTCTTTAGTCTTATGGTGGGCTTTCAGGCCTTGCTTTGGGCCAATCCCTTTTGGGTTGACTTTTGTCCACAAGGGGATGAGTAGCTTCAGGTGTTTGACTTACAAGTTATATTCCTTGTGTTCTGTATTGTATATTTACTGTATTAAAGTCCCTTTTCATTAAAGTTTTATATGTTTTGTCTTGTTGCAGTGGATGGCAGACTCACTTAGAGCAGGCAGGTTTGGGGCTTCAGAGATGGCCCTCTCGCTCTGTCCTGTAACAATGTCACTGCACAAAAAAAAGCCAAGAGCTAATTACATAAGAAACTTTAGGAAGGGAATTTCAAAGTAAATGTTCCGAAAGAGCAAAGGGACAGGTGAATGATTTAAAAGAGATGGATTCCCTTTCAGCATCCACCTTAAAGAGGTAAACTAGTTAATGGGGATAAGTTTAACCAGGAAAGGTAACTGAGTTCACAGAATCGTCAAGGTAACACAGTGATAATATATGTTTAGTACTGGAGTATTACAAAGCTCATTCACTAGTCGTATATTCAGTTATCATTGCTATCTTTGGGGGTGAATTTATTCAAGAATAGTTGTCTGTCTCCTCTTAAAGGTGTGAAAGATAAAAACAATTTAAAAAATAAAACAATATTCTAAGCACAAAATTTCTGGGGAGGAGAAGAGGCAAATGGAGGACAGAAGTGGTCACTAACTATTTGGAAGTGAAAGAGAAAACAAGTTAAAAATGTAAGCTTCTAAAAGACCAGGGACCCAATTTCCCCTACCACAAAACCAAAAATCAAAAATGCAGTTAAGTTACCAGATCTCTTGCTACAGTAACAGAAAATCATGCCATCAAAGTAAGAATCCTGTCAAACACCTCATGACCATTCAAAGTTAACACAGGAAAAGCAAATTCCAGAGATATCTATAGTAAACCTCTATAAAAATTTGCATGGGGCTTAAATGAGGACCCTCATCCCCAAACACACACATCAACCCACAGAAACCTATAAATCTCTACAACAGAATTAAGAATACTGAAACAATTTGAAGACATAAAAAGCCACCTTGAAGTAAAAAGTAACTGAAGTCAAAATGGACCCCCACCCCAAAATAAAAAATATGAACTTCATCCAACCAAATGACATCGCAAAACTAATTTTCCCTTCCTTTCAGTTTCTCTGCGTAGATAAATGGAAGAAAACAGATCACCCAGCAAATTAACAGGAGAAAAACCATTTGAATTACTGACAGACAGGAAACACATAAAGATGAAGACTGAAATGGAAGCCAAGCAGAAGAGCTTACATAGCATGCAGGGGGAGGGAGGGACAGGGATCTGAGGACTCAAAGGTAGGAAGGCAGAGAACCTGCTTGGGAAACAAAGCTTGCCCTGTTAAGCTGACACATTCTTTTAGGCAAAGAAAATAACTCTAGTAACACCTCTTTACCCAGCACAAATACCCTTTCCCAATGTAAACTGGGAAGTTTGAACCATTACCAGGAAAAGCTCTGTAAGGAGGGTAAAGCTGTTAAGTAGATTTAAGGTGTTGTCTTCTCCTTGGGAGAGTTTGTAGAGAAGGGGTCATCTTTTCCAGGTACACTGAGATAAACTTGTTGAAATGGAGATTTCCCTTACAAATGCAAATTTTTCTTACAAAAGAGAAAATTTCTCCCATACAGAGCTTTTTCTTTGTCTGCTATTTCTTCAAAAGCAGCCCTTCTACCAGAGACTACTTCAGGGTGTGAATGGGCTTCATTCTATAATTAAGACAAAAGTCATTTTTAGTATGGCTCACATATACATGAATACATGGCTGTTACAGATACACCTCCTCAAGTGCCACCCTCCTCACCCCCACTGACACAATGCTATCTTGGATTACAAGTCCGAATACACCATGAACTGGACTTCCTGAGACCAGAGCTACTAGGATCTCGCAGCCATGTTTGCTTTACAACTTAACACACGTAGGCTCTGGCTTCTTCTTGCCTCTGTAGACCAACGTGCTGCCTGGTACTGCTAGGAAGGAAACTTAGAGAAGACGTGGAAAGGGGACATATAGAGACACCTAGAAGAGTCGCATGGGTGACACACACATGAAGAGGCCAGCAGCCATTTTCCCAATGTGGTATCTTACTCTGTTCCTGCTCTCCAGTACCTGCTTAACCCCTTTCTTGAAGTTCCCTGCCAGCAGGTACCTTAGATGTGTGGCAAGCTTTTAAGCATCCGCAGTCCCAGTTGGGGCCAATCCCATTTCATTGGATATTTGCCCTTTGAGGAAGGAGTAATTTGGGGAGTCTTGGTGGGAAACATTAAAAACATCCTTCCTTCTCCATATATGCACACTGATTCTATGGCAGATCTTCTACATGAATTGTCTCCTTTGTCTCTGTGTGAGGGAAGGCCACACTGCTCTCAGTGCATGCATACCTAGAGAGTCTGGAGTGCCTGAGAAGGTCTTTGTCATATGCTAAGTACACCCCCATTATGAAAAGAGAATCAGCTACAAAGATCTGATGGCACTAACTATACTGCTGTGGGAAACACATCTGAGATCAAAATTTCCCATTTTGTTCTCCCACTAGGCATTTCAGTTGCAAATTCTTTGTCAGGAAAAGTAACTTCACTTAGTTTCATAGTGTAATCAAGGGAAAGACATGATAATGCATATTCATTGGTATGGTATTCCCAAGTTAATTCAGCAGCAACTATTTTCTACTGAACATTGGGAGACAAAACATTTTTGATTTATTTAGAAATATTTGACTGCCTCATCCAAGACTTGTGTGATTCAGTCTCCATATGTGCTTGTACCTTCACTTCTGCACCTTACCCAATCATAAATGTTCATCTCCCTAGGCAGTTATATATGTTCTTCCATCTGTCATTAAAATAACTCAGTTCCTTAGTCTTTTGCTGTGTTGCTTGCACTCATTCATTCTGAGCTCTTAGAAAACACATCTGAAGATTTCCAACAGTAAGACATATACTAGTTCTCTGTCCATAAAATGTACAATAGCTAATCCACAGACAAAGAATGTCTACTTTCATTCCCAATTACAGTACACTAAAGTTGTTCAGTTAAGTGTTATTACTTAGGGCACCAGCACAATAGAGAATTATGTAAATCACATTACCAATATCTAACATTGGAGACAACAGCATCAAAAATTTTAATGACTCAGATGGTTATCTCCTCTGCAATCATTTGACACTAAGATGAAGGACTAAGAGTACATAGTAAGAAGAAAATGTAAATTTTAAATGTTAGGACACAGGGGTCAAGCTACCACCAGCCACTACAGCATGAATCAGAAACCCAGCAGGCCAGGGAGGTGACCCACAGGCACAGCAGACCTCTCCGGTCTTGTCTGCTGCTCCCCTTCAGGGGTGTACTGTAGTGGATCTGCTTGTTCTATTCCCATTCTTTCTGGTAAATCCTCTCACTTGATTGCCACTTGATTCAAAAAGCCCTTTATAGTATCATTAGGTCTCAAATCATATTTTTTCAATATTTAACAGGATGCATGCAATAAAAAACCTCACAAGCTGAAATTCACTCTCCTTTGGGAAATGGGGATATAGAAAAAGAGAAAAATGGGCTCTCCCTGGTGGCACAACAGGTTAAAGCACCACATTATGAAGCTCTGAAACCACTGCAGCACGAGTTCAATGCCCGGACCCACATGACATGGCAGACCTCTCCTGACCCACCCGCTGCTCCTCTCAGCAGTGTACCTTGTCAATCTGCCTGTTCTGCTCTTCTGCTACCCTCTCTGTCTCTGGTGAATCCTCTCACACACCCCTGCACATCTAGCCTGTACCCCAGTTCTTTATGTATAAATAAATAAATCTTAAATAAAAAAAGTGCACACGAGAGAGAGACCAAAATACATAAAATCCTCCTCATGGGAGATTTTAGAGCATGAAGACACTAGCCTGGGCCCGTGCAGGCTAGGTACCCCAAGTTGTCAAGAACAAAGCATTCAAGACAGGTCCCTCATGCCAAGGTTGCTCAAGGCCATGTGGCCTTCAGGAAAAACTATGACAACTACATTAACTGCCTAGATAAATGGAGATCGGAGGTATTATCCTAACTGGGTAATCTCCAGTAGTCTTCTGTCAGCTGGAGAAAACAGCACATGACACGGCACAGCCCGTACATTAGAGCAGCTGCCTTTTGTCATTCGTTGCCCCCCACTCCCTTTCCCATTCCTTAGTTCAGTAAGGGAACCCACAATTTAATTTTTTTTTTTTAAGAATTTGCATCCTGTGGCTTCTTCCTACATATGTAATTTAATGTTTGCTCCTACTAATCAGTCTAATATTAATTTTGTTACTTGACTATTTCGAGAAGAACGCACTCTGCCACTTCAGCTGTTTAACAAAGAAGAACCTCAAGGGGGATGAGGCATTCTCCAGTCCATCAAACAGTAGGACACAAAAGTGGTCCTGTGAGCCAGCTCCAAGGAACTGAGCTGCCCACATGGATTCCACAGTCCAAGTACTTCTAAGTTAGAAGGAATATAAAAATGCTCAATGCCAGCGAGACCCTTAAGAAGAGAGAGGCTTGACATTGTAATGGTGCTGGCAGAACCCCAAAGGTGCCCATGTAAAACTGGAATTCCAAGCAGATCCATTCCATCTAGCTCATATTATGGATCTATAATGTTGCTATTTAGACAGTCACCTCTTCCAATTTTTAGTAGCTCATGAACTAAAGTTGCCAGCATCCTTGGCAACTTCCTTCCCTGGGTTCAAATTCATAACCTCCCTGGCAAATTGTTTCTTCACGTCAGTTCTAATCTCCACTCAAATGGCAGCATACAGGGGAGAAGCAGCATGTGGAGAGGAGAGCTGGGCAGGAGATCAAGATACTTTTGCTGAAAGCCTGATGGTTTTCGTCCACCTCAGAGGAAATCACTTGCGTGCCACTGATGTGGAAGGATTGCTTAATAAAGCTGTCAATGAGGTATCCACATGATCAAGTGTGTCAGTGTGCTGGCCCTTAGTGACCTGCGTCCTTTCTTAAACACTGTAGATTATTGGTCTCAGTATTTTCTGGACCTCCAGGGGAATCCTTTGTATGTGTTATTACATGTAATTAGTCTTGGATAAGATTATTGAGATAAGAAAAAAACCCAATCAGATGACTGTAAAGTTTAATGGAGACCTTGAAAGTCAGACATGACTTCACAAAAATCTCTATTTTTATTTAATAATGTATTCTTTAAGTGTATTCAAATAGTTTGTTCATGTTGCAGAGATCGTTATAAGCTTATTTCATTTTTAATTTCAAAAACTTAGTGCAATTTCTCTTATTTCTCAAATTATACTCAACATCTGATCTTTATGTTAATGTTCCTGATATTTAGCAGTCAGATACATCTTATGGAGTCCCTCTCAAAGTACTTTTTTTTTAGAAGTTTATATAATCTTATGTATATATTACATATATATGTATTATCAATGCTTATTAACTATTATCTAAATGTCTGGTTTACTCACTACAGAAAACAATATGGAGATTTCTCAAATTATCAAAAATATATCTACCACATGACAGTAATCCCATCCCCAGGTACTTACTAAAGAATACAAAAACACTGATTTGAATGGAAATATGCACTCTTTTGTCCATTGCAGCAGTATTTAAAATAATCAAGCTATGGAAGCAACCTATGTACCCAAGGACAGGTGAGTAGACTAACCGTGGGATACTATTCAGCTACAAAAAAAGATGAACTGTTAGTTTTGTCAGCACGAGTAGAACTATAAGGGCTCATGGCAATTAAAATAAGTCAGAAAAAATACGCATCTGAGAGTTTTACTTACATGTGCAACCGAGAAAAGGAAGGTCAGACAAAACCAAGCCATTAACAAATCCTAGAAATATCACCGCAAAATTGAGTCTACCACTGGGGGAGGGTGGTGAGCCCAGTGTGCAGGGGTCCGTTCACTCTGGGGAGGAGGGCAGGTGATTGAGCGGGAATGTGAAGAGATCCACATCCACTGAAAGCGCGTGGCCTACACATCTCACTCACGTAGTGATGGGTACCAGTGCCACCAATGTTGTACACCAATGAAGCAGGGAAAAAGTACTGTTTGAGACTTGGTATTAAAGTCACTGTTAGAATAGCTCTTTTAGTGATACACTTACTAGAGTATACACAGGTACTGATTTCTGATGGATGCCTAAAACACATGTTGTAATGCAGCTCTGAATGACTGAGTAAAATAATCCAGAAGAATAATTGTTACATCAATGTTTATAAAGTACTAGATATGCAGAAACTAATCTCTAGTGACAGAAAACAGATCCGTGGTTTTCTTGAGCAGGGAGGTTTGAGATGCAGGTAATACCAAGTAACCAAATAAAGCTTTCTAGGGGTCATGTATGCTACTTCTTCTCAATGGGCTTAGTTTCCTGAGTATACACATGTTCAAATTTATAAAATGATGCTATTTACTACTTTCAGTTTATTCAGTGGTACTAGTACCTCAATAAACAGGAATTTAAAAATAGGCTGAGGGGTGAGTTGCAGGAAGTGTTTTAAAATATGTTCAAGGTAATCATAATTATTTTATGCCACTATATTTAATGGCATTCCGCATGATTACCATTTATTTTCTCTCTTATGGTGTATGCCCCAAGTGTCAGAGACTGCTAGGACCAGAGACTTTAAAGCAGCACAGAAGTCTACGTAGAAGACTTTAGCACAGTGGCTAACATCACTAGATTTAAAGCGTCGTCACCCAGTTACATATCCAGCACTAACCACTTCTGCCTGAAAGATCACAGGCCAAATCCTCAAATTACCTAGGCTGCTCTATCCTCCAGTATAAAACAAGACTAAATGGGGTGATTTTTACGAGTTTGAATTACTGCTTAGGGCTTGGCATCTGTTCAATAAATTACTGTAGCTCTATTGCTATTAAAATAAAAACAATGCTCTTAAACATATCATCAGGATTTTAGAGAAGGAAAAAAACTTAATTGGTCAGTGTCAAAAAGCACTAAATAGACTTATTTCTCCCCACAAATGTTGATTAATGTGTCAGTCAAAAAGTATAATTTCTGTAAAATGTGCATCTTTGATTTCCTATTTTTCAATGGCTAAAGAAAAACCATTTAACATGTTAAAATGGTACACATGAAACAAACTAGTGTTGTTTCTGTCAGCAAACTGCAGTTCAGTTACCCATGTGCAAGATGACACAAAACTCCAGAATCATTTTGAAAGACCTTCCGTCAGCTTTAGCAAAGATCACCTGCTGTTTGAAAATTGTATTCAGGAAAAACATCTAATATACTTTCAAATATTGCTTTTAATTTCAATTAGGACATAAAATGTCTCTACTAGTAATCTTTAAAGCTTTCTTAGTAGAAATCTTATTTTGAACTACAAGTTGCTATATTTCTGATTTCCTTTTGGAATAGGAAGAAGGCAGGAAGATAAAACAAATTCCTCATTTAAAGCTTGGTTTTTCTTTCGAGATTATCCATGGGAGGGAATGGAACTTTGAAGAATTTGAGTTTGGCTGCAAGGCAACTTGCATGTCTCTTCAGATTTTCTAGACTGTGTTATTTCAGTGGCCAGGAAGGGATAGCGCTGAAATGTAAGAATGTTAAGAAAAAATAAATAAGCCTCCCTGGTGGTTCAGGGGTAAGTTTCAACACTCGCAGGCTCTTGTCAGCCAAGGTGCTAAACCACATGGCACAGCAGACCTCTCCTATCTTGCCTGCTGCTCCCTCAGCAGTGTTTCAGTAGAACTGCCTATTTTGCTCCCCACTATGTCTCTGGTGAATCCTCTCACTCCCACTTCTGACCTATATCCCAGTTCTTGTATGTGTAAGAAAAAGGTAAGTTAAGAAAAAAAAAAAAAAACTACATGTGCTATGCTGAACATGCATATTTGCAGTGTGCTGGTTCCTGATGCTGTGGTCTGGGGTGAGCCATGAGATTACAAGAGGCCACTGTGTATTTTGAAGCTGCATCACTCATAGTCTGGGTGAGTCTCAGCCATTGCTGAGGGACCACGAACAGCTTCTGGTCCCTCTATTTGTTAGAACTTTTACCACTGATGGAATTGTCACAAGAATGTATATTTCTAATGCCAGGCATTAGAAATATATGGAGGAAATAATTCCAGTGAAATTGGGTATTGCTACATGCAACATTGCAATAGGGAAAGATAATGAAATGCTAAAGGCAATTATCAAGCTTTTAAACCAAGCATAAAAACCAGGGGGCCGCAGAGGGCCTCTCATCACATGTAAAGCCCTCTTGTTCTTCAGGAGCAAAGAAAAAAATATTATACCCTACACAGAAGGCCAATAAAGGATATAGTAGTCTGAACAGACTACTATAGTAGTCAGATGTTCAAACCAGGAAAGCCTTTCAGGTCAAGATCAGAGTTCTATTTGGTAAATTCTGGAAGCCTGATATATGGAATGGAGAGATCTATTTAAGATACTGCAGACCTTTTTAATATTACAGAAATCAACAGACTTAACCTCAAAAAAAAAAAATGATTTTCCTTGTGCTGGTGCATTGGTGTCCTCCAGAGGCTCTGCACGATCTCCCTCCCTGACCAGGCAAGCAGCTCGTTCAGTCATGGCGTAGACTAGTTGAGGACACATCAGACTGTCACGTAACAAGTCATATATCCCGCAGGAATCGCAAGATGTATTTAGTACATCCCTGCAGGGAATAGGGGTCTCCATAGGCATAGATTTAGGAATGCTTGTTCAGGGATTCAGAACCAAAGTTGGGAGGGAAGAACGAATGGATTTGGAAGCACGCTCCTAAGATTTTAAATTAAGCACTGACTCTTGGAGATGGTTCCTAAAAACATGGAGAAAATGAAGTGACAGTCTATTTGAGTTAAGCAAAGTTGAATTGCCCTGGCAGATGGCAAAAGAAAAAAAATTAGAAGTTCCAGTAAGTGGAGATATATATATATAATATATATATATAAATATATTATATATATATATATATATATTATACACACACACACACACACATACCACACGGAGAGAGATTCTCTATATATATAGAGTTCTATGTATAGCATATACATATATATGTCAGTAATATATCTATATGTAGATATAGTGTATGTATATATATTAAATATGTATCTCCATTTACAGAGAGAGAGTGTGTGTATAAAGGTGCTGGAAGAGGTATAAAGTTAACTGTAGGCTTTTTGCTGTAGAGCTGAGGATAAAATAGGCCTTTACAGAACTTGACTTGCTGGTAGTAACTAGGATCACAGACACTGTAACAATAGAAACAAGTAGCTGATTTAATGCTGTCATCAAGTATGATAGTAATGGAAAAGGGTGCAGTTGCAACCGAAGAGGCCTGAAAGCGATGGTGGTTACCCCTGTGAGTGGGTATCACAGCCACAATGATCCTCAGGATGAGAAGGACACACATCCAGCAAGAGCGCAGCCCACTGTACAAGAATGAGTGCCTGGGAGGCCGAGAGTACTCACTTCAGTGAGAAATTTGAACACCTTGCTCATTGACAGATATAAGTCCATTTTTACAGCGGGAACCCTATCCTTGAACTGGAAGGCCTTCATACCTAGAAACCTTTGCTTCCTCTCCCAAAAAAAACCTTGCAAAACCGTAAGTACACCTGATCTTTCATAAGTCCTTTCTCAATGCTACCAGTGCCATCTATATTCTGGTAACTATTTCAGGAAAAACAAAACACCTACAGAATATTAGAAACATGATCTGCGTTATTAGTGTCCTGGGAAGCAAAGTATCATTTGGCCCTGCTGCCCAAGTGGGAAGTATACAGAGATCTGGTGATGAGCCCTGGCCATATCCTGACTTGCTGACAGTCCCCTGTTAAGAGTGAGCAGTTCCCAAATTTCTGAATGTATAATTGGTGTCTGTACTTGGCAGTGACCAATGGGATAAGAGCAACCCAGGAAAAACACAAGGGGAAGCCTCTGGAATCTGAAACTCCCTGATATAACCAAAATAGTAGGTCAAAAGCACTGTCACTTTTTGAACTAGGAGAGTGCATTTAGAGCATCAGTATCGGGATAGTGTTAGACCACTTTCACTGCTAGGTTTGAATATCACTTCCCAGCTCATAGTTTATGTTACCGGTAACCTTCTATGGTTTTCCCATTACCTTTTTGCCTCCTGAGAGAAAAATAACATTTTCTAAGTTTCTAAGTTGTTTTGGAAATGTAATTTTTTTGACATTTTAATGCATATCTTTATATTTACACATAATTCCTATTTTATAAAGACTAAGTTATTCAGGCTATTTTGTTTGTCAACACAAAGATGTAGCAACCTTGTGCCACCCACTGAGTATCTCCACCATGTTACTATTTTTACTCAATTGTTTCTGCATCTTTTTATAGCAAGAACTAGGCGTTTCTTTTATAGTCAGTAAATAATGAAAACATGTCAGTTATTATATTTCACTGATTGTATATCCTACATCTTCCAGTCATGGTGCTGGTGCTTTTTTCCCTTCTTTTTACTAAATCATATTTCAACAATTGTTTTTAAAAAGCTGTATGGTTATGTAAGTGTTGTATTTACAGTTTTCAGTGTTTAATTTATCCTTAGTTTGAATGGCAATTTAACAGGGCATACATTTCTAGATTGGTAAGAATTTTTCCTTAAAACTTTGAAAATACTGCTTTATTGCTATCTAGCATCTGGTTACTGGTAAAGAGAAGTCTGCTATCTACTTAATTGTCACTATTTTATGTATCATATGGCAGCTTTTAAAACTCTCTCTAATCTTGCATCCTATTCAAGCTAGCATGACATCTAGATCATTTGTTTTTATGTTTGGTTCTATTTTTTTCTTACCCAGAAATCAGAACCTGTGTCAAATTGAAGATCTAAACACTTCATTTTTTGAAAATTGTCAGCTACTACTTCTAATGCATGTCTACATTTGTTGTGGTTTTGGCTTTTGTATCTTTTAGGATCTTGAGACACTGATTTTGTTATCCATCAGTGATATTTGGGCAAATTCATTTGTAATGTATTCCTATTTATTATTTCACATTTTATAGCTAGTCCAGAGATGTCCCTGTCTCTTGAATTTTCGTGTTTATCTTTCTTTGCAATTAGTGTTTTTAGGTGCACATTATCTAGGTTTTTGAATCATTTATACAAACTTTAAATTTCATTAGATTTTTTTTTTTAGAGAACATTTATCTTTTGATTGTTGGTTTTACTTTAACTTGCAAGTCAGTACTTCACAGTTCCTCTTATGTTGATTTAGTAATTTAAGAAATCTGTGCTAGCATCAGTAGGTTCTTATCTTGAGTTTTAAAATTTTGTTTTACATAGACTTACTCTAAAAATAAGTTTTTGCTTATCTCTTTTTTCTGCCCTCCCTCTTCACCTTCACTTCCTACACCATCTTCTCTGTCTAATAATTTTAAAATAACTTCTGCTCCTTAATTTCCCCAGACTAGAAGAAACCAGAGTGACATTAAGTTCAACTTTCATGACAGCACATGAAGAAATAGAAATAGTTACTTAAAAAGAATAATGTATCTAGGCCCTGGAGGGTAATGTCTAGAGGACAGAAGTCTAAGCAAAGTGTGTTTACTGTCAAGTTTGTTTTCCTTTTTCTTGTTGGAGAGGGTGTGGCTATTGCTCTGACACTGTCTTCATTGAATGAGCCAGATTTATTCCCTTATGTCTTGTCTCAATTACTACCAGGATGTGGGAATTCTCAGAATTCCGAGATCATTGACTACTTGATGATCTGGAACAAAGCAGGTGTCTAGACTCATATTCACACACCATTTTCCTTCATTTTTTCCCATTTTTAGTTCAAATTTAAATTTATAAAAAAAAATTTACTAAGTTGTATTTTCTTCCCAATAATGTCCATTTATCAGGATAATAAATTCTCATGCATCAAAGTAATATGATTAATTTAAAAGTGAAAATAGCTTTCTCTGCAACTACTAACAGTGATGGACAAGAAAGAAGATGCACAAGCTTTAATTTTGTGAACATTAAGACACTCTAATCTGTTGTGTCTCAAGGATAAGCAGGACATGGAAAACTAGATGGGGTCCTTTCAAAAGAGCTAGCAGGGATTAGTACAACTGACCCCATAAGCAAACATTCAAAAACAAATTCATTAGACTCAAGATGAACTAATTGGGGGGAAACAGTTAGCAATTAGGTACATACAGTCAAATATGTATTTCTTTGTGAGCAGCAATCCTCTATCAGTGATGAGTGGAAGCAAACAAGGAAAGGGAAGAAAAGCAAGAGGGATAAAAAGAGAGGCAAAGGTTGGAAAAAGGAGAAAGAGAATGGATGAAAGACAGGACGGAGTTTAGTGAATAGACATAATAACCCTGCTTCTAAAGGTTGTGACATATTAATGCAAAATCTCACTCACTGGCGATTATTTATAAAAGTGTAAACAGCTCTTTGTTGGCAAGTTTAAATGTATTTAAATAGCAGCAACCTTAGCTGGGAATTTAATGTATGGAAGCTCCTGCTTCAGTCCCTTTCTGTCATGCCTTGGAGCTAGATGTAGAGCCTCATAAAGTTCTTTCAACTTCTGCATATACTTGGCATGAAAGTTTTAGCTAGTTTTGCTGAGATTCACACTTCAGTATCACTGATCTAAGAGGTTTGTGAGCACATATAAACCTTCAGATAGTGACTTGAACTGCAAGGCTTCTCGGGATGTCTGCTACTTAATTAGACCTTTCGCATAGGAAAAGAACAATGAGCTGGTGTCCCATCTCCAACAGATGTCCATGCCAGATGCTCAGAGAAACACACTCCATTTCTTATAACGTTGTCTACTGTTCACTTTTATACTGTGTCAAAGAAGCCTTCCTAGTATAGTTTCAGAATTTGCCATGAATAACCATTTACTTCTACACACTAAAAGAGTGCACATGTATTTCAATATTTTTGTTGCATTTTTTTATGAACATTCTCCTTTCTATCATTCTATTACTCCTACTTTAACTTCCACTTAATTCTTTTTGGTGATTCTAGATTAAAGTCAACATGTACTAAGAGAACTAGTTATCTCCAATGTCCTACAAACACTGGATGAGGCCTAAATTAAGTCCATGATTGAAAATTAATGTTTCCACCTCAGCACAAAGGAGGAGATGTGATGATAATAATCATCATAAATTATTATGAGGCTATTTCCCCCCACGGCAATCTCTAATAAAGCTTCCTGTGAGGACATTAGAGAGAAGAACTTAAGGAGTGGACACCAAGGAAGCAGTAATTCCCATTTATTTAACTCAGTAAGTAAGACTATTTGTTATCTGATATCACATTTGATGAAACACCATTATCTGAGAATATCTCCCTAAAATTATGTAAGAATATGCATTCAGCGGCATCTTGTAATTGCAGTCACATTTTTACTTCATGTATTAATGAAAAGAGCACGAGGTAAAGTAAACGAGTACAGGCTTGGAAGGCAACACCCCAATTATATCACTTTCTAGCTGTAATTCTGTCTCTCTCCAGCTTCTGTGTGCCACATGGAGATTAGAATGACTAATACCAGGAGTCACTGTTCAATTCAAATGATAAAAAAGGGCAGTCATCTATTATGCTTAGTGCCCAGCTGGTATTCAATAAATATCAGTACTGTGCCCACCACTCCAGATTCACAGCGCACATTTCCCTCAACATTTACTTTTCATATGGCCTTTCCTCCATGTCCCTTCATAGGCAATGCCACAGATGTCAGCAAATGACACCATACCTTTGGGTATTTAGATAAAATTACTTCGATCTATTATCTCATGTTTTATGTAAAATCCATTGCCCTCTCCAAAATGTCAGTAAATTCCTAAGAGTTTACCTGCTGGTCCTGACAGGGTCCTAGTGTCAGCCCCAATGAACTCTCACCATCTACTGCCATTTGTTTCTCTTTACTTAATGCCAACTCATACAACAAATTCTTATTCATGGTTTCTCAAAATAAATAAATAAATAAAAAGTTGCTAAGAAAGCCAACTGAGATGGAAGAGCCTGAAGGAGGAAAACAGACACCCCTGTTCCTACACTTGCCTTGCTCATCCAGAGTTGGAAAGATCTTACTGAGCATCCTTCCTTCTCAAGGTATGGCCTGTTGCCTCTTACCAACCTTTCTCTTCTATTATTTCTCTTCCATGTTCTTATATGTTGATCCACTACTGAATTTTGCTCTCTTAGATAAGAGAGGCCTTTCTTTTATTTTTCCATTCCATCCTCCATTAACCTGACTTAACAGTAACAGTGTTTTCCTTCACTAAGAAGAACATTTATTCCTAAATGCCCATCAATGGATTACTAAAGAAGATGCGGTGTATATTCTACTTACCTGTTAAAAGGAGAAAAAATCTTACACTTTGCAAAACCATGGGTGAAACTTGAGGTAATTATGCTAAATCAATTAAGTCATAGCATGAAAAAAAATGCCAGGTGGCTTCACAACACAACAAAAGTAACTCATAGATTCTGAGAAAAATGTGGTGGTTACTAGGTGGGAAGGAGAAAGGGGGTTGAAGAAATGAGTAGAGAATCTATTAATAGTGAATGGCACTAGTACAATGTGGTATAAACACATCAAAGTTGGGAAGCTGTATTACTGAAACTTACATATTACTTTAAACCTGTGGTAAATCAATAGCATTTTATTTTTTAAATCTGTCAGATAAGTGACAAGTAGGCTAGCCCAGATCCCTGGGAAGAACATGTTTTATCAGCCACTCATACACTGAGTCCTCACTAGAGGTCAGACTCTTTGCAAAACTGAAAATATATCTTATCTCATTTAATGCCCTTAACAAGTTGCATAGGCATGGCGCTGGACATCGGTACAGACAATAGCTGTCAAGGGAGCTGTTGGACCTTGTACTCTGATAGACCCTGATGTCCAGGCTCAGTATGCCTGTGACATGCAGACTAGGGTTAGTCAATGAAAGATTTTATTAATTTATTAGATTCATCCTTCAGTGGATGGTGCCATAGCTGATATGTTCTTGTACTTTTGAAAGACCCACAGTTATTTTTTTCAAACACAACATAAGATTGCAATTCAGCCTGCAACAATGACTTTTTTTGGGGGTGGGGGTCAATTGTTAACTGACTTCAGGAACCCAATGTTCTTATTAGCAATTAACTTAGATACTTTTGCGATGAAAATCATCTATGGTTATTTTCTGTCAGTTCTTAAAATTTACAGTACAGAGCTGTGTGATCATGAGTAGGGGATGGAGCTCATAACCATTTACTTGCTCAGGAGGGGATTCCAGGAAATTACTGGAAGCTGTGGTTCCTTTAATATCAAATATGTTGACACAATCATCCTAAGTTCCAGCTTCTCCCTTGCTTTAAATCTTTAAGAAGTAGCAGCCTAGTATCAAGGAGAAATATTATAACTTAGTTGGTCACTTTTATATCAGAGTAGTCCAGAAGATATGGTTATATATGGAGGCTGGAGAAAAAGAAGTGTTTATTTTGGGCAGAAAACTTCTTTCGGATATTAAGGTGTGAATTTTCTTTTCCCCTAATGGGATGGAAAATCATAAAATATATAAAAGAATGCATAGGCAAAACACCCCATGACTTAAACTATAGAAACACCTTTGAACTTTTCTATTTTTAACCAAGAAATCAGTAGAAAAATGTCTTACACACTGGAAGGAGAAAATAACTAAAATGGATTAAAGTGAATTTTGTAGAGAAACTTAACCTTGCATTGTTAAAAATTGTCCCCAGATGGGTCCTCCCTGGTGGCACGATGGGTTAGGACACAGCACTGTAAGCTGGCTCCCGCCACCTCAGTGTGAGTTCAAACCCCAGCCCTGGACATGACCCACATGGCACAGCAGACCTCTTCTGTCTCACCTGCTGCTCCCCTCAGCAATGTACTTCCTTGATCTGCCTGTTCTACTCCCTGCTCTGTCTTTCGTGAAGCCTCTCACCACCCCTGCACCTCTGACCTGTACCTCAGTTCTGGATGAATAAATATTTTTTTAAGAGTTATTTATTTGTGCATACAGAACTGGGGTAAGGTCAGAGGCTCAGGGGCGGTGAGAGGCTTCACCAGAGGCAGAGTGGGGAGCGGAACAGGCAGGTCGACCAAGTACACTGCTGAGGGGAGCAGCAGGTGGGTCAGGAGAGGTCTGCCACGCCATGTGGTTACCTCTGGGGCAGGCGGGAATCAAACTCATGGGGAAGCAGCTTTAGATTCTCAGTGCTGTGCTTTAATTCACTGCGCCACCAGGGAGGGCCCATGAATAAATATTTTTAAAAAATAAAGCTTGAGGAATTAAAAACAAAATGTCCCAAGACAAGCACAATTATATAGGTGAAATTTAAAGATGTTTAAATTTTCAAATCCTTCCTTTCTCTCTAGACTACTGTCAAACTGATAGTCTAAAAACCTATGGAAAAAAATTGACAAACTGAATTTCATATTTAAGGATATATTTTCCTTTTTTCCTATAATTTGTCATTCTTTTAGGAGTGTGATATGAATGATGTTACCATAGATTTGTTTTAACTTTCAATCCCAAAGTATATTTGCTTAAAAAGAACAGTGTATTTGAGGCTCATAATAATCCCTTATAGTTTGTCCTTATGTTCATTTTAGTATACTGTATTTCAGACAAGCAAATCTAACAGTTCAGATTTTTCAGTTGTAAGAAGGAGCCCCAAAGGAAAATGTCACCAGTCTTTCTTATTCCCTTTCCTACTCTCAACCCTTTTCAGGGACAAAGATAATGGAATGGACCCCAAATTAGGATAATAGCCCAGAGCATCATCGTATAAATACAGCAACAGCCTGAAATCGAGTTTATTCCCTCTTGGTCAGGGATGTGTGTGTGGCTGTTCCTGTGCATTGAGGAACCAGAAAACTGTCTCCTCCTCAGAAAGGAAAAGCATGATGCTGTCTTCCAACTCCCTGAAATCTCTAATTGGAATTTCTACTACTCGAACATGGTAGGAATTATATGACATGTGGTCTAACATTTTGTAAAGATTTCCATACTAGACAAACCTGAGGCTGAATTCCATTATAAAAGGAAGCTTTTATTCTGGAGATTAAAATTAGCACCACGAATAACTGCAAACTTTGTAATGAATCTTACTCAAAATGAAGTTATAATTCTGTCTGCACTGAATAACCTAGGTAGTTTAAGAATAGTGAGAACTTTGTGAATTCTAATATGATTTTCAAAACTGTTTAAAACTTAAGAACTCAGACTCCCCTCTGTCTCTCATGAATTAGCTAATCAATTTCTAAGGTATCTATAAGTCATCTGTGAATCAATCCATGACTTAATGTGAAACAACAGTGACAAAGTTGATGAACAAGTGAGATAGTAAAAACAAATTCCTATTGAAAGGAAGAAGAGAAAGAGGCAGGTGCCTCTTACCTGAATATTCAAAATATTCAGTTGTAACAATGGAAATACAGAAAACACAGTAAGACAGTGAAATACCATCATTTGATTATAATAAATTACAAATCTCTTCTCTTGGAAGTCTAAGAGAAATTATAGTTTAGTCAAAGAATATACAGACAGTGTTATTAATCTGTATGGAACATCAAACCTTAATAATTCACTTAGGAAAAATGAATGGCTTTCATTCTGATTAAAATGTAGAAGAGAAAGTGAGGGGACAGACAGGACAGCAATGTAAAAAAAGAGACATTTTAAAAATATCCTTCAGTCAGTTCCCACCACTGAGGTTCATCAGAACATATCCAAGAACAGGGGCCAAGGTAGTCAGGACCTGATACATTTGAGTGTGAATAGGTTTGACTAATCTGTAATGATATTATTTTATAATCACTAACTTATTTGTGTTATAAAGGGTATTCATTGATGTTCATAGTATTTAATGAATTAGAGTGATGAGAATATCCTTTGCAGAAAAAAAAAAAAACAGTAAATGCCTCAAGAAAGAAAATTACTTGTGTTTCTATATAACTATGTTTTCTCAACAACACAATTAGACCGTCTCCAGTGTTAAAACACCAATGATATCTATATGATAACATACAGGTTATTATGCTAAACCTCCTAAAGCCTTTATAAATCTGAAATCTAACAGAAGTATTTGACATAGTGAGTTCTCAGACATTGATTTGCTTACTTCCAAGGGAATAACAATTTTTTACATACACACAAAACCCAACCAAGATAATGTAGTCAAATATTTGCATTTAAAAGTTTACCTGATACATTGGAGCAGTCTAGCAAAACTGCTTAGCTCATGGAAAAGTAGCCCTATCTACTATTCAATACCATAATAATCTCTCGATAGTTGTGACTGGAAATAAAATCTAATTTTATACTAGCATAGTCTTTCTATAAATTTGTATTTTTTCAAATTTAGATAAATGGTAAAATAAAACTGTTAGTTCAATCCATTTCATGATTCAGAGATGCTAAATACTTACTATACCTTAAACTCTTAGTGCATTCAGCATTAAGCTAATACTTGACATTAACCTTGTAACTTTTTTTTTATTCTTAACTGGGCAAAAGTACAGCAGAGCGACATGCAAAATATATGCCTGAAAATGCAGGGTATGATTTTGGGGTTGTATTTTTAAATACCTTAATACCACACTCTTTTCCTATGATTTAATGAGGGCAACGATTGTAAAATTTGAGTTATATTAACATATGGAATCACAATTGAAGTACAAAAATATTAGATAATCTTACAAAGTAATTTGTGTCTGCACACAGGTTATGAATTCTAAATCACCTTGATGTTTACAATATTTGCAATGTCTTTACAATAATCTGTAAAGATTTTAGATCAACTCAAAAAATGTGACAAATTTTAATGGTGCCCATTTACATGACTGAATATGTTCAAGAGGAATATAGAATATGATGAATTTTTTTCACATTGGTAATCTAAAAATGGTCTTTCAGCTAAAGAATTTTTTTAAGTCAGGAGAAAAAAAATATTAAAGACCTAATGTTAAAAAATGAAATTAGATTACTAAAAAAAAAAAAATCAACTGCTTGAGAGAGTTGCTGCTAAATTTAAAGGAATTTTTCTTTATTTTAATTGCTTTATAGCTCTAAAAAATGTCCAGCTTCCAACAGCTTATATCTGAGCTGAAAACAAAACAGCTGACCCTTTGCCAATGCATTTTCATTACTGGAGGAGCAATGAAAAGTTTATTTGCACAGAAGTAGAAAAAATATTTTCTTACTAACTTAAGTGCTGTATTAGGACAACTCCAGGAGAACCTGAGCTTCAGTAAATTATGAAACTATTTGCGTAGCAAGGTGT
>NW_004567106.1:36165462-36166832 GCF_000260355.1 Condylura cristata | reverse complement strand
GAAGTGACAAAGCAATTAATGCATTCTGATTTCAGCTATAATTTTCACTAAGGCTGGATTTAATATATTCAAAGATATATGTTGTTATTAGGAACATAAATTCTACTCTCCCTTAAAGTTGCATGCTATACTTACAGAGAAAAGTGAAATACACCCTTTGTGGCTACAAAGTCCTCTATATAAGATTATAAAAATCCTTTTATCTACAAGTTTTGACCATAGGGAACATGGGTTCAAGACCATGTAGGCCTCAAAGGAAATTTCACAATTAGTAACTCCTAAAAACAGAAAGACAATAGGAAAGACACCAAGGTGAACTTTAAGGAACAAAAATGAAAATCTACAAAATGCACAGATTTACATAATCAGGAACAGGTACAAACAAAGGTGACAGGAAAATACATGCAGAAAAGTTACTCTGAATCCTTTTCAGTGTTGGAGTCAAGCAGACCCTTGTTTGGCCCTTTGAGTCCTGCAATCTATGGGACAAGGAAGAAACGACATGCTTTCTACTTAGTAAAAATCCCTGAATTACTGAAGAGATCGATCCTAACCCTCACTATTTCAGTTATTTCCCTTTTGAGCTATATGACCAGTTTTATTTTTCTTGTGTCTGTGGGCTTTACTGATAACATGAGACAAAGTAAACCCAACACTGCAGCTCTTGACTGAGCAGTATAGACCTGTTTAACTCAGAACAATTTCAGTACTTCTGCATTTCAGAAAATACTATCTTTGCTTATAGCCAAACGAAGCAGCCGGGTTGTAGGTAGGTCTGAAGTAACAGAGTATATCAATCATCATCAATAGGTCTATAATTATACCATATGCATCGTATTTGCGTATTTAAGTAGTTAGAACACTAAGAATACCGTCAATATATTCTTACAACCCACGATATTTTGATGTGCACAATATTAAGTTTTTTTAATAGATGGTAAAATAATCATTGAGAAAAATTAAATGCTGAACACACATACCCAGAGTGTTATTTTAATTTATAACTTCAATAAGTATTTAAAGGAGAAGAAACCTATCTCCACATGATTTACATGCATTTTTTTCCAAAAGAATATCACGTCACTGACATTTTTCAAACAATAACCATTTGAAGTCATTTTAGAGTTTAAAAATAATTGAACAAGATTTAGTATTTCTTGTAGGGCATCCCAATATTGAGCGACTGATTTGTAAGTAAAACGCCACTCAGTTTCACATAAAAATTACTGCTCAGACTTCAAAACCAGGGTTAAAATTTTGTATTTTTCCGAATTCTGCTGGAGGACTTCCGGAAGATGGCAGCAGAGTAAAGACGCCGAGATCACCGCGTCCAAGCCTGCATAGGAATTGAGGACTGAAAACGGACTATA
>NW_004567106.1:36161638-36163082 GCF_000260355.1 Condylura cristata | reverse complement strand
TGACTCATTCTACCCTAGAAATTAGATAAAGAAGTTTTATGATCTTTCCAAAAATTTCTAGTTAAACATAATTTTACTTGAATTACCTTGTGATTCCAGTGGACATAGCTACCTGTACGAAAACACAGATTTTGGCAATACAAAGTCTTGAATTTGAACTTCACTTCGCTGCTAGCCAAGTGACCCATGACCAGTCACTGTTGTCCCTAACAAAATGCTACCAAAATTCTTGACTATCAATATTTAAGCGAAGAAATAAAATTTCAAAACAAACATGAAAGAAGTTATTTTTTGACTCAACCTGTAAGAGTTTACTGACTTCATTACTTTAACTTTTATTTTTAAGTGGATAGTTTCCAAATACGTATCTTCCAACAAATGTTCCTCCCCAATTTTCATGTCTTCACTTATCAGTTTCCTTAAAAGTTTTACCATGTTTTTTTTAGTTCAAATTCAATGCACTCAAACTGAACTCATAATCTTCCTCCTTAAATATCACCTCCATACCCTACCTAGGCAACTACAGAAACTTTACTTGCTTTACTGCAAGACATCCTTTGTCTCCATGATTGCTTTCACTCTCCTTTACTACAAGAGCTATTGTTCTTGATGACCAATTCTGCCATTCTCTTTTATGACTTACAATACTTCTAAGATGAAACCCAAAGTTTAACAGTCTCCTTTAGAACCTCCATGCAGAAAACATGTCTACCTCTCTAGTTTCAGCACTCAGCATTATTTGACTCAAACTTTTTGCTCACAGTGAATTTAATTTATAGTTCTCAACAAATGTCAGTGGATGTTCAGTTACACCAACTTCACCATGCTGCTTCACATGTATATACTGTCCCCAAATCTACTACTAGGTTACACTATTTCTTAAGTTCAGGTATGTTCTCATTCAGAAAATATAACTTTAATTCCTTCTCCTAACCTTCTCTAATTTGTATGTGATTAAAGCCCCCAGTTTTTTTTAATTATTATTATGGCACCTCTAGCTTGTCTTTAAAATACTTTGCCTATGAGTCATTCCCTTATTTTTCCATGGCTAGCGATTAATTCCTAACTATGTAAGTGGCAGTCAGTGTAGTCTAAAGGATAAATGAATAACATCTAAGTTAGACTTTAAAGAGCCAGATTGATCATCAGTCATACAAAGAACAGAAATGTCCCAAGTGTTGTGTGCCCTGAGCAGAGGCAGGAGCAGGAAAGCAGGCAACATGTGGATATCCACATAAAGTCAGTCCAAATTAAAATGGCCAAGGCAGGATGATACAAGGACTACTGCAGACCTGACTCTAACCTCTCTGGGTACTTTCAAATCAATAGAAGAAAAAGTCCAATCTAGGCACACCTCCATCTTCATCTTGGTCTGCTTACACAGTTAAGAAATGAATTTGTTGAGAATGACTGGGTTTATACATACCAACAAGAAGACCAAAAA
>NW_004567106.1:36137645-36161324 GCF_000260355.1 Condylura cristata | reverse complement strand
ATTTGGGGGGACCTGAATTTTTCTGTCTCTAATCTTAGGACATTGTGTTCTCTAGCCATCTGTTTCTGGGTTCTGCCTACACAGCAGAGATGGGGAAAAGTTTTTATCCTACTTCTTTTGTTGAAGAGAGTAATTTCCAGATTGAATGTGAGCTAACAGCAGACCCCATGCATGCAAACATGGAGGTCATGACACTTCTGTTAAGGCATAGAACACCCTCCCCTCAGTCTATCACTCTATTAATACATAGTATACAACTTTATACTTTCTACTCAGTGTCAAACTTAACAGGAAACACTCTGTGGCAGAAAAATACTTGGAGATGTTATATTTGGAAAGTCAGATGAAATCCAATTTATGGAGGGTGTTAAATGAAGGATTGGCTATGTAAAGAATGTGGGTAATTTAATATGAAAATAAAGGACATCAAGACAGTGATATTTCTCAATCAGTAAAGTAGTGTCATATAAAATCTTAAGTGGGATTTAGGTATTGTCAGCACGTACAATAGTTTGGTCATAAATACATCATGTGCTCCATACATCCTGTGCTCCAATGTAACAGAATTTTCTAACATCAGATGGAATTTTCCACTAAAAATATGTGACTTCTTTTTATAGCTAACAACCAAAACCTTATTTTTCACATTATTTTAATACCAAAAGTACATTGTACCTGAGCACCCATGCAATTGTAGTTTTCATTTTAGTCATTGTAAAAAGACGACAAAGCACACACTTGGCTTGTATTTATGCTTCAAAATGGAAATGTCTCCGTGGCATGTGTTATGTTTGATAACAATGATACTTGGCAGAACAAACTAGTTATGTTCTGTCAACATCAAAAGCCACACTGAAATAGACCAAGGTTCTTCTGACACTTTAAAAATGTGGTATGGGGCCCTTCTTGGTGGCACAGCGGGTTAAAGCACAGCACTAAGAAACTAAAGCCACTTCCGCATGAGTTCGATCCCTGCCTACCCCAGAGATGACCACATGGCGTGGCAGACCTCTCCTGACCCGCCCACGGCTCCCCTCAGCAGTGTACATCAGTCAGCCTGTTCTGCTCCCCACTGTCTCTGGTGAAGCCTCTCACCACCTCTGGACTGTACCCTAGTTCTGTATGCATAAATGAAAATATCTTAAAAAGAAAAATGTGGTATGTGTGTATATATACATATATATGAGTGGGTATGTACGTATACATGTATACCTATATACACATGCTTATACCTATAGCTATGTACACATGCATATATGCATACACACCTTTTATATACATATATGTACACATGTATGTGGTGTGCATAGATGTGTATGTGTGGATGTGTGTGAATATGTGTGTACATACATACATGTGTAATATCTGTTAATTTCAATAATTTTGTTCAACTTTGCTCTCTAAACAAATATTTTCTCTATGATTTTAGTATGTTTAATATTCAATTATGAGCTAGCTATTGAAACATTATCACTACATGGTAGTTATTTGTTCTCTTCCTGGAGTCCCATGTGCACAGGGCACTTCTATTTCAAAGGTTATTAGATCTTAAAACTATGAAATACTGTTAAACTAACAGGTTCACAATGGCTATTGTCATTTGTATGTCTTTTATAACAATGTTAGGAAATACTCTGGCCCACGTTTAAATTGCTACATAGATCTGAAGACTCCCTACTAAGAGTAATTTCCTTTCTATTTTTGCCTTCAGGAAACTTATCTAGATATTTCCATGCTCTAGGTGTAAGAATTTTGTGAGAGCTTAAATATATGTAAGAATTATTTCCATGGGCATTTTCTTTTTAAAAATAGCAGGGTACAGAAATACAACAATTTAAGTCAGGAAAGTTGAGACTCATGTATATTAGAACATTTGCTCTCTTCCGACATGGAAACACATTTTTACTGAAGGGAGTGCAATGGAGAAGAATAGATGATGAGGTCACAGCCACATTGCGCTGAACCACCGCCAGCTTTCCTGGAAGGCTGATGCCTCTCTGCCCTGGTGCAGGGGCTTTGGCCTTCTGTGTGGCACCAGTGACCCCTTTCATTAGAAGCAGCCCTCTGCCAAAGGTGAGTGCTTTATTGGAGGTTAAACCCTTTTCTCTGGAACAGCCACTGTCTGATACTGTTGACATGGCAGTACAGACATACAACTTTCACTGCCAAAATTCTGTGTGCCTACAAGGGTATATTCAAGGTATATTTAAGGTTTTTGTGATGGAGGGCTCTCACAAAAAGCTTAAGTTCTCCCTCTGCCCCCTCCTGCTTGCTTCCCCACTCTTACAAGTATTATTTGTGCCGTCCAGTGTACCAGCAAAGCATAGAGGTCTCTCTTGGGGTCTATCTCCTGGGAAAAATTACTTATGAAAATTGGTGCTGGGCAACAGGGAATAAAATGAGATTTTTAGAACCATATCACCTCAAAGATACCACACTTCATAGGTGTTAGATAAAACATAGGTAGACCCTGCCGTGTAGATATCTGCACTGGTTAAGTGCAATAAGGTCCCAATTGAGGGGAATACTTTGATATTTGATAGCTCAAGAAAGTAGCAGTTATAACTATAGAATCAAATGGTTCCTGCTAGGTGCAATTGATGTGTTAGAGAAAAGTTACAAAAGAAAGGTGGAAGATACTAATAAATAATTACTAACCCAAAGTAAAGTATTAAAGTCAGAAGTTCTCCCTCATAAAATATAAGGAAAATTTTATCACCTGCAACTTGGAGGTAATTTTGAAAGAATCACAACCAGACTTAAAAGTTAAAAAGCTCTCAAGAAAACTTAATTCTCAACTACATGGTTGGTAAGCCCAGATATTCATTAATGGGAAATATGAATATCTAAGTTTAGAAATTCCTTATCTACAAATATTAAATCACCATGAGTTCTAGAACCTTTTCATCTTGCAAAAGTAGCTCATTGTTAATTATTGCTGGTGTTCTTGCTTGATTATAAAGTTAGAAGGTATTTATGCTTCATTATTTTATATCCTATTAAGGATCCTAGGAGACAGGTGCAAATATTCTATTATAAAGACTGTTTAACATTTATTTATTTATTTATTTATTCATATAACAGCTGGGGTGTAGGCCAGAAAGGTGTGAGTTAAAAAAATTCACCAGAGACATAGTGGGGGGCAGAACACATAGATCTACTGAAATACACTGCTGAGGGGAGCAGCAAGCAAGACAGGAAAGGTCTGTTGTGCCATATGGGTCAGCCCCCTGGCCGGGGATTGAACTCGTGCCGCAATGGATAGCTTCATAATGCTGTTACTTAACCCCTTATACCACTAGGGAGGCCAAAGATGATTCTTTAGAGGTATGGAAAAACATGGTCCATATGAAGGACCATAAAAATGATAAAGATGGCGGGAAAACAACGGAAGGAGAACAAAAGTTTCAAACTTGTAGACTTGCTAGAATAGCTATCCTATGCAAAGTCAGAAAACCCTCCAGATGACTTTGCTATAAAGACCTCGAGGACCCTCTGTTTACCAAGGTGATCAAAATTAATCTGCAAGAAGGGCAACAACATCATTAAGAAGCTCAGTGGTGGCTGTCCTCTGTAAGGCAGTGATAACAGTAGGAGATGCTGTTACAGAAATGGGTTCCTTAATAGCAATGGGATAAAATAATCCCAAAATAATAGAGGCCATATGGTGTTACTTAACCATCAGAGACAAAGTTGGAGCATTTACACAAATGAGCAGCAAGGTTGGACTGGCAGCAAGGACAACCTAATTCATAGAGAATCTTGGAAATGGTTAAGAGAAAAAGTGTTCGTAGGGGCAAGACTGAGTATATCAATTAACACAAAGAAAGCAAAGTTGGATGAGCAGGAGGTGAAGGGTGACTGCCCAATAAAGCTTGCAACCCCTTCCACACTCTTCAGACCCAAGCCAATTTGCACATCCAGAACCACTTTATTTAAAGGAAAGGCCAAGTCCCCAGGAGGAAGAACTCTGCCTAACTATAGATATAAAGGAGTTTTCTCCAACTTTTTCTTATAGGGATCCAGTAACATTTACTCAAATAACTACATTGAAGAAAGGAAAATAAAGATTTTCAGTGTCTGAGTTGACATGGATACCTAGATAACCCAGGTCTCAACATGTCCATCCCTACCCCACCTCTGTTAGAATAAAGACATGGAGGATAGGCAGTAATCTGTGGCCCAGCTCAAATTAAGGCTTCCATATGTCCACTCTGTGCACTGAAATTATGCCTATAGAAATGGCACTGATAACAGAGATATAATGACTAAATCATTCAAGATCAGCCTGTCAGTAACTACACCAGTGTTCCAGACCCATGAAGAAAAAGACATTGATGCAAATGGTGGAGGCTATACATGTTCCCAATAGCATAGACTCATACTCACTAAGGCAACTACTACCTGTATTGAATGTCTAAATTTTCAGCAACAGACACCAAGTCTCTTCTCCCAAAATATAGTGAGCTGTTAGTAAATATTTAATAAGCAGTCATCTAGGCTTTAAAAACTCTTATTTTTGTAATGTTAATATTCAACATTACTCAGTGTTGAGAAGGAAAGAGACTAACACAAACACCTCTGTAGTATGTGTGCAGCTCTTGAGACAACTCAAATCAACTATAGCACAGCACTGCCAATACGACACCATCCCTTCAGAAGACCAGTCAGGAATACAATGACAAATTGATTCCATTGGACACTTTCCATCCTGCAAAGGACAGTGATGCATCTTGACTGAGAGATAGTTAAAAAAAAAAAGATTAAAATGAATTAGATGGCACAGCTTTCATAGATAGAAATACAGCAATAGCTGTTTATCGTTTTCACAGGTCTCAAATGAACTGCTATCTGAAAGCTAGTAAAAGTTTGATTTCCCCTAAAATAGTATTCCACGTTCAAGATAAGATTTTATCAGCAAGTAAAATGTGTCCATGCAGATCTAACAGTGGGATGTAGTGGTTCTAACACAGATCCTACAACACAAAAATTGCTGGCCCGATTAAACAATTAAATCAACATTTGGAGATACAGCTATTGTTAGGGTCCGAAATCAGCGGGCTGACTCCCGTGACAAAGGACAAGACCAGAGATGCATGAGCAAGCGGAGTTTATTCAGCCAGCTAGCTGGGGTCAAGCTCTCCTCCAGGCACGCAGGCCACACCAGGGGAGCAAGCCCAGAGAAATGCCAGAGATTACATAGGCCTCATCAGCCGCTTCCCGCGCAAATCCAATTTAGTAAATTAAAAGATTAACTACATGTGTCCCAGTCAATTTTAGTCAGCAAATTGAAAGATTACCCTCCTGCAACCTCCAGGATTTAACACTATCTGCTCAGAAATAAATTTGAGAACATGAAGCATCATTCTCCAGGTCACTGAATATACCCCAAATCAATGACAGTTTTATTTCTTTAATAGGTTGAATAGATAAAACCAAGAAGGTAGATGCATAGTAATCATAGTCTGTAAGATTCTTGATTTCCTGTTTGGAAAATTAGTGCTTTCCTGAAATTGTAGGTTCTGCAATTCTAGCTGTCTTTTTCTAGAAGAAAGTAAACATTTTTGAGAGGGACTTCAGCTCAACCTCACTGAATTGAAGTACTCATCTCTCCGTCGCACTGCCCTGGAGGAAGGCTGTTGCCTTACACTGTCTTCTCAAGCACAGAAGTCAACGTTATAGTTACTTGATATGGGGCATCTCTCATGAGCCAATGACTGATCCAAAGATCCAAGTGCCAGATGAAGCTTCTGTGGCATCTACACACACTCCAACTTAGCCCCTGCCTGGCGCCACTGCCTTTCACAGATGCTGGTTCCCAAAGCACTTCCACCAAGCCATGTGGGTAAGAATCTCCATTTTGGCATCTACTTCCAGGGATGCTGAAACCGTGGTTAATAGCAGTGGTCTTAATTTCACCTTCAGAAACTTGTCCCAAATACTCTATTTTTCACCTTACTTTATATCAGAGTAGTAAAATTTTGGGGTTTTATTCTTTTTCTTAAAAATACTGAAAGTACAGTTCATGCAATTTGGCATTCAATTTTCACAGCACATTTATAAGTGCTAATATCAGGAGCGAATATACAACTCTGAATGAAATTACCCCATTCCCCTGCCACCTCTCCGTAACAGCACAGTCTGACGTCTCAGTAGATGTGTTCTGAAGGGAACACAACCATAAAACTACTGTTCAATTTCAAACAAAACCATACACCTTTGAGCCAAGCCCCACATGTCATCTTGGTCTATAATTGCATCTTTATAAATAGTTTATTTGTTCCTCTAAAATTGCTCTGAAGATTAAAGTACAGCTTTTCATATAATATTAACAAATATATGGGTGATAAGGCATTCCACCCTTTAAAACTGTGAAGGCTTTCATAATTAAAAAATTTGGACTTTCCAAAAATTCACTATTTGACTTTTTAAAGCATCATTACATCTTTATGTAATTTTGAACTTTAAAAATCTAATCACTTTTCCAATCCTTTCAGAACATAAGCATTACTAAAATGAATAGGGAGTTAAAATAAAACTTCCAACTAAGCCAATATATAGGTGAAATAAACAGTATTTCCAGGTAAAATTTTTCTTGGTAAGTTTTTGTTACTCAAAATTTATTACTTCTCTTTAAGTTGTCTAGCACCATGAAGTTAATAGATCTCAGTGGTTAGCTTAGTCTTCCCTCCCACTGTCCTCTTCTCCCATACTCCTCACCTCCTTGTCTTAAAGGATTGCTTCCAGGGAGAAGAAACAATGTTCTAGCTGGCTCCTAAACATGTGTTTTAACATAATCAGGAATATTTGAAATTGGTAATAAGATAAATTTATCTCTATATTTACTGAAGTCTATGAATAAGAAATACTAGTCATGAATCCAAGGTGGTCAACATATCAGTATGTGATCTAAGAGTAAAATGTAATAGCAAAGTAGCAACCTCACATACCTGTTACTTTCAATCAATATACTGAATCAATCTGTAATCTCACAACTCAGCTTCATATTTTAGCCTTAACACCACTGAACCTTAATCAGCAAATTCTAAAAATCAAATTATAGAATTCATCTTCCATTTTTCTCCAACATCTATATATTATTCCTACTAAAGATGCAATTGCTTTCTCATTTTCTAAAAAACATGAGAATAACTTTGAGGTATATTTCATTCAAGATAAAATCATCTGACATGCAGGATTGAAGTAAAACATTCTTTATACTTTTAGATTACAAGTTATGAATTACAAACTTGGTTATCTCAAGAAACAGATCATTTAATGTATGTTTAGGAAAATATTTGTCTTCTAGTTGCTCTCCTTTCTATTTTCTATCTGTAGATGTAAAATGTATTTTAGGACCCACACATATTGCAGAATTCCCACAGACAGCTTTTCTATACAAATCAACAATCAGTTGAATTTAAAATTGATTGCATGTAAAATAAGTTATACTGAGAAATCTGTATCAGCAGAAAAGCAAAATCTACTGTCCAAACAAGATAAAGAAACACACTATTTGCATTATGTGATTTCATTGAAAATTAAAGCTTCACAGGGTAGTAAGTAGAAATAAATCTCACGGCATAACTTTGAAGAAATTCTTTAGAGCATCTTTCAACATAATGAAATTGGAGAAAAATTTGGTAAATGCAAATTCTATTAGATGACAATCTCATTTTAGATAAATAATCCTGATTTTTCAACAAAAATCAAACTGGTGCACAAGATAATTCAAAATGTGCCTAACATTAATGCTGACCAACTCACATAATTTGAAAAGTATCTATTCACACAGAAGTTCCTGTCTGCCTGGAATCTATGGCAGATTGAGTAGAGATCGTGAAGCAGTAAATGAACAGCCTGACACATTTATAAGGGAAAGTCACAAGTTACACTGAAATGAGCTCTGGAATAGCTTTCTTAAGAGTGTGTGACAGTGGAAAGTGTCTTTCAATTGAAAATCAGTCTGACTAGGAATTTAAAACACTGATAAAATTTTAATGAGATTAAGACATTCCATTGGACCTCAGTCAGCTGGCTAAATTTAGGAAACAACTCTTCTCTGCTTATTCAGATGACCTTCTTTACCAACTAATGACAACCTAGTCTGCCTTGTATTTCAACAGATTACATGATGTTTAACTGAAGAATTTTGGGCAGAAATAATTACAAATTAGTTGTCATTCCTCTCAAGTGAATTTGATCTTTATACATAATTAAAGTATTTATGGCTTTATATGGAATCTACCACAAGCTGCTTGTTAGTGTCATTACTGCCTTTTTTTCTTGCTTTGTACTTGACAATTCTGAATAATTTTAGAAACTTCTATGGATTCAGTGCTCATTCTTACAGCTTATCTTATTTTTGAACTCTTACCAACAAGCAAGAAACCTGGGGATTACTTGTAGCTGCCAGAATAATTGGTACACTTATTTATCGATCAGATAGCCACTTAGTAACTGTCGTGCAACAAGTTCTCTTTCACAGGCTAGAAAAACAAAAACGAATGCGATATACATGCTGAACCTCACCTAATAAGTATTCACAATCTCTAGCCCTAGACTCCTGAGGGATTTGATGCTGCAGCCCTATTGGATGGTAATATGAAAAACCTCCCCCTCAGAGTCACCCATTTGGGGGAAGCATCAGCTTTAATAGGGAGCCTAGAAGTATTATTTATGAGGCTCCTTGTGAAAGCAGTCTGCTCCCAAGATCACAACTCATTCTTTGATCTTTGGTTTGTCAGGTCAAATCATTTTAACCTCTACACACTATGAAATTCACTGTGGTCCAATAGTGAGGTGGTTATGAGGTTATTCTCCATAGCTGTACTATACAGTCAAATCTTGCTACTTTCATTTACTAGTTATATACACTTGGGCAAGTATTGAATTCTAGGGCCCATCTGTAAAATAATAGGAGTAAAAGTACATAGTCTTGTTGGGGCACTTAAAAGAATATGAAGCACATACAAAGAAGCCTGACACTCAGTGGCTACTATGTACTACCATAATGAGCATCACTACTGTGTACCATGTAATGAGGTTTGGTCCACCACAAACTACTGAAGCATCTGTTCCTAAAAGGCAAGTAACCTAACCAGTTTGCGCGTTTCTTCAAAATCACCTCTGTACTAAAATAGATAAAGTATGATAATTTGATACTTCAGTAAAGACCTTCATAATTCATTAATTCCCCCTATGGGTGACAAAATTTGACCTTAGATCATGAAGACAATCTTTACATCTCTCTTTTGAACTAAATGGTACATGTACCCACCCAAAGGTCAATTCCTAAAGTAGTAGTGGTCTTTATATAAATTACACAGAAAGAAAATATTCTCTCCTAAACTTGCCCCATCTGCATCTTCTCGGTAAATGATCACACTCACCCCTACAGTTACATGTCAGAAACCTCACAGTCATCATTGACCCATCAGTCTTCACTCTTCACTCCTGTCTAATCGATCGCAGATCCCAGTAGACATGTTTTCAACATCTTCTTGGATTCCATCCATACCTTTCCACTATCATTCCACAGCTGAACTACTGCAAGTTTTTCAAAGGCTATGCCTGGCCCTTGTTAGCTCACTCTCTCCTGAGCACCAGGATAACCTACATGAGTATGAAGATGCTCCTCCTCTCTTATCACAAGATTTCCAGGGTCTCTGATATGAAATCCAAAACCATTACCACTACCTATAAAGCCGGTCAAGATTGCTAGAGAAAGTTCAAGTCAGACGAGTGAGCATCTCCCCTACTTTTCTCATAGGCTAGACTTTTTTTTAAAATCTCCAGATCACTATGTTTTCTTCACTTCTTTAGTTGCTATTCCCATGTCTGGATAATTCCCCAACCTGCCTACCACCCTGACACATTATCCTGCTGATGCCTACTCAGTCCTCTGCTATCTAGTCCAGTGGTCTTTCTCCAAAAACGAGGTGAGGTCAAATCATCTTTTAGAAATTATACTTGTTTTCTTGACACCAATAAGTCCATTATTGATTATACAACTTGTTGTTTAATATATGTTTTCCCCAAGTAAATGCAAGTTCTGTGAGGGGAATGGCCTTGTATTATTCAGTTGATTTCCATAGTGATTCAATTTTTTTTTAATGTGCAAGTAGTTAATTCCTGCCTTAATTTATTATTAAGTCTCAGCAGAGTTATCAAAGGCCAATTAATGTTTCAAAGAGAATAGATTTACCAAAGTCTAAAATCTTGATTTTTAATTCCACTTTTAATTTCAGAATAAGAGAGAACCACCCCCACTTCCTAATGTTTCATTCTCTCTTTATTAATAGCAAATTCAGGTCTCAGTTCTGGAAGTTTGCCCAGCTCTTCACAATAGAAAAATGATTAGTACTTTATTCAGATGCTAAAGAAATGAACATCATATTTCATACTAGAAAAAAAAGAGATATAAAAAGTTCCCTCCAGCTCTGGAACCTTCTATTTTGCCTGAAATGAGGGAGACAAATAATGACATAGAATTCCAAGGCTTCAAACATGCATGGAACAAATTGAAAGCCAACATTAGAACATAAATTTTTCTTTAAAAAAAACTAACCATAATGTTAAAAAAGAAATTTAGGATATATTTCTATTTTTATACGAGTGTGTGTCCAAATTCTGTATTTATACATTCCACGTGCACTTCATTTCTGCCTTAGCAATGCAGCTTGTAGGGTAATTCTGCAGTATTTAAGAAATGTTTAACAAAGTAAATTTTCCTTCATATCCTTCCAATTCTAAATGATTATTAAAATCAGATGTAGCTCTAGTAGCTAATGTTCAGGAAGTTAATTAATTTACCCTAAAAATATCTTTCCTCTCTTTACATCGGGGAATAGTAAAACCCACTTCATCTTTATTTCTCCACTTATACCTTCTCACTCCTTTCAAGCTTTGCTTTGCCCTGACTAAATGTTTGTGTTCTCTTGAATTCTGGCCTGGAAATTCTGGTATTTTCAACTATTATTTACCAAATATCTGCTTTCACTCCCTGAGAAGTATTGTATTTCCGCAGTCCTATGAAGCTGGACTTGTGACTTGCTTTTATCACAGAAATGTGAGCAGGATTTTTATGTGTAACTAGGAGAAGCACTAAGAATACATTCATTCCCATTGCAATCTGCATAATGACAGGTGATATTTCCTATAAAAGCTGTCAGGAAGGCTGTGCTCAGAGGTAAGAAAGAGTCAAACCCCACCTACAATAGACATGAAGCAAACAACAGACCTATCTGTTGTCAATTGTTGAGATTTAGCATTGTGACTGCAGCATAACTACATAGGTCCAAATTGACAGTTATTTTCTCATCTATTCCTGCTCTAACTCTATAATAGTCATAACTTTGAGTGCCATCTATATACTAATCACTTTTTCAAAAAAGAAAAACTTCATTGCCACAAAGATGAGTCACTTGTTTATTTTCTACATGTCCTCTGAACAGTTTAACCTGGATACTACTCAGGCAATTGATAATCATGACCCAAACTAAGGTTCTCATCTATCCATTTTCCCTGTGTCCTATTTTACTCATTCATCAGTGAAAGATGTCTTCAACTGCTCTCTCAACCCCACTCCACATCCAAATGACTGTCAAATTTTGTCCATTCTGCAACCCAAATATCTATTGAATATACTCCATTCTCTTCATCTCATTGACAAAGTTGTTTTATCATCTTAATGTCCTTCAGTTTTAAGATAACTCATGACATTGTACTTCTGATCTTGCACAATTTTAATTCATTTTCCCAGTTTCACCACATAATCTCTCTAAAATTTGCACGTGACTTTATCACTTCATGAATTGGCAGCTGTCAATAGTACCCCAAGCATATAAAGTCCAAATCCTTGGAGCAGAATTGAAGATTTCATGGTCAGAAAGACTCTCTTTATCTTTGCTCATAGACACACATCCCTGCTTTTATCTTGCAGCTTGCCAATCTTCCTCTGAAATCAACATCTTCTGAGAATAACTTTTGTTTCTTATGTTTTTGTTTGAGAAAGTGTTGGTCAGAGGGTTGCAAATGCAATCAGAAACCTAGTAGGCCATGGGAACAAACTGCAAATTCTTTGAAAGGACAGGCTAAGCAAAAGTGATTAAAAAAAAAAAAAGATCCAGTTGAATAAGAATGAGTACTTTTCACTTTTATTGGGTCTGGCTATTACATGAACAGCAGGTACAGACATCAGTCAGCAGTAGGTTAAGGAGTAAATTGAAACATTAAGTGCTAACAACTCTCCTTATTATTTGTACCAGTCAGGATGGAGAGAAGTAATGAAAGTTAACGGCTGAAAGAGAGATGCCAGGAAGGGAGAAAGTTCCAGGAATGATAGCAGAGTAGCATGTGCAAGAGACTGGCTGAACTGCTTATAGGGAATAGAGTCAAAGGGATTCTGACAAGAAAGAGGATCTGAGCAAAGGGTAGGTCCTTGGAAATCATATGTGGTCAGACTAAGAGTATTTTGGCAGAGGGTACACTATACGCAAATAATACATGGGGTGGGGAGATCCTCTATTCAACAGTGTAAACCAATATGATCTAAGTAAGAGAGACGAGAAAGATATTGCCTTGCCAGGAGAAAAGTTTGTGTATATTTATGTCTGGTTTAAGTGAGAGTAACACTGGGATCTACAAATATCCATTAGGTCTTAAAATATTGGTGTGATCATAGATGAAAGGTCACAGTTGACCTTTTGTAAATTATATTCATTGATTTCCTAAGAAAACAAGACTAGGAAACTATCGAATTGTTCTCAGAGGGATGAAGCACTGAGTTGCATTTATCATGTTCCTATCCAACCTATTTTTCAAAAACAGAACTTTTAAAATGATCTCACCAAATACCCTAAAAATAAACCATTTGACAACAAAGTGAATTTCTACTTCAGGAAGAGTGAAGAAGTATAAAACCATGTTTTAGTGACGTGAAGAGCTGGACAAGGTACAAGCCCAGCACATACCTATACACTCAGACATATAAACACATACACAGGCATTTATACATGTGAGCCAGTCCATCAAATTATTTGAAGTGATCCAAAGAGACAAAAAACAGGAATTTTTTTTTTTTTTTTTTAGATTTGCTGAACATAGTTTTAAGGTGAGAATGAACTTTCCGTACCTGAATCACCCAATTCCTTCAAATTGTTTTCTTTACTCATTTGTTTCTTTATTAACTCCAGGTTCCCATTCCCAACTTGTATAAGCATTTTAAAGATTACTTAGGTATACTGCTTATGCAGCAAATGGACAGCTTACCGGAAGTTATTTTGTATGCATAAATGATCCATCTATTTACAAGTACAGAAAAATAAAATCAAGCGCTAGCTATAGGAAGACTGGGCGGGGGGGAATATTATTTCCACAAGTTCAGCATTGTTGCTAGTTGAAATTATTTTTCCTAAAACCAACTTTGACTTTATTTTATTTGAGATATAATAAAAATGAAGACAGATAGCTATATATAGCCTACTCTGTTCTAGCAATACTTCTGCATGTGTCTTAAAATCACATGTAAGTATATCACAGCATCAATAATCTGTACGCAATATGATTGCTCAAAGGATTTCCATGATCAGATGGGTAAACATTGTCATAGCATTTTCTTTTCCTTTTTAGTTTTTGGTTTATGTTAGAAAACCACACATTCCACTTTTCCCACCATTAGAAAAATGTTACAAGCAAAACAATCCTTACTTTATGCTCAAATAACATTGATACCTTAAGCACTGCAACAAGGTACACTTTTGAAGTTTTAACTTCTAGTTTGCATGGTCTTTTACAAGTCTTATTCTTCATTCATATTGCATCACTTTAACTTATCCTTATTACTGTGTCCCAGAAATAGACCAAACAGCTCTGAACCATTTGAGCAATTACTAGTTGGCAGAGAGAAGTGCTTATACACAGCTCTCTGGAGGCCTGTGTGAAATGCATCAATAGCCCCCATCTAGAATGGTGAGTAAGTGTCCACATCAAGAAAATGCACCATTACAACTGATACTAATAAGTCCCAGAAGATTTTAACTTGAATGAGAAAGTTCCACTTCGTTGTCTCTTTATCACTTCCAGTCACAGCCTTGTGCTAAATTCTCTTTGTAAATATCTGACAACCTATCCCACCATCAACTTATGTCTTTTATGAAAATCATCATCTGCTAGGTCTTACAATAGTAAACATGGATAGAGACCAAATAGATATTTTAAGATGGACATTTTGATGGTTAGGTCAATGAGGGAGAACATATTTAAAAATATATATTTATATACATATATCTCAATCACAGAGTCCTTTTTTGGATATTGAATCTAGAAAATAATAGAGAGTACAAAATGGTGAATAAAACATTATCACCCAGGAAGAAAAAATAGCAGTAGTCAGAAAATCAACCCAGAGACAGATTATACTTGACATTGATATAGAAAAATTGAATTCCAAACTTCTGTATTTTATATTTTTATACCCAATTAAGAAAGAATACACCATGATGTCACCATGGAACATTTACAATTCAGCATGCAAAGCAATATTCCTTATATACTACCCTTGGGGTCAAGGAAAATCTGAGGCATACATTAAGTTAAAAAGCACTGCACATCAGAGTTATGAACTAAGAAAGCAAATGTATAAATAACTCTTTAAAATGGGCAAAATTTTATCAAGATCAAGTCAATATAATTAATTATATAATGTATCACAATATTGCATTCTATTTTGTACAGTTAAAGATTCTTGTGATAATTTCTGTGGTTTCTCAAAGTTTACCCTCTCGGGAAAGTCTAACCTGCCTACTATGAAGTATAGCCACTCTACATGGGATATTACTGCATCCTTTACATTGCTTTACTTTCTTGATGGCTTCTTTTTCCTAATCTGAAATAACAGCATCTGTGTTTTTGTCAGCTTTGTTGTTAAGTACCATTCTCTCCCTCACACTATAGGTTAAATGGAAACAGAAACCACATCTGCTTTTATTTCACTCCTGTGCTCCCAGTTTTTTTAAACAAGTTGGCCACAAGGAAGATGCAGTGAAGTAACAGTCACTTTTATCTAAAGAGTACTGAGTTTCAGTCCAAATTTTAACATATACATATGAAAAGTCTTATTTCATTCCTTTCTCCACCAAAGTAGTTTGAATCATTGTTAAAAGTCGAAAGTACACAAAATTTATCACTTATCACCCCAGTAAAACATTCCTTTTATGGTCCATCTTTAATGTCTATTGATCCACATCTCTGGGCAAAAAGGCATACGGTTACTATTTAGGTGCTTGCAGATGTGTGAAGAAAGCTACTGTATAGCACTGGTACTATTTGGGAGGCCAGCATATATAAGAATATTTTAAAACATGTGAGCAAATGTACTCTAAATATGCATACAACAGCACTTACCTGCAAGTAAAACACTGGAAACTAATGAAGCTCCATCTTGATCTCCAGAGGACAAACTGATGTGCTCATCAGATGCGCTGCTGATCTCTGCATAGAACTTACCTTAGTGTCTTTCTTTAAGAGAATTTACATCAAACATAATTTTTGTCAAGTACACAGATGAAGTTATCTATCAGTTAAAATCAAAATGATAGCATTTGGGAGGCAGCTTATGTAAAATAACAGTGAATTTCCAATATAATCAGAAGTTGTACCTTAAGGAAAGCCTCTGCGAAGTGCCTGGTCTCTTCAGTCCAATTGCTCAGCACCTTCCTGGGAGAAAGAAGAAATGAAAGGATTAAAGCAGGAAAGTAGAAACAGGCAATAATTTGCTGTTCTACAACCAGTCACAAACACAAAGGGGAAACGATGACTGCTTTGTGAGGGGTTTTTCATAAACAGTCCTGATACAAAAACCTTACATCATTTACAGGTTAGTATTTTTTCCTTTCCTATCATTTGAAGTCTCTGCTATATAATGTTATGATAAATGTCCCTGGAAAAGCCCTGGATGGACTGATCATAAAATAAATTTGCTAGTTTTACTCTATCTGCACCTTTATTTGGTTTCTCTATTAACAACATATAAGTGACACCATTTGGTAACTGTCTTGCTCATTCATGTCACACAGCATAATCTCTTCTAACTCCATCCACACTGCCACAAATGGCAAGCGTTTTTGTTTGTTTGTTTGTTTTGGGGGGGGATGGGCAGCAGAATAGTATTCTGTTGAGAATATACATCCTCCTCAACCACTCATCTGTATTTAGGTATTTAAGTGGTTTCCATGCTGTGGCCACAATAAGCATGGGAGTGAATATTTCCCTTCAAAATTGGTATTTTTGTATTCTAACTCTAGAAAGTTGACTATAGAACTGAGGCTACAGGAAGGGAATGAGAAGGGGGGTGGGTGAGAGCAAGGTTGGGAGGGAGCTGAATGGGGTGGTGGTGGGTGTTGTGTTGTAACAACATCTGAGGGAGAGATCCCATACTTCTAATACACAGTGATATAAGCCAGTGTTACTTCAATAAAAATAAGCAAGGCAGGAGAATGTGAAAACAAATAAAGTGGTTAGTGAAACTTGAAAGGCTATTTCATATATTCACTGTGTATTAGCTTCTTTTTCAGATAAAGCAAGCAATGAAAAAGGTGGTGGGGTGATTTTGGATTTTTCATTTATTTTGCTCTTAACATGCAGGTCTGTTTTAAAATGTGATAAAAGCAAGAAGTTCCTTGCAAATAAAAATTACAATACAGTATACATAGTTGTCAAACATTCCCAGGCTTAAGACCCCACTAAATTATTTTACCTACTTACACTTTCACATAAAGTAGATGGCTTTTGTTTTCCTTTCATATCCCTGCATTGTATCTAAATTAACCAGTCATGAGAATGTAACTTCATGAGTGGGATCCATCTTGTGTGTCTATAACAATCTACTAGCAATGTGTTTAATGAGGACATTAACTTTAGAGTATTATTTTATGGGAATCCTGACTCCAAACTACAGTAATTTTTAATTTGGGTATGAAAGTATACATCCATAGAATTTTGAACCTACAATCCCTGGAGCAGATACCAAGATGTGAATCCACTTGATCACAAACTTTAGAAAGAAAAAAAATTTAAATGTTATACAAAGTAACAGGGGATAGATATGAGCAAGACTAAGTATAGTATAGTTTGGAATGGGGTGAAAAATCAGCTTCAAGTAATAGCTAAATTTGGTTTTTGTGCCTGTAACTTCCAACCTTCTCATAATTTAGTTTTTATTTCACTTATTTTCTACTCAACTCAATCCTTTAGAGTCTGAAGTGATCAAATGGTCTACCCTCTGTGACCCAACTCCTACAGAAGCATTTGCCAATTTTTATATATGCTATTTTGTGCAATCATAATAAATTCATGATAATAAATTATTCACAGTAATAGAACTGAATTTTCACCATTTATTCACAGTTACCAAGCTCATAAGTGATAAATGTGGATCCAACTCATCTCTGATCATAAGATCTGTGTCTTTTCAGTGTATTTTGCTGTCTCTCTCCCTCTGTCTTCTGATCCAAGCTTCTCTCAGTTGCCAACAATTGGATTGAATTAACTAATTCCATCAGAGCCTAAATAATGAGTGAGACTTAATATGTTTTCCCTCCAAGGAGTGCACATATTTACACAGGAGAAGACATCCTTAACTAATGAAGGATTTCCAAGCCTAAAACTTTTGGGCTGAACATCACTTTTTCAGTAGCGCAACATTGGGGCTGAATGCTCTACTTGCTTGATGCAGGTCTTCACTCTCAAAGAGTCAAATCCATTTAGCCCAGATAGGCAACTAAGCTCAATGCAGTGCTGTATTCCCCCCCCCCTCAGTGATTATTACTGAAGGTGTTGAAGCAGATTCTCTAATGGGAGAGAATATTCTTTGTTGTAGGAATTTGGGTCAGTTCTTAATAAATGCGTTTGTTATGTTTCTAACTTTCTTTTGTACTCTACAATGTTTTTGCTTCCAAGATTTAAGTTGAGATGATCCCAGTTTGATGTTATTGTCTATTTTGTCTCCTATATGTTATTTAGAGAGAAGCAACATGAATTCTTGGCAGTAAGTTGTTTCAAAAGTATTAGTGAATCACATTTAAGGTTGTTTGAACTGCTTTGGTCATGTGATAGAGAGTAATAAGGTTGACTTCACTTTGGAACTTCTCCCTCTAGTACAAATGGTGGCAAAACTAGTCTATTTCTGGGTAGTTTTCTAGAGCAATCAATTTCACATGCACTAGTTAATCTAAGAATTAAGTCCCAAGTTCCAGAGCTGAACTGAAGGTTAAATCTTATTCTTTCAGCATTGAGTTTCATCAATCATTTAGCTCTTCTTGCCTAGATTTCTACTGTCTAAGAATAATTACAGTTCCTGTTCCACCACTCATAATTAAATAAGCAACAGTAAGTGTGTAAGAGAGTGTCTGGCACATTCTGTTAAGTATAGGCAAAATTGCTTCCTAATTTTCTGGTACTCCAGAAACATGTGGCCATGTCATGTAACATCACACGTGGTAAAAAAGAGATTCAGGATATGAAAAAAGTCGGTTTCATGAAGCATGAGCTAGCAGAAGAATCATGCGTTTGCCACTAAACTATTGTAGGACAAAGCAGGCAGAGCTGAGAATAGGTAGCGCTAGCAAGTGGCATCAAGTAGGAAGCTAAGGAACAAAAGGAGCTGTAGCACTGAGCAGAAGGAGAATTTGAATGGCTTCTCAGGATGAGAGTATAAAATTTCATGACACCTTTAGAGAAAAGAAAAAAAAATTCTAGATGGATTAGAAATGGCAGGTTGCACTAATGAGATACTACCATCTAGAATGTACCTTAAAAGCAAAATAATTAAGGCTAGAGTTATGAATTGTAATCGACCAAGAGTGAAGCTAGGCAAGCACACAGCCCATGTTCTGCCTTAGCTGTGCATACATTTGAGAGTGAAAATATTAAGGGTCAAACTACACTTTGAAAAATTTCCTTTCTCACGATATGTTCAAAAATGATCAAATTGAAATGAAGATGGCAACATTCTTATTTTAAGAAAGGATAAATTCATCCATTGAGAGCCTCAAAATAAGGGAAAGGAAGGTAGGAGGAAAAGCAGCTGAGCAGAGAATTCCAAAGACAGTTCCTCCTTTACAAATATAAAAAAGAAAAACCTTTCACTACCATTGCCCCTACCTGCTTCTACCACCCACATGTGCCCAGAGTCATTGCCATGGGCTGCTACTTGAAGTCAATTAATCTGAGATAGACACTGAACACATATACAATTAGTGTATCTCTACATTAAAGTGAATATATTGAACAGGTAGGAATTAACAGATAAAAATTAGAACATATCTATTCAAGGTCAACATGGGTTTTCCCCTCTACCAAAATAATTTTCCAAGTGAACATTTTAATAGATTCTGTTTTATCGTCTGAATATTTAATATATCAAGTTCCTAAGTGAGAACATCTTACTTCTAAAAATGAAAATGCCTCTGGGGATGTGAAGAAATTTGCCTCCTAAATATTTAGCAGAGATGAACTACATTAGAGAATTGGAGTTCTCATCAAAATAGAGTGATGTAAGTAAGTTTGGAAATAAGAAAAATTCAAGGAGGCAAGTCAGACTGTCCACAAGTTGTAGTGAGGACAGAAAGTGATAGAATCTCATCCACATGGTGCCCGAGCAAGTAGAAGAAAGCAGGAAAGGAAATATAACTGAATACTGTTAACTTTTGTTTGAACTCAAAAGAAATTAACAGTCCTCAGAACTCAGATTCATTTTTTAAATGAACACTTTCAGTTCTAGTCATTGTAAGTTTACATAATTCTCAACACTGTTTTCAAAACTAATTATAGAGACTTTTTTCTCGAAATGTGCACTTAGTGTTTATTTAAAGTCACTAGAAAATGCCTTTTTAATTTACAAAAGTTAGAGAACTCATAAGATAAACAGGTTCAGAAAATATAAATGCTCAAGATCAAATAGTCAAGAACTAATGAAGGGGATATCAGCCTGCTCTGTGGGGATTGTAAGGGATTATGGAGATCTTCTACAGTAACAACTCTAGACATCAGAGAACAATCTCAGGACTGGCAGAAAAGCAGGAATTTTTTTTTTAAATCCTGGCAGCAAGAGAAATGAAGGAGGACCCCAAATCAAAGTAAAAAATTATGCCCCAATCTCAGACTAACAGCTAAATTTCTCATGCCTCGGGAGAAACCCAAGAAGCGTAGCTCTCCACGCTGACACCAAATGAACCAATTCTTGAACTGACAGGACAGAGTTTTGAATGCTCTTTCTGTAGCTCAGTAACACATCAGATAGCTAATTTGTAAAATTTTGTTGGCATATCATTGCATTTATAAATGTATCAGATATACACAATTGTAACTGAACATCTGCATATATATTACCTGCACTAAAGTCTGTATCTATCTTTTTTCCATACTACTGACCCCTTTACCTGTATTTGCCCACCCTTTCCCCCATCTAGTAACCACTAATTTAGACTCAGAGTCTAAATGTTTACTTTGTACCACATGTGGTACTGATCTTTCTCCATCTGACTCATTTGGCTAAGGATAATACTCTCTATTGTTGCAATAGCAGGATTCCATTGCTTCAAATAGGTGAATGGTATTCCAGGTGGTTTATGTGTGTGTATATGTGATTATACATACATATGAATGCATTTTTTTCATTGGCATAAAACAGTAAAATTATACTGTTTAACGTTCATAATCACTGTCTGAATATGCTACATTAAATTGACCATTAAGTCCAAATCTATCCTTTAATAGGTAGTTCACAACTTTTGCCTGATTTACTTACTCATCCTTCCTGTTCCCTAGTACTTCTTCCTCTCTGGTAATTCGTTCTTATCAAATTATCTAAGTGGAAAGATTGGCAGTGCTATACCTTTGTGAGAATATAAGATAATCAGTACTTTCACGCACTGGTGGTAGGTAGAAAAAATGTCTTCTGACACTTTGAAAAGTTTGACAATATCAAATTGCAATGAGCCATTACCACTTGACATCACAATCATACTCATTTTGCTCAAGAAAGACAACATGTCCACATGAAGACATTCTCCATCTCCATCAGTATATGCATAGATTAAACCAATGGTGGTGAATTTTGTACAATGAAATAAGTAACATAAAATGATCAATAAGAGTATAGCCTATTATTAAGCTGAGTTTTAAAAAAAGATACAAAAGAATATATACCACATTATACCTTCTGTATAAAATTCTAAAAAAGCATGAATTAACCTACTGTGACAGAGTGTATCAATGGTTTCCTAGGTTGGGAGAATCAGAACAAAAAGGGAAATATAGAAACTTCTTGCAGTGATGGACCTGATCTGAATCCTGACTAGGTAGCTGTTACACAGGTGTACACATTTGTCAAAGCCAAAACAGTATACTTCAAAAGAGGCAGGTTACTATATATAGACTATACCTCATTAAAGTTGATATCAAAAAGTAGGTGGAAACTTCTAGTTCATTGGGATGATTCCAAAGTAGTTTTTCACATGCCTTTAAATAATTATTTACAAAGTCTGGTTCTCTTTTTAAGTAGCATGCTCAGCAGTATATGAGACTAGAAAACAGAAATATAGTCTGTTCTAATTGATATTGAAAAGTTTTTGCTTTTTCCACTTTTCATTAATTCATGTGCACAGTATTCTTCCTGCCCACCCTCCCCCACAACACTTTCTTCTCATGTTTCCCACATTTGTAAGTGCTGAAAGATTTCTGAACACTTTAGAAAACCAATGCATTTCAATGCTTGGGTTTTCTTTAGGGAACACCTTTTTAAAATGAGTAAAGAAGGTTGCAGAAGAAGAAAAAAAATTAAACATGGTAATTTCAGAAGGACTTTTAGATATCATGTAGTCCACTGTGACAAACTGTTAAAACCATTTTACACTATTAACAGAACCATAATTTTGCTTGTAACAGTATTGCCCTCATTTGAAGATTCCAGCAAATACAATATTGCTACTTCATTCCCAACAAGGAGTCAGGTGGCACTGGGTTGATACACAAACAGAAAGAGCCAAACAAAGCTTATAATCAAATCTTAGAAAGAGACTAGTGAACTTTGAGTATGACTTTGCTGCTAAGTTCGTCCCCATCTTTTCTTAAACACAGACCCAGTGTGGGATTGAGAGAGCGTGCCCTGCACCCACAGCTTATAACCAGAACAAAAGATGAAGCTTAAATTTGGTGGGGTACAAAGCAAGGTAGAACCCGTGCCCTGACTTCCTGGTCAAATGAAGTAGACAACTACCAGACAAGCCAGTCTTTGCTAATTTGGAACTTTCTGTTGCAAAACACCTTATTTGATTAAGTTGGTTTTCAAGTGCTACTGAGTTTACTCCTAAATGGTCCATGCAACCTTGCCACAAAATTTTTTTAAGATAGCAAATAGAAGCAAAGAAGATTAACTGGCTTCCTTCACCAAGTTCTTCTTGTACGTTTAATCAGTGACCCAGTTCTGAAATCCCATGTGTACCAACTAAAACTCCAAGAGCTTAATACCTTAAACTATAGACATTTACCTTAAAAGATTTCATCACGTTAAAAGTAGCTAGTACTTGGAGTGGAAAAATGCTGAACTAGTTACAAATTCCAAAAATTCAACTTATGTATCTTTCTGACAAAATGTTAAGCTCAGAAAATAGCTTTAAAATATACCATGATCTGAAAGAAATAAAATTTTTCTTGAGTCAATTTTAATTGCAATAAAAATATTAACTAATATCCCAGAAATCTAACTTTCCCTTAATAAAGTAATAACTACACTACATATTCATAAACACTATAAATCCATCATAATTTCAACATCATATATACATGGTGAGGTGATATATGTGTTAGAAAACTGGATGGAGGAATCATTTTGTAGTGTATATATGACCTGAGTCATCATGTTACATATTTTAACTATTCAATCTTGTCAGTTATGTCTCAAAGAAGCTGGGGGAAAATTCTCAAATTCCTCTGAACTAGTATACAAATGTAGCAAATAAAGATATTATTACTATATTATAGTCATGAAAAGAAAAATTTCACTCCTCATACCACTTTCTTGGATAATTTCAAAGACTTAAAAATTTAAATAATTAAAAGTAAAATCACATCAACTCTAGACTAAGCCATAAATTCTTTACGACTATCAAGTTGGGTAAACATCTCCAATTATTACTCAAATTCAGATGCACCAAAGAAGTTTGTAAGATTATATGAGATTATAGAAGAATGTTTTATGGCAAAAAATACCAGTTATGTATTAAGCAAAAAGATAATGACACAGAATCTATATCCAACCTTCATTATAGAGAGGGGAAAAAAAAAAAACTAATGTCACCAAAATGTACTTCTACAATAAGAAAAATTAGTAAGGTGTAAAAATGGATATTCAAAGGCAGATTTCCATAACCATGCAAGAAGCTCAACCTGATTCATCTAGTTGAATACAAATTAAAACTAAATTTGCTTGATGAGGCAGTATTTGACAAAATTAAGCTAGAAATTTTCCTTTGACCTTGCACTTTACTTCTAGTAATCAAGCTCAAATCTATGCCTTGTAAAATTTTAAAGAACTACATGCACACGGATCTTCATGAATGTTGAAAATAGGAGTCTGGTTGAATTCAACTATAGACTGTCCCAAGTGAAGCACTTAAAAAA
>NW_004567106.1:36062365-36136875 GCF_000260355.1 Condylura cristata | reverse complement strand
AAAAAAAAAAAAAAGAGGAATGTCTCCTTTATTATAATTTATTGATCTCAAAGGTCTATCTTGATGTGGGAAAAACAAAATTAGCTATGTTATGTATACACACACATACAGTTATGTATACGCACACACACATATACACATATATATAAAACTTAGTTTTAACTGAAGGTTAAATCATTTTTTACTTGAGAGAAGGAATACAGTACAGTAGATCATTACAAACCTAGACCTCTGTACAATATATATTGTACTTGACTTTAATGTGAAACTAATTTATGTTAATTATAAAACAAAAACTTCAAAGCGAATTATCAATAGCCTTCACTTTACAATGAAGTTAATAAACCCAACTGTGCATTAACTGGATGGTATCATCACAAAGAAAGACTATTCCAAATTATGTTAAAACAGTAATTTTATACACCCCAGTAGAATTTTCACAATGTGAAAAGGACAAAAAGAAGGGAAGGAGGTTTAGGGTAGATTGTGAGAAAAAAACTGAACAATTATGTTAGTGTTTCTGAAATTCAGGATTACATTTCTTGGAGATATAAGATTAATGAAGTGAAACAAATTCCTGTATGTCTATATTAAAATGGAATCAATAATATAAACTCTTAGCTCTATTTTTTACAAAAAAAAAAAGTGCCCAAGTTCTTTTCACTGAAAAAGTGTAGAAACAATAATCAGTAATAATAATCACTCTTCATATCCAGACCATGATCCATGATATATAATGATCTCTAAATATTATTTTTCCTTGAAAGCAATTTGTTTTCTTGGGGCAAAGAGATTCAAGGTTTAGAGCAAAAAATGGGCAAGATTTTTTTCTGGAAACCTTTATCATAACAGCAAGCAAGAAGCTAGTAAAGACAAGCAGCATCTCAAATTGCCCAAGATGTAAGTCAACAAAGAGCATCCCCACTATATAAGGGTGGGCTGCCTTAAGGGTTTTTACAGACAAGAGGTGAAAGAACTGAAGCATACCCAGTATGTTCAACATATGAAACACAATCACCACTGAAGGGTTGGCCACCATTGGCAGATGGTATTTTTAAAACTAATCAATAAGGGGAAACTATCAAGCATCTATCCATTTTAGGGGTGTAACCACATATCGATCACATATAAAATACATTTCCTCTTGGTAGAAGCATTTTTGCTAATAAAAAGGGGATGGCGGAATTGAAATATCTCCATTTTACAATCTTAATGGAAATAATGGGTCTAAGCCATTAATGACACCTAAAGCTATAAAATGATATAAATAACTGTAACATACTTGTGACAAAATATTCCATAGTAAGTATACTTGCCAAAAATATCTACACACAAATCTAAGCAAATTTCTGGCTTTACCTACTCATAAGATAGACTGTGGACAGAGTAATATATCAAGTGACACAAAGCATTAGCAAAAACAGGTTATAAGAAATTCAGCTTGATTCACAACTATATGAAATTATATTCAAGAAACTGAACCAATTGAATATATAGACCTTATTTGATACCTCTGAACAACAACAAAGAAAACTTTAAGAAACATCTACAAAGCAATTCAAACATTTTTCAACAATGCCATATACTAAAAAATGGAAAAGACTTATTTAATATTTTTAGGTATGTTAATTATATTGTATCTAATTAAACAGTTTAGGGTCACATAGCAAGTACTTATAGAAAAAAACTCATAAATTGTCTGTTTTAAAATGATATACATTTAGGCCTTCCCTGGTGATGCATTGTGAAGCTATCTGCAGCCACTGCAGCATAGAGTTCGATCCCCGGCCAGGGAGTTGACCCAAATGGCACAGCAGACCTCTCCTGACCCACCCTCTGTTCCCTTCAGCAGTGTATTTCAGTATATCTGCCTGTTCTGCTCCCTACACTGTCCCTGGTTAGTTCTCTCACCACCACCCCCCCGCCCAATCCCCACAACACCTCTGGCCTATACCCCAATTCTTGTATGTATAAATAAATAAAACTTTAAAAAAATAAAATGATGTACATCTAAGAAAACATGGAAGGCCTGAATTGACAATATTTTAAAACTGAGTGGCTGGTTTAATGACATCATTCCTTCTACATTTATGTATTTTATACATATATATATATTTCATATGATAAAAAGTATTGCATAAATATCTCCCCCAAAATACAGTCACATACACCTCAGTTAAGCATAGAAAGTTCTGCAACACACTTGATTATCTTAGGCACTATAGAAACTTTTGTGTAGGTATCCAACTATCTTTAAAAAAAAAAAAAAATGAAGGGACAGTAACATTTACAAAATCTGGCCAAACTGGGTCTCTCTAGTGGCCCAGAGGTTAAAGTCTCAGTGCTATCAAACTATCACCAGCCACAGTGCCATTAGAGAAGGATGCACTTATCAGGAATGTTAAATGGAAAATAGTTTATACAACCTATTGATTCCACCTAAAATTTTAAAAAATTCCATTCAAATTCAATCTGCAGAACAACTTGGTGGTATCCATGGTTGTGGTTTATGCTATAGAAAAATTTAGCATGTAACTTCCTTTTTCCCCAAAGCATTATGGAGAAATTCAGAGCGCATCTACAAAGGATTCTGCATTACACTTCACTTTAAGGTCAGCTAGAAACAGGCACAAATATGTCTATCTTCCTAAGATGAGGAAAGGTAAATTCATGTAACTTCCTATGTGATAAGTGACTTAACAGTTCACTGTTCACTAGCAACACATCATTAGTGAAATCACAGACTTCAGGTTTATTAAAAAGATAAACTCTAGCCTATAAAAACTCTGAATTCAGTTATTCCATGACTTTCAATGATTTTTGGTTTTCACAAAGCACTAATTTAAATACCTAGTTTGGTTGTTAGTAACTCATGAAGCTTTCAGCATATTGAATCTATTCTTGGTAGTAGGAAAATATAAAAATCAGGAGATATATTTTTCAAAATCCAGTAGCTCAATTTTTAATTATAGAAAACAAAGAAAAAAGGGGGAGGAAATTAAGGAAGCAAAGGGAAAGCTGAGGAGAATATCAGAACTGTGGCTCCACACTTTCACTTTGATTAGCTCTTTCCTAAGGGGACAGGATCCTAAGCCTTATGTAATTAGCTGCAACAGAGCTCTGGTGATCACACCTGAAGGAGAGATCATATACTGTCAAAAAATTAACAAGGATATAAAAGGGTATTTCATTAAAAAAATTTTAAAGACAATGATTTCCTGCAAATAGGGCTTACCATATAAGTAGACACTAGGACAGAATAAGTTACCTCATAGTTTTAGTTTTCAATGCTATAATCTAGTTCTGTGTAATTTGAAAGCCCTCATTGTTATTTTCTGATCAGTCAAAAGATATTAGGATTTCTTAACTTAAAGTGGATGCTCTCTGACCTTTTCTTTTGTTTCCCTATATTCCCTACACAAGTGACACTGTAGAACTGAGGCTTCCCGAGGGGTAGGGGCAGGGTGAGAACGAAGAGGGCAGAGCATGGTCAACACCTGAAGGATGAGACCTGGACCTCTTAAAACTCCAGTCAAAATTTATGTTAACCTCATTTAAAAATAAAAATTAGGGCCCTCCCGGGTGGAACAGTGGGTTAAAGCACAACACTAAGAAGCTAAAGCCACTTCAGCATGAATTCCATCCCCACCTGCATTGGAGGTGACCACATGACTTGGCAGGCCTCTCCTGACCTGCCCGCTGCTCCCCTCAGCAGTGTACTTCGTAGATCTGCCTGTTCTGCTCCCCACTCTGTCTCTGGTGAGTCCTCTCACCGCCCCTGCACCTCTGACTTGTACCCCTGTTCTGTATGCTAAATAAATAAATCTTTAAAAAACAATGTGAATTGTACATTTGTGTGTACTCACAAGTATACATGTGTATCTCAAAAGGCTAAAACAAATTATCTGATTCTGGAGTCTGCTTTTCTCCACACACAAATGTCCAGTTGGAGTAGTTTTAAAGAATTCATGGCTAAAGAGAAAACTAAGTAAGGGGCCTTCCTGGTGACACAAGGGATTAAGTCACAGCACTGTGAAACTATCAGCAGCTACTGTAGCATGAATTGGATGCTGGCAGGGAGCTGACCCACATGGCACAGACCTCTCCTGTCTCTCCTGCTGATGCAAAATGAGCTCATATTTCCTTCATCTCCTTCCTATGCCAGAGACACCTGTACAGAAGTTCTACCATTTGTATTTAAAATGCTTCATTTAGATATTTACCTAGCACAGTAGATTTCTCTCTTCAGGGTATTAAGTACCTCCGTATTGATCAGTTAATATAAAACCAGGATACATCATGATTATATTACCAAAGGAACAGGCTCATGGAACAATTAATCATATTTACAGTTTGATGAATGGATTTAATGGATGAATTAAGTGAATCAATGTACCATTAACTAAAAGATAATAATTAGTCTACCCATGACTAATTGTGGTCTAAACAGAGAGGCTGCTTAAGTTTAAACCTATGTTACATTTTATTGGAGAAACATTGATACAACATTATCAAGCTATTTTAAGTACTTTCCCATTATAAGTAATCAAATCAGAAATTACTATAAAATTCTTGAACTTTTCATTTTCTTCAAAATAGAAGCATCAACAATCCAGTTAAACATCTTATGAGAATATAACCAAAACCACACAAAAACAAAAACAAACAAACAAACAAAAACCTAAGTCAATTACAAGAGATTGCTAACAAAACACCATTAGACACTATGGTTTCTGCTGTATTGACAGGCCAGGCCATATGGTAATAAGCTTATCCTATGTTAGAAATAGGAAAATTAAATTGATGTTTTATTTTTGCACATTGTTAAATTTATTTATAAGCTAATTATATGTGAAATGCATTGTGTATCATTTGATATATGAGCTTGTTTGTATTTGTAATCAAGGAAAAAAAATTAAGATACATTTCCATGCTGCATTCATTCAATAAGTGATATCTGCTGGGTGAGCAAGCAAGCAGAGCTGGTGGCAACAGGTGGCTGCAGTCACACAAGTTCTTTATCTGCTGTACAGTTATTCAACAAAGGGTCTGGACAAACCTATACTCCAAGCGGCAGTGTGGAGCCAATCTACTTTTGAATACAGAGTAGCATGGTGTTCAGATCTCGGCATTTGGTTAATGGCCACTGAGTGTGGTACAGTTCTGCCACCCAGTGGTGACTTTCCCCACGTGCTTTGGGCAGCATTTTCACGTGTGGTTCTGTTTCCCTACGTCTGCAAAGAAAACAGCAATACTGGGAAGAACCAGCACAACTTGGCAAATCACTTTTAACTGAGTGAATAAAGGAATTATTCAGGTTTTGAATGATAAACATAAGTGTTCCATACTTAATATACAAGACAGTTGAGGCCCTTCATGAGCTCGCCTCTTGTCTCCTGCCCTGCTTATCCATCACCCAAGGACTCCATAAAATAACCTACTATTAACCAAATGCACCATACTCGTCCATGAGCTGTTTCTTGGGTCGCATAGTTCCCTCCCTCATTCTGATCACATGAACATTCCTGTATCTTCGAGAGGTCCCCATGAAGCCTACATTGAGTTCTAGGCCATTTGCCACATGGGAGGATTGCATTCAACTGTCCTTTTGCAGACCTATCTTATGCATTGGAATGTAAGTTCTTTGAAATAAGGACTTCATCCTTATGTGTGTTTCAGCACATACTGTGTTTCTTACCTATACATGCATGGTTCTATGTGCTGATGTGCGCCACCCTTTGGAAAGAGCATTTGTAACTTAACAAAATTATTGCTACATAACAAGGAAACATTGAAAAGCTGTTTGCCAGTAAATCCATCTAATGATTAAGTTAGATTTGTCAACTCTTTCACATGATTTACGCACCTTCACAGCAAATACGTGGCAAGCTTAGATTACTGATCTTTCAAGGAATGGAATCTAAAGTGAGCTAGAAATTTTTAGGATTGACTGCGAAGAGAATCAAGAAATAGTAAACATTTCAAGATTCACCCCTCGTAGGTGAAGAGAAAAAAAAATAAAAGAAGCACATATGCATTATTTGGAAATAATTTTATTTGGAAAATAAAAATTCCTGGGATTAGTCTCCAATTTGTACAAAACCTTTAATCTTAAATGTGCAACATGAATTTTCATGGTGGTCAGTAAAGTAATTATGTAAGATCATCACCTTTAACTTAATTTAGCTCATCCTGGTCTATCTTCAAGTCACACCTGCTTGCTGTAGTGACCAAAAATAAACATTTACTCATTTCTGTATTACATAACAGCATAGTTATGGAAGAGCCAGCTGAGATTTTTCGTTTATTATCTGCTGAGCCTACAGCTAAATCCTGGTTTAGAATTTTTATTGTGCAAAGATATACTATAGGAGATAAAGTTTGATGCTGAGGTTGCCTTGTGAGTTTGTAAAACTATTGGTTATGAAACAAAATCAGCTTTGTGTATGGATTGGACCTTTGCTGTGAAGAAGTATAAACAGTAAAGGTTTCAAGGGCCATGATAAATGATTACGTGTGGCAGTCTTTAACAGGCAGCTGAGCAAAAATCCATCATCAAAATGTTCCTATGTGAGAGATCACCTGCCTCATTTCTCATGTCTAGATGACTGTTTGGCAGATAACTTTGATAAATTCAGAATAAACAAATTACCTTCTGTGGCAATTTTGTTTAATAAGATTTAAAATAGTAAGAACAGAATTCTATGAATTATAAAGTACCATGAATTTTATAACTTATAGGTGAAATCTTAGTTTGTTGACTTTGAAGGACATAAAAATCCAAAGCAGTATCATAATCCTTTCAAAAGAAACTTAACTGTAAATGTAAATTTGTCTTAAATATAATCAAAATCAAATAAAACAGTATTTTCCTAAAGAAAAACTAGCTATCGTTCTCAACTACAATATCTGATAGCATTTTTTTTTTTTTACTGCTAGATTTATTATGAATTTTTAAACTTCAGAAAAGGCTGAGTGAACTCATAAAATTCCAACAAGTTTAACTATGGAGGTCATTTTCAAACCTGGTTTATTAATATATAAATAAGATACACAGGTGCTCTGATCCCAATCAATAGCTACCCAGAACCTGAGATTAAGTCCTGGAACCTATTTTGAAAGTTTTCCAACTAATTCCTGCATATTTCATTTTAGATCATGGAATAAACTAATATTTGAGAATTGGTTTTCCTCAGAACAGCGATGTCAGCACACCAGTGAGTTTACTAGAAATACAGATTACTGGACCTCATTCACTCAATCTGAAATTCTGGTGACTAGGCCCAGGAACTTGCATTTTTATAAGCTCTACATGTGATACTAAATCACATTAACTGCAATGCTTGAAACAACTGGTTCAGAAAATTAAGTTTGAAACTGCAGGGCAGTTTAATTCGTTAAGTAAGATTTATCAACATTTCGCTATTTTGAGATACACAAAATCCCTATCCTTCCAGAAGGCAAAATATAGCCAATTCTAGTCTAATTTATATATTTGTTAATATCTGCATTCACAACCTTTATTTTCTGAGTTATATAGGCCCTAAATACAATGGGTAAGCTCTAAGACATTGGTATTGAAAAAAATTTGTATTCTTAATAAACTGTTTTTAGACATATTCCTTTCATGAATTTTGAAAATTTCTTCCTTTGTGAAATCATGGAATTTAAAGGGATTATTAGGGAGTATAATGTTACTTTATTTTATAATGAACTGAACAGAAAGTCTTGTACATAACATGACTCAGATAGTTTAAAAGCTTTCCAAAATGTTATTTTGCTTGTCTTAGTGTTCTAAGATGGACATTATTGTTATAACAGTATAAATAGGAAATATAGCTGAATGATTTTGATAGATACCTGGTAAATATGGGCTCAGATTAACAAACCAGATGCCCTAAATTTCAATCTCATGCTCTTTAAATTAGACCAATATGCTAAGTATGTTGAATGCATATGGTTAACATGCAATATACATTTGTGCAATCCAACTGAAGAGATACTTTCCTTCATCCTAGAAATGCAGCTAAGTCATTGCACTTCTACTCATCTCTTTGGGAATATGTATCTTAAGTAACAGTACTTGGAGGATTATTCCGGTGGTAGGTATTTGTACAAGTTTAACTCCATAACCACCAAAGATAAAATAATGTAAACTATACTTCAGCAATCCAACTTTACCTCAGTAAACATTAATTTGGGGAAAAAAAAAATAGGTCTTGGATCATAAACTATGAAAACTCATTCATCTGCATTGATGATACTGATCTATGGAAGTTCACAAATGACACAAACAGCAATGAATTCAGTATGGCACCTGGACAAATTCCAGTTGTTATCCAGAATCAAAGAGTTTGATTTCACTATCCTTCAGGCTACAAAACAAATTAGTGCTGCTACAATCTCAAGAGCTCATGTTCTTAAAAAATCTCATCAACATTTAAACCGAGTTCATTTTTCCAACCATCAGATTCAGCTGAAGTGCTGATCAGTATCAGTTTGTAGATGAACTACACAACACTCAGAATGCCAGTCCTCACATTTCTTTGTTATTTTCAACAAGTTCAAAAGTGAATTCTAGCTACCAATAATCAATAGCTGGCAAAGTCATTAACAGTACATTTTTATCACTCTCCACTATCGATCAAGCAATAATGCCAAAGCTCACAGGTTTCGAAAATGAACCCTCCTCTTTCATGTTAATAGTAGAATGACCAGCCTGGTCCAGACTTGAGTGCTTTCTACAAAGCAGCTTCTCTACACCCTCCAGTCAATTATAGCTTAAGCGATGGGAGCTTTCAAAGGCCTCTGAATTGGGGTTCACAAACAGTTACCTTTGAGTCCCTCTCATTTCAGGGATGCTCTATTGATTCAAGGATTCAATTTTCAATCTCAGAAGGTACTAACCCCACTAGTTTAAATATTACAGTATCAGGAATTCTGTTATGGGCTCCTCTCTCAATTTTAGAGCACAAAGGTCTCTCCCCTAACAACTGATAATTTGCAAAATATACCAAATGTTACACCTTCTAAACAAAAATATCCTATAGATTAGTTGCCTGAAGATGTGCCCAAATTTAATCCTTATGCTATATGGAAAATTTTTCCCTTTCTCCTTCCCTCTAAAATTTCAGAAAATTTATTTACCTTAAAGCAGAAGAGCCTAGACCTGAAAAATGTAATTCTGTTGAGTCCATAGAAAGTATTACTGTTAATAATCATTTACACATGGACATCAAATACAGTATTTTAGTGTATTCCTGAATAAATAAATCAGTTGATTTCTGGGAAATTCTATGTAGCCTAGAAGAATTATAGAAAACATCTAAGAGTCAAGTTTCAAGGTGTTTTCCCAAAATTACCTTAAAGATCATTATCAACTTCTTCCTACTAAAGAAGCTAATGGAAAGAAGTATGGATTAAAGGAGACCAATTATTTCTCAGCAATGATAGCACATGAATTAGGGACAAGTAAATATATGTATAGATCTATCACAGATGCATTATGTAGAAGGCATACCTCACTATGGATACTTAATATGTCAGTTACTTTAAAATAGGGGTTGGGGACACCCTGATCTGGGTAAAACAGGACAGCTAAATAAGCACAAGAAGTGGAGCCTGATACTGAAGATATGAACTTAATGTAACACTATGGCTTTCTTCTCACTATTTTTCTCCTCCTTCTGATTCTTCCTTGAAAGCTGTGATTAAAAATATTTTTTTTTAAGATTTTATTTTGTGCATAGAGAACTGGGGTACAGGCCAGAGACTCAGGGGGTAGCGAAAGATTTCACCAGAGATAGAGTGGGGAGCAGAACAGGCAGATCTGTGAATTACACTGCTGAGGGGAGCAGCGGGCGGGTCAGGAGGGGTCTGCCACACCATGTGGTCACCTCCGGGGCAGGCGGGAATCGAACTCATGCGGAAGTGGTTTCAGCTTCTTAGTGCAGTGCTTTAACCTGCTGCACCACCAGGAAGGGCCCAAAAATATTTTTTATATAATAAAGGTATGATCATCTTGGTCCTGGTTTAAATTTTTCAGATGCTTCCTATTAAAGTATAAACATCCAATTCCTCCAGTCCTGATTTTCAATGTGAATCTGGATATGACCGTATCAGTAAAATAATTCCAGAGACAAGTGCTAGAGATACTCACAATTAATCCTCTTTGCAATCATGCAGGGAAGATAATGCCACAGTTTATAAATAAGAAACCAAAGGGTCCTGGAAGGTAATTAAGTTGCCCTGAAGGACACGATCACTAGGTGGCAAATGACAGCTCACTGTGACTCTGCAGTCTGCTTTTATTGCTTAAGGCTCTGCTGCCTCCCTCCAATTTCACCAACACATGTTTTAGTTCTGCACCTTTGTGCACACTATTCCTTGAGCCAAGAACAATCTTCACTCCTGATCCACAGGGTAAATATAATCTTGAGTTTCTCTGCCCACTCAAATTCCACCTCTTTTCTGAAGCATTTTGATGTCTACAGCAGGGATATTAGCTTTGTTCTCTCTGACCCCGGAGTCGAATCTACACAACTCTCTACATAAATAATATTAAAGCACTAGTAAACAACAGTATCCTCAAGGGAAGAAGCTAGTTTATTCATCATTGAGTCACAATACCAATCTCAGTGTTACAGCTTCAATAAATCTTTCATACATTGTCTCACCTCCTCTATTTTATGAAACCCACCATAACTACCTAGTCTCTAAATGTTAGCATGACCCAGAGCTCAGCCCTTGAAGTTGTTTATCATTTTCTTCTTAGATGATTGCAACCAGTCTAAATGCTATAGATATTCTGAGGATATCTATGCTTATCTACATTTATGTGATTCATATAATTAAACTCCTAGCCAAAGACAAATTTAACATTTACACTTAAATAATTCATGATTAAAGGTACATAATACTGTGGCCCCATATCCCTACAATCTGTTTCTTCCTCTGCTTCCATTAGAGCAACTTCCATCTTCTAGTGTGGTATTGAGGTTATCCTTAACTCTTCATTTCTTCCAGCATTCTATGTCCAATCCATTAGCAACCCTTCCATTTTATACCTTGGGTTAAATCAACAATCTAATGCTTCCACCCTGATTGCTACTAACATGGTCTAATAATGACTATTATTGCAATGGCATTATTATAGCCTCTTTTTTCTTCTATCCCTATTCTCATAAAGTTTATGCCATATGGTAGACAGATTGATCATTTGTAAATGTAAGACCAAAACAAAACACTTGCTTCCATATTCAGAATAGTCTCTTGACCCAAACTGATCTACAGTCAACCTTTTACTTGTTCACTTGAACTTTTGCCTCTTGTCTCCTATTTGCACTTCAGTTTCCTTAATGTTCTGTAAGCACAAAATCCCCCTTCCTAGTGGCTATATATTTTGTTACTTTCAGAACTTCTCTCTTCCCAAATGTTAATGTTAATATTAAACAGCACTCTCTCACTTTCTTTGGGTCACTGTTCAAATGCTGTCCAGTCTATAATAACACACACTCCCACCTCCAACTGTCATTCTGTTGCTTTGCAAGCTTTTTTTTTTTTTTTTTTTTTTGTGGGTCAAGGTATTTATAACCATCTGGCATAATGTAGGTCTACTTGATTATTTTTCACTATCCATTTCCCTACTGAATGTAAGCTTCATGAGAGCTGGAAAATCTTCCACTTGCTTTCCCCCATTTCCTAAAGCCATACTAGTCCAGAGCCATACTCAAGTATCTTTTCAAATGGATGAAAGGATAGTAACTAATGACATAAAATTAGCAGTGTGACTTGGATTTCAGTCCTATATCCCTTTTCTTGCTGTTTTGTTTGTTTGTTTTGTTTTGTTTTGGTCTCATCGGTTTCCACAGTGAAGCATAAATGCCAACAACATATCATGAGGAAGGTAACATGGAGAAGAATATCATAGGGAGGATAACTTGGCACTGAGCATACTAAGTGAAACTGCACAATTCTTTGGGTATGAACCACTGAACAAATGGATTCAGTCCCATTTGCTTAGTCAAATATTTAAATTTCTGTATTGGCCATTTCCTACTCAGAGATTGATGCAGAAGAGCCTTCAAGAAAGGACACATGCAATGCAGAACTCCCAAATTCTGCCCAGAATAAGTGGCAAATGCTAATTAGAAAGCAGGGAATGAAAGGGTTAGAGAAGGGGAATATAAAGGACTTAGTAGTGAGATTCCCTAAAATAGGCTCTCCTGAAATCTTCTTTTGGATTTAGTTTAGTAAAGAGAACTAAAAATAAATTGAATCGGGCCCTCCCTGGTGGCGCAGCGGGTTAAAACACAGCACTAAGAAGCTTAAGCCACTTCCTCATGAGCTCCATTCCCGCCTGCCCCGGAGGAGATCCACATGGTGTGGCAGACCTCTCCTGACCGGCCCGTTGCTCCCCTCAGCAGTGTACTTCGTTGATCTGCCTGTTCTGCTCTGTCTCTGGTGAATCCTCTCACCCTCTGCATCTCTGGTCTGTACCCCAGTTCTGTATGCATAAATAAATAAATCTTAAAAAAAATAAATTAAAAAAAATAAACTGAATCTAAACTAAAACCTCTGGGGGTTAGTTTTGACAGATTATCAAGATATCAATGTGGATTTTTAATAAAGATCAATGAAACCTTTGGATTCTTTTGAACTGCTATGAATCAGCTTTTAATATTAAAATGCTAAGATTGTTGGGGGGCAGGGGGGAATCATAAAATACCCCTTAAAATGAGAAAGCTTGGCTAAGGTTCTGCTATGCCAGTGTAATTTTACACATCCCTAGATACTCTTATCTATATACCATTGCCTAACTGACTTCTTTGCAATATAGGCCTATTTATACACAAATGGTATGACTAAAAAGTAATCACCCATATAATAAGCTTGTTTCAATAAGTTAATGTAAATGTAAGATTTCTCATTAAACCTATAGTCTCATGGGAGATATTACCTTAAAATTAAAGCTGCTCCAGAACATTTTTATAATGAAAAGTGTATAACTACAGAAAAACTTTTGAACTCAAGTGTGACCTGACTCATATAGGCACCAAGTAGCTGGGACCTTACTGTTGAGGTCAAATGTTTCCATTATTTTCTGCAGGTTCATGCTCTCAATGAATCAAGCCATTAGAAGAGAAGACCACAGATGTCCTTTGAGAAACAAATGAAAAAATTGGCAGCAATTCTGAAATTAGACTATTTCAGAACTGATATTTATTTATTCTTGGTGGCTACAAGTAAGCCCTTTAGCAAAAAGGAGCTCAAAGTACAGCAGATTTAAGGAGTGATTTTTTTATGCAAATGTTAAATTCTATTCAATATGTAAAGATTTCTCATTTTGTAATCTTTATTGCCTTTTGCTACCTCTGAGAATACAATGAGGTATAAGACCAATCCTGCCTTTAAGACTCTTGTAAATTATTAGGTGTTATTAACCTGAAAATTAATAACAAAATGAAGGGCATTTAGTTAGGATTCAAGAGTCACAAATTAGGGTTCACAGTTTTAGCAGAATCTATAATGTACCCAAGAAGCAGTAAAAGTTGGTGAATTTATGAAAAGTAGAGGCCATTCCATATAGCAATGAGTTAATTATTGTTTACACATTTAAACTCTCCCTAGCTACTATGTATAATTGTTTACTAACTTAATCATTAGCATTTTGTTCAGAATGTTCATTCTCTTACTCGATTCTCAACAGAGTATTTATGAAACATTTATTGTTTAGCTCAGTCCAAAGACCTTTGGCCGAGGGCAAAAAAATAAGCAATTTTTCTACCATTAACAACCCTAACCTTATTTTAAAATGGCTCCACATATACCTATTTTTTTTTTTTTAAGGGACTTCTACTACAAAAGGCAGAGATGGTATAGGACAAAAGCTGGTGGTGTGTGCCAAATGTTTTTGGAATTTAGATGTTGGGAAGCTCCCACAAAGCTCATGAAGTCCAGGGAATTTACCCTAATAATGACAATAAGTAGTGGCTGTTCATGTGCCAAGAAACAAAGAACAGTATCCCATCAACAGCAAGAACCTGAAGCTGGTAGTCCAGAACCCCACAAGGAACAGAATCCTATCAATAACAACGCAAATGACTTGGAAGTAAATCTTCCCTCAGCTGAACCTTGAGAGGATTATAGCCACAGTAGATAACTTCACTGGCCTGAATGAGATCCTGGAACACAGACTTTAATTAAGCCATGAAGACTTCTGTCCTAAAATTACTATGTGATAACTTTTGACTTAAGCCACTAAGTTTTGGGGTAATTTGTTATTCAGGGCTAAATAACTTTTGCAATGCAGGTTGTGCACAGATTGCTGCACAGGATAATTATTTACATTTTGCTATACTATTTTCACAGGACTTTACAGTGCCTCATCACTAGATTTTAAACAATTCTCTCAGGTAGAAAAGGCAGGTACAATACTCATTTTACAGATCAAGAAAAATGGCTGTGGTTTAATGGGTTATACTCTGTCACACAAGTAGCAAGTGTTTTGTCTTTAGTTCAGTGCTCTTTTCATTACAATACTCAGAGGAATAGAAGGTTGAAAGTTTGAAAGATTTAGTCTATACTAGGATTATAGCTTTTAATGTGGATGAACAGAAATGGCAAGTACCTGAACACAAGGGAATTGGGTTTGCTATTTATCTTTGCCTTCCTGACTCTTAAAGTCTGAATGTTTTATAAATAAATCTTCCACTACATTTTACAGCTTTGTTTTGGTGTCTTTTTATTTCTTCTAAGTATGTCACCCAAATGTCAAAGAATATTGACATTTTGGTTGACTCTGAATGGTTGTTAATTTAAAATAAAAATTGAACAACTCTGAGAAGCAAACAGGTAAGTTTTACATAAGGTAAATAACATGTGTACTCCATGAAACATTTTATTGAATTGTTCTGAAAAGTAAATCCTTCCCCAACTGAACCGTGAGAGGATTATAGCTATAGTAGATACCTTGACTGTAGCTGTAAATGCTGAACTGATATTTACTACTCCATATTAACATTTACAATATTCATATCACCAGCAATGAAATTATAAATATATCTCTTCCCTCAACACAAAAAACATTTCTGAATAAGTCAGCTAAGATGAATTTTACTTTTATTACCATTTGCATAAATACTACCATTAAGTATTGCTGAACTCAGTAACAATTACACTTATTAAAATTTTTAAATCCTTGTTTTCCATACTTTTAAATACTGAAGGAATTTGTGTTTCTTTACCCTTAGCCCTCAAAGTTTTCTAATAAGCTTACTGCCATAAAAGATTGATTCTTACTGCCCTAGTTTGAACTTCCTGCTTTTTCTATAAAGCAAAGTCAGAAAATATTTAGAAATTTGTAATGATGTTTAAAATAGGATAACTATTTTCTACATAAGAGTTTAAGTCCACATGTTGGTGCTATAGGAACCAACCTGCGTGAAACCTACCACTTAGTAACTGAGTAAAATTAGACAACTTCCTTCAAAGAAATCTGTGCTAATAATAATGATTCCCATTTTATGAAGTTATGGGGGTTAAATAAAAAGATGTAGCAGAGTATCAATTTGGAAACCCAGGGATGCTGTGCCCTCGGTCCAGCTGACTGATTTCCTATGCATACGATTTAAAGAAAACTTTTCCCAAAGAGGGACAGGAGAAGGCCCAGGTCCGGTGTGTGGCTCAAAGCAGAGGTGTGTCCCTGCGCTGGCCTTGTCTACTCAGACATTTGTATGAGTGGCCTCCATTTGTTTCTTTTATCTTAACCTATGATCACCCACGCCCCTCGCCCCTAGGTGCCGCCCTCCAGCCCGGAGGAAACAAGAAAGTCTCCACCATTTCGAGCCTACCTCAGTCCACTCTGTAAGATAACAGATGTGAACTGAACTCTTGGTGGTGAGTGCCAAATGTTAGTGTTCAAAAGTCACCCAGGTATTCCAAGTAGCCGGTCTCGAGGCCCTAGTTTCCCAGACGGGGAGCGTTCCCTACACCCAGTAGCTTTTAGATCTAACCACAGCTTGAACCCTGTTTTGCTTCCCACCGTGAAAGTTACAATAAACTTAAAAATTCAAAGTAATACAAAGGTTTTTACTTACGGTTTTTGAGGTAGAAGTCCAAAATGATACTCGGTGGACGAATCTCAAGGAGGACTCTAGAAGTCCCTTAGAGAGGTTCTAATGCCCTTTTTCCCCTTTTCTGCCTGCTAGAGGCTGTGTGATTCCCTGCCTGGCATCCCCCTTTTTCCCACCTAGAGACCTGCATTTGTGGGGATGGGGGCACCCAACCACTATCTGGCCGGCTCTCCCCCACTACCCAGTATTTAAAGACTCCCAGATTGCATTGCCCCCACCTGGAGATTCCAGACTCCCTGATGGTCAACTGATTGCAAATCACTCTCATCTGTGGCTATATTCCCCTTTGTCAAGTGGTCAATTCACGGGTTCAAAAATGAGAATGTAAACGTCTGAGAGGCCATTTTTCTGTTTACTACAGGTTCCCACCATGCACAGACTCGAAATTAACTGCTCTTAGCACAAACATCTCACTAAGTGAGTCTAATGGCCACTTTCATGTGAGGACTACTCATGCAAAGGTTTCACGGTTCCATCGTCTTATGCCAATGAAAGCTTCCATAATGGTCAAATTAGACTTGCAAAGCATTTAATACATCTACGTTCAAGACAGTAGGCAGCCTATAATAGAGAAAAAGGCTATGTAATATATAACAAGTCACTCAAACATTTTGGCGTCACACCTATTAAGAAGCCAAGAAATTTTTCCTCTTTGTAAGGCTTTTGGGATGTAAAATCCTAGGGTAGAAAATGAATGTAAGGGCACATATTTTGTTTTATATGTATATTTTATTCAAAGGCTTTTAAAAACTTTTATTATTAAATAATTTAATGAATCATAATAAAGAGCTTAAAATCCAAATACTGACCTGCAGTATTGTATTACCTGACATATTAAAAAGAGCCAGGTGATCAATATAATGACTGAATTAATCTTTGAAGACAGAGGTTAAAAAAAAAGTAGAACTTTATTTTTTTCAGCTAAAAATTTAAAAAAAAATGGTTTTCTCATCCTAATAGCTGAGGACTAAATTGTTCACACAAAGTCATATAATGCAGTTAATAGTGTAACTGAATTCAGAAATAAGGAGAAATAAGGAGAATTGGGTCCAAATTTCCTAGAAGATTCACAAATGCTTAAACAACAGAAATCTGCCTTCTTGGTTAGCAAGTAAACACTGCATTTTGTGCTTGATAAATTGTATCCATTGGAAAGATACTCATGATTAATATTTGAAATAATTTGCTGGCTATAATCTCATGTTTTAAAGAGGGATAATTCAGATCTAATAGGCAAAGAGAATGAATAAATATTTTTGCTTGAAAGAGCAAGCAGGCTACTTATGAAAGATTTCCCCTTCAGATAAACTAATGTAAATGTTTATTTCTGGTCACTGAATCAGTGACATTCCATGCTCAGATGTCTGCAGAATGGATCACAGCACAGCAGAGATTCTTGAGTCAGTAACTGGGTCGATTTATAAAATTTCAGAGTTCAAGTTACTGCAGGATACCAGGAAAACAAAAGTTCAACCACTCCCCTGCTTCTAATTAAAAAAATCCTGTTCAGGGATATTTTACCACTTTGCAAATAGCACATCCATACAGTTATCAATTCTTAGGTCACATAATGGAGGATAATGCAGTAATGGAAGTTTTTCTTGGTATTTATTTCTGAACTTTCTCCTAGAATATTGGATTTTAAAAGTCTAGAATTTTAACAGCTGATTTTTTTAAATTTTAAGATCACAATAAGCAAGATCAGGTAGAAGCAATGATAAGCTGATTAAGGCAGTTAGGGCAAGTTGCCCAGGCCTCTCTACGTTTCCCACAAGATCACTCTAATTATCAGTTTAGGGCCTGGAATTCTTGGTTTTATTTTTCTCTAACTTGTGTGATTTACCTCATTCCAATTGAGAACTGTCCTTTTTTCAGTCTCCTGTACTGGGGTCTGGGTGCATTGATCAGGATGCTGGACTGAGACTCTCCCTAGTTCTGACTGGGTTCCTATTCTTGCACCCCTGCCAGTGCACACAAATTAACCTTTTGTATTTATTTTTTTAATAGCTTATTTTTACATCATTTTATGCATTTTTCCATCTCAGTTGTAATCCCGTGGGCTTCCCATCCCCAATCACCCATGTGCCATCACCATAATCCAGTGCATTTCCCTCCTCCCACCATTTTTGATCCCATTCCCCACTCCACCCCCATAAAATGTCTTTGGTATATAGTTGTTCATTATTATTATTTTCTCGCCTGGTCCGTTATACTCCTGCTATGAGTGAAATAATCCAATTCCTTTTCTTTCTGGCTTATGTCACTAAGCATGATCTTTTCCAGCTTCACCCACTTTGATGCAAAATAGCCTTTTGTTTTTAATGAAAGTATGAGCCCTTGTTCATTAAGCATTCCCACTAGATCCAGCATGGTGGTGGCATCACCGGTATTCATGTTAGAATGATTTTGATTGGCCCAATATTATATGTATTGACATTACGATGGTCTCTACTGAGGGCAGTAGAGAGAGGAATTTAAATTATCAAAAAAGTATAAAAACCATCACTTATTTACAGACACTGACAGGCAAAAGGAAAGAGAAAAAACTTGCTGTGTTGAGAGCCCTGCCTAAATAAAGATTAACAGGTGGTCCTGGCAAGATGCTTCTGAAAATCAGTGTTAAGTACAGGCACCAGGCAATTGGAGATTCTTAGATTCATACCCATATCCCTGAAGCCTTCTCCAAGGTTCTAAGAACTACTGGGGACCCTCACCCTGATAATGGCAACTCTTCTACCAGCAGATGCATGGAGACCAGAAGTTTTAAGGCCAGCCTTCCCTCCACCCCTGGTCCCAACACACACACACACACATCAGTCTCCTAACTATGACAAGTGGTTTGTTTTCTCCCTTTTTGCTGCCAATTATTTGTATATAATATAGATTCCCCCCAATAAGTCCATATTATTTTTACGCATTTGCTTAAATCATAAGTGAAACCTTTATTAAAGTTACCACTCTAGAGATACCAAACCTGATAAAAACAGACGGGCATTATCTATTACAGGTTCTCATTATTCCTCATCTTTACTATTGTCATAATTTTTAATTTGGTTTTCCCACTGCACTATTGCTTGTATATCACTTCAGGTAATCTTCTAAAATTCCAGTGATATTATTCCCCTGGTTAAAAAGTACACTCCCACACATAAACTAGCCAGGTTGAACAAGTGAAAACTGAGAAAAGTCTGCATTCATCTCATTGTAATATCCCACAGTTAATTTCCTGGTACTGATTTTATATATGTGTATCTTCAACGTATATGATTCCACAAATGCGAAAAACTGAGGACTTTTGTACTGTATTTTTTCTATGCATTCAAAGTTACTACATAATTTCAAAAATTAAATTTTAAAATACATGGATTACTTTATACTTTCAAAATAAGCTTGAAACTACAGCATTTCCTCACACACATAACAAAATCAGGATATTCTTCTGGCCCTCCCTGGTGGCTCAGTGGTTTAAACTGCATCACTGTAAAGCTGGCTGCTGCCACTTCAGTGTGAGTTCGATCCTCTGCCCCAGAGGTGACCCACATGGCACAGCAGACCTCTCATGCCTTGCCCGCTGCTCCCTTCAGCAATTTATTGGGTCATCATCAATCTGCCTGTTCTGCTCCCCACTCTAGTTCTGGTGAATCCTTTTACTACCCCTGCACCTCTGATCTGTACCCCAGTTCTGTATGCATAACTAAATAAAAATCTTAAAAAAAAAAAACAGGATACTTTATATGTAGAGTATGTATAGGTATATTCTGTGCATTCTGAAAGTTTGAGTATGTGGTATGACTTTTCATAGCCAATGCAAACAATTTTTCACTATGAATTAATGTAATTGCTTCACATATTAATTCTAGTTTGAAATGTGTCTAATAGTTTTAATTGTATTATTTTATTTATATGTGTGTTGTTCTAGGAGGGCATTTTACATTAGTTTTGGGAAATTTTTAGCATATTGGACAAATTTGACCTTGTTCATTAACAGAGTGTCAGCCCACTAATGGTTTCTAATAAATGTCAGGAAGTTATAAAATCTATCACCAAAGCATTCAAATATACAAAGGAGGAAAGATAATTGACAGTTTTACACTAGAGTTGCAGAATTCAGATTTAAGATACCAAGTATGTAGTGCTGTATTAAATGATGCTGTTTTAAATGGGTAGAAAGAAATACGGGAAGGAAAAAAAGGCTTTCCAGTTTTGCTAAAGTTGGTTTCCTATGCAAAAAATAGTAGATGAGAGGAATTTAACATTTAAGAAAATAGTGTTCTGTCAAAAGAAGGATTCCCAGGAGGGCAATATAACATTGCAAAGGTTACATTCACCTCCTCAGCAAGGGTATGGATCTATGTTTTAAAAAAGTAATGTGAGGGAAAATTAAGAAAGCTTATCAGGTGGTTGAATGATATCAAGGGAAACTGTTCATTTAAAGATTCTGCAGACAGCTTTTGATGATTCGTAGCAGATCCCAAAACAGTTTTGATCAATCAAATATATCAGGAACACATGGGGACACAAACTGCAGTTATCAACATACACTATCTACATTTACATTTTCTTCATCTCCCACTCTAATTATTTCTGGAGTTCTTTGCCACCATGTTAAGTGAAATCTGTAGTATGTGAAAGCTCCCTTTTAAAATTATATTCTCCTTATTTTATACATTATTTTTTCTCCTGTTCTCAGCCAAGATACTAATATTATTCAAGAGTTTCAAAAATATATTGCTTGCACTTTGCCGACAATATCAGGTATTGCCTCTGGTTAAGCCTTTATGAAAAAAAACTGATTTTTCTATATAAGAGAAAACTTGTATAGCAGGACAACAAAAGACTTTCATACTGCATTCTTAAATCTGAGTGAATCTGCTTGATTGATAAGAAAACTAAAACCAGAATTAGCATACTGCTCAAACCGAGCCTTTTAGCAGTGTACCCCTGAGTTATATATAAAATTCACTTTCACTCATTCATTATTATTCTGGGATAAAAGGGAAGGAAAAACAAATGTCAATGTACACATTAATATTGGAGTTTGGGGAAAGAAAATGTAACTTTCTCTAAAGAGATAAATTATTATGATACTGTATATGTTGAAATCACTTGACAAGAGATGCCAAATAGAAATCCAAAGAGAAAGATTTTTATTTGTTAAGGGAGAAAATATATTTGCAGAAATCTCACATTCTTATGTCTTACAAATATTTATGACAGTGGTGTTTCAGATTTGCAAGTATGGAAGCTATTACTTGAGACTTAGTTAATACAGGTTTACAAAACTAAAAGAAAAGTAAAAATGAATCTCAAAATATTCCTGAAAAAAATATAGGATTTTTATATTTAGATTTTGTGACCTTTTTTATTATTTTCTGCACTCTTAATACTAATTAATTATATTAGTAATTAATAATATTTTTAAACTATAAAAATGCTGGTGCCATCATTCTATCTTCATTTTTTTCCAGTAAATTTTTCTAACTTTAACCTTTCTTACATTTAAAATGACACATCCAGGGCCATCCTGGTAGTGCAGGGGTGAAAGTCTCAGTACTATCAAGCTATCACCAATCACTGCTGAAGAAATTTGACCCCAGCCAGGAAGCTAACACATATAGTACAGCAGATCTCTCCTGTTTCGCCCAGTACTCCCCTCAGGAGTGTATTTCAGTAGATCCACCTGTTCTGGTCCCCACTCTGTCTCTGGTGAATCCTCTCAACTCTCACCCTCTGCACCTCTGGCCTACACCAGAGGTATAGGCCTATGATATGCATAAATAAATTTTTTAAATCTTAAAAAAAAAAAAACCACATCCTGTCAACTAAATCATTCTAATAAATTCATTCATACCACAGCATCCTAAGTAACATTGTTTGGTTTTACCTAGAGGCATGCCTCATTTAAACAAATTTTTTTTTGAGAGAGAAAATTTAATCAAAAAAAATTATTTTTGGGCTCTCAATTCCATTCCATTGGTCTATCAATTTTTATGATAGTACCATAGTGCTTTGATTAATACAGCTTTATAGTATAGTTTGAAGTCTATGAGAGTGATAACACCCTTCTTTTTTTGTCAAGATTGCTTTAGCAATTTAAGGCCTTTTTTTGTTCCATAGAACTTCAATAGTGTTTGTTCTATTTCTTTGAAAAGTGCCATTGAAACTTTGATAGGGACTGCATTGAATCTGTATATTTCTTTGGGCAAGATATCTTTTGGGTAAGAATCCTTAGATTTCAGAAATATGAGTGAGGCAAACTAAACACTAACAAACCCTTGCCATTTATGGTAGATAACTTCAGAAGTGGTCTTCAGTGATTCCCACTGAAATGGCTTTGCAGCTCTGTCAGTATTCTTGCTTTTCCATGATTTGCTTTGTGGGGTAGGAGTATACCAACTGGGTGTTCACAATTGATTTGCTTTGTGGGGTAGGAGGATACCAACTGGGTGTTCACAATTGAACTTACTCTGACACTTGAGGTAGTGTCAGAACCCTCAGGTTGTTACATGCTTAGTCCTAGAAGTCTCCCCCACTCCCTCAACTCAGATGCCAGCAGTAAAGGCAGGTTATCATGTGTAAACTGTCTATAGATCAGAAATTCTAACACTCTTACTCCTCAGATTTGATTATTTGCTAAATTGGCATATAGAATAATCAGATTTGATTATTTGCTAAATTGGCTTATTATAAAAGGTATAACTCAGAACAGTCATATGGAAGGGACACATAAAGGACAGCATGGAGGAAATATAGGACACTTCTGTGCCTTCCAGAGTCATCATTCTTCCCAGTATCCCAGTGTTTACCAAGCAGAAAGTGCACTAGACTTCTCTTTCAGGCTTTTCTAGAGACTTCCTTATATAGTTGTGATTTGAGTAATCATTGGTTGTTGATGAGTAATTCAACCTCCAGCCCCTTTCCCTTCCCTGGAGGTCATGGAAGGTGTGACTGAATATCCCTACACTATTTTGATTTTCTAGGTAGAGTATGGCCATTATTAGGAACTTTACAAAAGTCACATTATTGACATAAACTCAGGTGTGGTAAAAAGGGGTTTGTTGTAGATACTAAAAAAAATTTCACTACTCCCATCAACTAGGAAATTCCAAGGGTTTTGAGGACCTCTTTTCAAGAAACGGGAATGATAAACAAATGCATAGGTCACAATTTCACAAATGTTACTTACAAGAATATGTTATAAAAAGACTATGACTTTCATTTTAGGACACTCTAGCTCCATCTCCCCATTTTGCTGCCAGCTTCCCTGTTATAGAGACATTGAGGCAGCTGATGGGATCCTATGATGAAATCTACATAGATGTGCATTACATGATCAAAAAGGCAAAGTAAGGGTAATCCTGAACTGCAGAATGTGACAGTGATCTGAGGCTCCAAGGAGAGAAGAGCAAGACTCCTTTATCAAGAAGAGGGTGACTCATACAATGAAGAACAGATGCTCTGTAATTACATGTTCGTCCTGCTATATAGCTTTCTCTTATGGAGTTTATGTATGGCAAGAATAATTTTGGATAATACCACTCAATTTTTATTGTTCTAGGTAGTTAACAGAGTGGCAATAGTTTCTTCATGAGTGTTTTGCACCACCTCAGACTCAGTCAGTTCTAGCAACTTGAAGGAGAATTTTGGAACCCTTGGGATCATTTTCACAGGATATATTGGAAAGCAGGTGAAACAAGCCAGCAGGGAGATAACAACTTGAGCCCCCTCCCCCAGGGTGACACTGCCTTTATTGCCCTCTCATAGGCACAGTTGTGCACACTTGCACATATGCACACACCTTCTCAAGTGTCCACAATCAGACATGCATGCCACATACCCATACACCTGCGTGAAAACTATCAAGGCCACAGACAATCGCCACAGAGGCCAATGGTGTAAATTCATTTGCCCTACAATGAGTCTGTAGAAACTTGATTGACTTCAGCTCAAAATAATCCACAAGCCAAAGTAAAATATCCTGAGAAAGCCTATTTTAACATAGAGGAGAATGACCCTTCAATTGGAACCTCTTGTGAGTCTCTGAAGCACCAATTAGGCCACCTGTAGATATTCAGGGAATCTGTAATAAGTATTTGTTGTTTCAAACTGCTAGTAGGCTTTTTTTATTTTTTATTTTTTAAAGATTTATTTATTTGTGCGTACAGAACTGGGGTACAGGCCTGAGGGTCAAGGGTGGTGAGAGGCTTCACCAGAGACAGAGTGGGGAACAGAACAGGCAGATCAATGAAGTACACTGCTGAGGGGAGCAGCAGGCGGATCAGGAGAGGTCTGCCACACCATGTGGGTCACCTCTGGGGCAAGCGGGAATCGAACTCATGCGGAAGCGGCTTTAGATTCTCAGTGCTGTGCTTTAACTCTCTGTGCCACCAGGGAGCACCTACTAAGCTATTTTTTATGGCATGATTATTACAGTCTATGGAAAGATATATAATATTAGTTCCAAATGGACTACACTGTTAAGAATCCATATATTTAAAAAATTAAGGCCTTGTAGTTCAAAAGCTAACATAGGAAATAAAATGTTAGCAAATATTTGACTAATCCAATTTGTAACTATACTAGTTAGCTCTCTGTGTGAATTCATTCAGGTTATTTCAATTCCTTTAACGTCAGTTTCCTCGTCTTCCGTTACATGCACTTAATACTAAAAATTTCATTTAAGTTGTGATCAAAAATCACAGTTTAAGGTCATTGAAGAAAGAGATCATACCCAATTAACTTATATTATGTATTTAACAAAATGCTTAATACATATTTTCACAGTACTATTTTTTTTTCTTTTGTATAGAATAATTGAGGTGTAGGGCTGAAGTGCAGGGAGGTGAGAGGATTCACCAGAGACAGAGAGAGGAGTGAACAGGTGAATTTACTGAAATAAGCTGTGGAGGGGAGCAATACGCAAGACACAGAAGTCTGCTGTGCCACACATAGGATAGCTCCCTGGACAGGTATCAAAGTCAGGCAGCAGTCATGATAGCCCTAAGTCACCATGGATGGCCCTAATTATCTTTTCTTATACACTACCTTATAAAGTGATTTTGTGACTCGCATATTATACATATAAATATTTTTAGTTAGTCCATTGCAAACTAATCTATAAAACAAAAGTAAAAGAGGGGTGGGATGGGGAATGGGATCAAAAACAGTGAGGGGAGGGAAATGCACTGGACTATGGTGATGGCACAGGGTGATTTGGTGATGGGAAGCCAACAGGGATTACAACTGAGATGGGAAAAGGCACAAAATGATGTAAAAGTAAACTATTTTTTATACACACACATATACTTATGTATATATATAAACAGAATATAGATAATAATATATTAAATCAATTTTTAAATAAAAGAATAACTCAACTACACTCAAATATAGCACACTCTCCAAGAACACCTCCATCAAAGGAAAAAACAGTCAACTTGCTCAGGAGACAATTAAAAATAAGTGGGTATTTCAATAGATGATATAAATAATTTAGAGTCAAATTTCTTTTCTAATCATATTAATTATATTGCTAGTAGAATTTGGAGGTTATATAAAAGCAAACATCACACATTCGTTCAAGATTTCTAGCCAGCAAGCAAATACCAGTTGAAATGAAAATTTACTTGCATATATATCTTCATTCATTTGGCAAATATAGAGGACCATATCTTTTTTTTTTTTTTTTTTTGTTAAGATTTATTTGTTCATACAGAACTGGGGTACAGGCCAGAGGCTCAGGGGTGGCGAGAGGCTTCCCCAGAGACAGAGTGGGGAGCAGAACAGGCAGATCTATGAAGTACACTGCTGAGGGGAGCAACGGGCGGGTCAGGAGAGGTCTGCCACGCCATGTGGATCTCCTCTGGGACAGGCGGGAATCGAACTCATGCGGAAGTGGCTTTAGCTTCATCAGTGCTGCACTTTAACCCGCTGCACCACCAGGGAGGGCCTAGAGGACCATTTCTTGAATGACCTAGAGAATAGTGGCTGGCCTTAGGACTCTAAAATGCATGAAGAGGCACATCATTACAATGTGTCTATGACTCAGAAATTGAAAGAATCTCAGCTTAACATTGCGATTGTTGAACATGAGGGAGAATGTGGTAAAAGAACAGAGATCATGGGCTACAGAAGGGCCATTGAAGGGTCTTTGTCACATGGAACAAACATATAGTTCTCACAGACCAAGGAAATGATTCACAAAGATGAAGGGTTGCTGGTGAAAGCAACCTGGAGAATCCTACACAACACAAGTCCTTGAGGAGTATGTATAAAGCCTCTAAACAATCACAGAGAATATAAAATATTTTCAAACTTATTTGAGTAGGCAAATACAAATGGAGTCCCATTTGCTGGAAATGAGTGTCCTCAGGAACACAGTTCCAAGAATCTATTATATGCAATGGAGAGTAACTCTGATATAGAAGACAAATTTGAAAAAGAGAGAGGAAAAAATACCTCAGGGAACCCATAAAGAAAATTACTAGAGCTCAGAGTAGTGGGATGTCACATAGAGCCACTGGAAGCAGAAGCAACAGGACACAAATGTTGAATAAATGGTGGACTAAGATGCAGAAAAAGAAGTTTAAAGTGACTGAGAAATGGCATCACTCAAAATCAGGTTCTTGTTGTCTTCCTTTTAGGTGTTAAACATAAAAAGATTCACAAATACTCAAAGTACAAGAGAGATACCATCTTGGGTATCTACAGACAGAGAGAGGTAAGCCAGAAACAGTGCATATCTGTTTAACAGCAAAGTTGCTTCATGTCCATTCTACCATGTTTCCTCTTCCTGCAGTGCCCTTTGCTCATTGTCCAATGTCGGCACCTTACATTGCTTTATCCACTATACTTCTTTTTCCAGGAAAGATGCCATTTACTTCTGCCTAAGTGTAAATGTAAATAAGTAAGTCTTAACCGTATTATCCATTGAAAGCTTTCCCTTTAGACTATAAAGCACATTAACAAAGAAGAAATCTAAATGGGAAAAAGAAAAAGTTTAGAACATTGTTAATAATCACAAGGAACTGGTGACAGCCTCCTCCTTGAAAGAGGAGCTTTGGTCTTTAAGCAGGAGGGGGAAGTAACAATCAACCATCCTCCAAACAGCTGCGTCACAGGATTATCTTTCCAAACCATGCAGAAATAAGGACAAGTGACATATCATTTTCTCAAGTGTGAGACACTATTGTTTATATTGGAATAGACAGAACTTTGGTTAAAAAATTCAAATTCCTCAATGCCTAATTCTACTCTAAGAATATCTCTAAATTGGAGACAAAGAATCTAATTTTTTAATCAAAATCCTAAAGACTTCTTATGTTCCCTAATATTCAAGAATTAGTGGCTAATAGAACATATGGAAATTGTGTTAGATAATAGATATAGTAGGGAAGATTGTCAAACAACCTTTGGTTAATCAGATTGGTGCTATTTTTCTTGGCATCGCAGAGAAGCCAGAAAAACAATTTTCATTCTGAACTCTCTTTAGGTAACTTAATTATAGAGGGATTTACCAGTATTTTTCAGAATGGATTTTGAATCAGCCTAGAACATTTTTATTATCTTGATTTAAGGAAGGATTTAATTTGAATCAATCCCCTAATAGCTAGTCAATTTGATAAAATTTTAACCAAAAAGAAACTTAATTATTTAATATTAGCTCTGCCTACTCCAAAATATGAAATAGATGATGATTTGTGTGTGTGTGCGTGTGCAAGACATAACATACATTAAAATAATTATTTTGGATTTTTTCCACAATATCACAAAGCTTAATGATTATTTTGTATGATAGGTAGATAAATATAACACTATGTGGTCAGCCATCTCCATTATAAATATGTAGACTTACTTTTTAATTGAAAAAGGAGGGTTTTTAAATTTTTTCATCAATAAAGAACAGATATAACACATATGTATTATAATTTTACCAAAATCTTAGAGGTTGAATTTAAACATATTTAGAAAAAGTGTTCTGTTTTTATTTAAATGTTACAAAAATGATATCTACCCATATCAGCTTGAAAAATGAAGTTCACTGCCTTTATCTTAACCTTATTTTGTTTCATCTGACTAGATAAAGCAGTTTTTTATGCTCTCAAAACTCAATTTTATAATTTGTTATTCATTACTTAAAATTAAGTAATGAATATTAGTGATATAAAAATATGTGTATACATATCATAATGGATTGTTTTAAAAATAATCATGTTTTCCACATGCTGTTAGTCATAAGACATGATCAGAAAAAACATATTTTGTGTTATAATGATAGAAAGCAGGAAATTGAATAAACCACAGTGAGATACCACTTCATTCCTAGAAAATGATCCATATCACAAATAAAACAAGGGAATAATAATAAAAAAAAAGGGAACAATAAATGTTGATGAAGATGTGGAGAACAAAAAGAACCTCATACACTGTTGATAAGAATGTAGACTTTTCCAGACATTATGGAAAATAATATGGAGTTTCCACAAAATATAAAAATAGATATATCATATGATCCAGTAATTCTGCTCTTCAATATTTATCCAAACAAGACAAAATCACTAATCTGAAGGGATCTATGCACTCCTATGTTGTTCCAGCACTACTCACAATAGCCAAGTTATGGAACAACTAATGTGTCCACTGACAAATGAATAGGTTAAGAAGATGTGTTATATATACATAATAGAATACTACTCAGCTATAAAAAAAAAAAAAGACAGATGAGATCTTGTTATTTGAGACAACATAGAACTGGAGGAAATTATGCTAAGTGAAATAAGTCAGATGGAGGACAAATATTGGATGTTTTCACTCATATGTGGAATTTAGAGGTACAAAACAAAAAAAGTGACAAAACCAAACTAAAACAAACCTCAGATTATGACTGGAGAATTGAAGCTACAGAGGGATTGAGTGTGTGTGTATGTGAGGGGAAACAAACATCAAAGGGGAACCAACATCTATGATAAGTGGACAAGTGTGCTTTGTGGTGGGTGTGGCATGGAGCTGCACCTCTGAGGAAGTGTGAACCTATTCCCCTAAGCCGTACATAGTACTGTAAACCAGTGTTACCCCAATAATATTAAAATTAAAATAAAATATATTGTTTCACTAATATTGTCATCATCCTATAATAGAAAAAAAATGAGTGAAGAATTTCTATTTAATTCTAGTCAATAGAAAAATATGCTAAACTTTCACCCCATTATTATGCCTGTACATTTGTAATATCAATCAATAATTTAAAGAAAGGTGATGAATATTTAATGGGTTATGGCTGTGGTCAATCACTAATAATTCCTAGTATTGTGTAACTTCAATAAATATTTAATATTGTTGTCCAAAATTGATCAGGGAAGGGAGGAAAATATCATTGAAAGTAGAAGTACAGTTTATTTTAGAGTGGAGAAACTCCACGTATCCAACAGAGTCAACCACTAAATATAAAAAGGCAATCAGTTTTAAATTGAAGTAGCATCACCAGAGATGTGGTCTGTCGGCACTGTCATTACCAAGCGCTCGTCGGTGCTGGTGTTCACTTGGGCAGAAGCCTCTGTTGCTCAGGGAACACAGTGATAACTTCATTTTTAAAGTCACTGTGGGAGATGAGGAACTGATCTTCCACTCAACAAGTTTATTTCAGTGTCTCGAATATTTCTTTACCGTAGAAGGATATTTTTGTTGTAAATAACAGAAAAAGTAACTTACATGTTTGGCTCTTTTTACTGAAATTTTCAGAGGAAGATTGACTTCAGGTGCATTTGATGCTGCCCTAAGTTACATTTCTCTTTGATTTTCTCTGCTCCAGCCTCATCTACACGCATTTCATTTTTAACCTTGTGCCTATCATATAGCAAATTGGCTGAAAGAGTGCCACATCTCCCACAGATAGCTGCTCTTCCCCAACCACAGATCAAAAGCTCATCACTTCACTCAGTTAGAACCAGCTATGTCATAGATCTATCTATGATCAATTACTCTGTGAGGTGGATGTCATTTTGCTGAGTGGTTGTGACTACCACACAGTAGAGCAAAGGCAGAATAGAGGGCAGGAAGACAACCAAGTAATCTGTTTAATCTTTTTAACATGAATAAGACCATTTCCACAGCTTAACAGAGTTTAGACTTCTGTGCTGGTACTATATACCAAAAAAGGATTTTAAGTCTATTATGATTTCAGATATAAACCAATCACTGTAAAATAAATAGTACTGCTAAAAAAAAAAATACACTCTTTCTATTTTCACCAGTAGTCAATGGAAAGGACCACTTCAAAATTGCTATTTTTAGTTACCACTATTATGGAGACAAGTCTGAGATTCCTACTCTTATCAAAAGCTTCGTTCTCTTGTATTTCATGTAAGTCACCATCAGCAGGGTAAAAACAAGGGTATAGCTTTCACAAATGTCATTAAGGCTTCCACTGAGGCAACTGTTCATTGGATTATAAAATACATTAAGGAAGTTTCATATCTAGAACTATATATTATATATAATATATATATAGGTCCCTCCCTGGTAGCACAGCTGGTTAAAGCACAGCACTAAGAAGCTAAACCCACTTCAGCATGAGTTCAATCCCCACACTGGAGGTGACCCACATGGCACAGCAGAACTCTCATGACCTCCCTGCTGCTCCCCTCAGCAGTGTACTTCATCAGTCAGCCTGTTCTGCTCCCCACTCTGTCTCTGGTGAAGCCTCTCACTGCCCCTGCCCCTGCACCTCTGGCCTGTACCCCAGTTCTGTATGCATAAAAAAATAAATCTTAAATATATATATATATATATGTTATATAATATATATATATATATATTACATATATATATATAAAATTTGGTCACATAATGGAAAATATTGTTTAAAAGGGTCACTGAAATTTACTTTTTCAGTTTCCACAGTTGAGAATGGGTTGCTTCAGTTATTCGTTTCATTCTGCTTCAACCTTGAGAAGTTGTAGGAGTCTAAGAATTTGTTTATATTTAACATTATTGTTTTGAAAGAAATATACTTTCCATGCATTTCCCTCCCACATTTCATCAGAATAATATTGTTAACTCAGTTATAAACCAGTATAATATAAAATGGCATTTTTTTTTATTAATGCATGAATAGATTTTTTTGGTTCTGGACTCAAGTTTATAAGTTCATATTTAACTCAATATTTCTGTCAATAAATGTGAGAATTCTATATTTTCAATAATTTAATTTCTCAGAACATTTATTAAAACTTCTTTATAATACATGGTCTTCCAATAAGTGCTTGTACTCTTTGGTCAAAAATCAGTTACTTTATTAATGAGCTGAGAATCTATCAAAAATCAGTTACTTTATTAATGAGCTGAGAATCTATCAGTCTTATTATTTCTTGCAGTTCAGGGTATTATAACACTACAGTTCTCAGGTGATATGCCCCTCTTCCCTTTTGTCAAAGGCTGAAGTAAGAATTTTAATCCATAATAATAATATGCTATGATGGTCTTTTTAAAATAAATCCTAGTGATCACTAAGACATTTCCCTTTTTTCCTAAAACAGGACAATTTTACCTGTATTATCTTTTTAAACTTGTCTGTAATTCTCTGCTATATATACTGAATCAAGAATGTCACATTAAAGACAAAAGAAAAATGCTTTTATGATTCCTTAAAAGTTTTGCACATCAAGTTATAAGAAAGTCTGTTATATAAAAAGAATTTGGTTTTTCATGTCTATTTTTTTCATGTCTTTTTGAAAACTTCACCACCCATTTATGCTGCTATTTCTAAGCTGCATGAAACTGGTAAAGATAGACTTTGCTGATTTTATAAAAATAGGAATTTTAATATAATTTGCATTGCTACAAGTAATTGTAATTTTTTCTTTAAATTTCTGATTCTGTAGACTGCATGCTCTGATTTTATGCCATATTTTATAAGTAAATTCAACACATTCTCATTTAGACCTATTTCTCAAATTTCATAGATTTGCTTTCTAAACCAATTTTATCTACTGATGAATGACTTTAACTTTTCTAAGTCTCTGAGCAGCATACATATCAGCAGATAATTTCTCCCAGTTGGTTCTCAAAATGTGGATAGTATCATTTTTTTCCCCAACACCTGCATCATGTCTACTACAATAGTCAATTTGTTAAAACCATTTGGTCTACCCTTATTTCTTATTCAATAGCAGGGCCTTTCTGTATAAAGTTGATAAAATTTCTGTATTGTCTCTACTGCATAAGAAACATCACTAACTGAGCAATTATAATTTATAATTTGAATATGCATTCCTGATTACAAAATTAGACACATGAAAAACCTGTTTTCAAAATTACCAAACATTGTTATTTAAATGTTTTATCACCCACAAAATTTAAAACCATCCATTTAGCAAACCGACTTCATCACCTTTATCAAGCTTACAATACTTTTTATATCAACAACTCTCTTCCCACAGATGTATGCAATATCATTGATTTTCATATCACTTAAGATAAATGAATGAAATCGGTTGTATACAATTGTTGTGATAGGCAGATTCTATAATGCCCTCAATTATTCCAAACTCCTGATTTTCACAGGGTTTACAATTCCTTTTACTGAGTATGGACTACCTAGTAACTTGCTTCTCATCTGTTTAAGTTGACAAAGGATATAAAATGCCACTTGTGTGATGAATGAAGAGGTGACTCTGTCTTGCTATCTGACTTTATTATTGTCTCGCCTTACCTGATTCGATAAAGCAAGTTGCCATGTTCGAATAGTCAAAAATGTGGTGAACTAACCGTAGCCTAATCAAAGCCTGTCTTTATTTCAACAATTCCCATGGAAATGAGTTGTTTCAAAAACCACTTGAGCTTAGAAGCACTTCCTCCCCAGTTGAGCCTTCCTCTAACACTGCAACTCTGACAAACTAGTTATATTTATCCTCTGAGAGTCTTTAATAAGGGAACCAAGCTACTCCGTGCCCAGCCCTCTGGCACACTGAAATGATAAGTTAATATATCTATGTTGTTTTTGGTCATTAATTGATGGAATTACACACCAATAAAACAGTTGTCAAAACAAGTTAGAAAAATCAAACTTAATTACATGTAAGCATAAATAATGTGATAAGATACTAAGGAATACTCCACTATGTAGTAAGCACATAGCCTTCAATGAACATTATTTTTGCAAAAGGAATGGAGAGCATTTGAGTCTAGTAAGTCAGTGACATAGAAGAATCTAAAAAGTTCTAAACAGTTATAAGTTTGACTTATTCAACACTATATTGAGCACCCAGCAATTCATACTATCTTAGAAATTGACTACACAACAGGGGCCAGTAATTAATCAAATGAAGAAAATCATGTTAGTGCATTAGAATGAGGAAGATTATTTTATATTTTTAAATTTTTCTTGAAATACTATAGATATTTATTAAAATTTATTCATAAATTTTCCAATAGCTCTTTTAATTTTAAGGTTTCAAAACAATATAGTTACCAACATGCTGGACTTTAAGTGGTTTCAGAATTGGCAACCCAAGCTACTGCAAAAAGCCCACTTACATCAAGACTTTTGTTGTTGATAATAATTTTACTTTTATGTAATTTTTGAGGTAACATTGGCTGGAAGCACTGTATATTATTAAGAAGTATAGCATTGTTTAGACTAAAGCTTTTGTGGGGGACTTTCAAGAAAGCTCACATTTGAGTTGACTTAGGAAAGAGCAGCACACATAGTAGGATGTATGCTAAGCACATAGCAGACATTTGGGCTCTTAAGAGGAAAGACTCTTCATAGAGGAAATCAGGAAGGGTAAAAGTTTTGAAAACTAAGGATACAGACTGTGATTGGAGAAAAACTCTCATATAAGTAAAACAAATCAACCTGTCCAATGAATGAACCAATTTCCTTAGAAAATTGACAGCATAAACAGTAAATACCATTACAAAGTTCAACTGTCCCCAAGAAATTATAAGTAACTTCTCTTTGTAAATTTGGCAGAAAAATTGTTGGTGTTCATTATGGGTTTAATTACCTCCTGTGTAAGAAGGTCATTAACATTATGATTTTTGTAAACTGAACATTCATCAGAGATATACCTTAATGTAAGATTAATTTCATGTAGTTCATTTACTTTTGTCTCAATATAGTACAACATCTTCATCCATCATTTCACTATACTTTTTGCAAGAAACATATTCTTAATTTGAGAGGAAATGAAAATAGTAATTTGGCCAGGTTTAATAATGAATGTGTTTATTATATCAGGAAAGTTCTGTAGGTATCAGAATAATAATTCTATAAATATTTGTATCTATTATCTTTCCTTTTATCCAAGTTTAATGAAAGTTTCCAAAGAACAAGAAAATTTTCTAATGCTTACTTAATCATACTGAATACAGTCAGTTCTTTTGTATAATTTATATAATAGCTGTTTATATTCTGATTTAGTTATAATAAAAAATAAATTTCTTGTTAATATAACTAATTATTCTAGAATAAGAAAATAGTGGGTCAGATGATACCAATTAGAATTTAAGTGTTAGATCTTGGGCCTCCATAGTGGTGTAAGTGTTCTGTCTCAATACTATGGCTATCCACAGCCACTGCAGCATGAGTTGGATCCTTAGCCATGTGGCACAGCAGAACTCTCCTGTCTCACCTGCCGTTCCCCTCAACAGTGTATTCCAGTCAATCTGCCTGTTCTGCTCCCTACTCTGTCTCTGGTAAATCCTCTCATTCCCCCCCCAAAACACACATACCTCCGTACCCCAGTTCTTGTATGCACAAATAAATAAATCTACATCTTAATAAATCTACATTTTTAAAATGTAGATGTTTTGTTTTAAATACAAAATATTTAGCACAGTGAAGTAATACTTTGGAAGAATCTGGAGAGTATCTCAAGAGATCTCCAAACATTTCCACAACAACAGATATGGATAAGTTGCCAAAACAGGTAATTATCTAGATGCTTGATATCCTTATATGAATGTGGTTGAGAATATATAAAATTACCTTTTCTATTCTATTCTATTCTATTCTATCACTGTTATTATTCTTTGAACAGTGTAAAATTAGGATTCTCTCCATCAGGTATCACCTGTATTATCCACCACCAACTCACCCATAGTCCACCAACAGAGCCCACTGTGCTTCCTTCCCTCTATGTTCCTTCCCTTTCCTCCGCCCCTTCCCAGTTTGAATGACATTTGCAGCAACATGGATGGAGTGGGAAGAGATAAGTGAAACAAGTCAGAGGGAAAAAGATAGATATCAGGATGGTGTCACTAATAAGTGGAATTTAGAGAAATCAAACTAAAAACTAACCCTTGAAAACCTATAAAGTACTTCTTGCATTTTCACAAGTGGTGCATTTTTAAAAAAGAGAATGCAAAAGCTAAGAAATGACAAGGTTGGAACAACCTACGTGGCACCCTCAGACTTCTTTTGTAACATTTTCAGATCTAGATCAGGAGAGGAAGAAACAATTTCAGACAAGTGAAATAACTCAAAAAGCCTGTTCTAGAATTTTCTGTCCCATAATAATTATCTCTGTGTCTTGTCAACCTCAAGGTAAATAAAATGCACTCACCCTGTCACTCTCTGACTCCTTTCTTAAGGATCACTACCAATAACCATTTCTAAAGTCTCAGAGTATATTTCACATGTGCTTGCACAATGATCTCTTTGCTAACTTACTATTCCACCTTTTTCCTTTTTTTTTTTTTTTTATCCCATACCTTCTGCTAAGATTTAAATACCACTAGAATGGATAGGAAGCACCAGTTTTTTCTTAAAGGCTGCTGACATCCTCTCTCTAATGCTCTGATGCTTGTGGTTTGTATTGTATATATAGAAAGTATCATAAAAATGGTTAGCTGCTGAAACCACTACTATCACTGTTACTACTAGCGTCTGAGTAAGTAGTTCAGTCTTCACAATATCGGTTCAGGGTTTTAGTAGCGAGCAAAGAGGGGAAACACCTTTCAAATGTTTGCTCATTTTCTTATCACCAACAGACTAAACCCTTAAGAATTATAAAGCAGGGTCCTCCCTGGTGGCGCAGCAGGTTAAAGCACAGCACTAAAAAGTTAAAGCCACTTCAACAAGAGTGACCCACATGGCGCAGCAGACCTCTCCTGACCCACCCTCTCCTCTCCTCAGCAGTGTACTTCATAGATATGCCTGTTCTGCTCCCCACCCTTCTCTGGTGAATCCTCTCACCACCCCTGCACCTCTGGCCTGTACCCCAGCTTTGAATGCATAAATAAATATTTTTTCTTTAAAAAAAAAAAAAGCATTATAAAGCAATGCTTACTTTGACTTTCTATCTTTCAGTAATTACATGCTTTGTTCATATGTTTCTTTTTTTTTTTTTAAAGATTTATTTATTTATTCATACAGAACTGGGGTACAGGCCAGATGCTCAGGGGCGGTGAGAGGCTTCACCAGAGACAGAGTGGGGAGCAGAACAGGCAGATCGACGAAGTACACTGCTAAGGGAAGCAGCGGGCGGGCCAGGAGAGGTCTGGCTCGCCATGTGGTCTCCTCCGGGGCAGGCAGCAGGCGGGAATCGAACTCATGCGGAAGTGGCCTCAGATTCTCAGTGCTGCGCTTCAACCCGCTGCGCCACCAGGGAGGGCCCATATGTTTCTTTTGCTGAGGACTCAGACTATATTTTTCAAAGGGATCTGAATGATGGACTTATTTCTCTATCTCTTTTCTTTAATTCCAAAAGATAGTGCTAAGATCAGACTTGTAGGCTTCATGTTCTATTCTCTCAGAATGAAATTTTTGTAGGACATTTATGTTCTATTGAAATAAATCCTAAATAGAACACCTATTAGACAATGTGATATATCTAAATTCTAGAAATAATGTTTACACAATCTTACATAATCACACTACAACATAGAAGACCCAGATTGAGTATTTTAATTAATATTGGAAATCATGTACCCCAAAGTCTTGAATCCAGGACTTAGCTATTTTAATCTATTCACAACTCTGGCAATCTGAGCTCACATTGTTGTTAGATCAACCTCTCACCCACCACTTTCATGACAGTAACAGAATTTTTTAAAGATTTATTTATTTGTTCATACAGAACTGGGGTACAGGCCAGAGGCTCAGGGACGGCGAGAGAATTCACCAGGGACAGAGTGGGGGGCAGAACAGGCAGATCAACCAAGTACACTGCTGAGGGGAGCAGCGGGTGGGTCAGGAGAGGTCTGCCACGCCATGTGGTCACCTCCGGGACAGGCGGGAATCAAACTAATGTGGAAGTGGCTTTAGCTTCTTAGTGCTGTGCTTTAACCCGCTGCGCCACCAAGGAGGGCCCAGTGTCAGATTTTATAACACAATTAGAACATACATTTGCCTGGAATAATTACAATAAAATTACAATGAAATAATTACAATGAAATTATAACACAATTAGAACATACATTTGCCTGAAATAATTAAAATAAATTTAGCACTCAGAAACGTGCTAAATAACTAATTCTTCTAGCTATAAATTATCTGAAAAATAAATCTTCACCAGAGACAGGTAAATGTTAACTATATAGGCAATGACGTAATTTAAGCTGCAAATAAAATTTGACTATTGAACTAGAGTATATATAATCTTATATATATATATACAATCCTATATATATATATATATATATATATATATATAAAGACAGAGAGAGAGTATATATAATCTTTGAATCTAATAGTGATTTTTTAGAAAGATATAACTTTCTCACCTGCAATCCCAGTTATAAGCTATGGAAACAAGAAAATTCAAGGTCCTGAAGTCAATTATTTTAATATGGAATGAATATGAACTGGTTCCTCTGGAGGTTAACAGAAATTTTAAGGGAACAATGCATGTATTTTTCTATGCTAACATGTCTACAAATACTACAGTTATGCAATGTATGGTTTTGAAGATGACACTCCTGACCCAATAGCTTCTTGGCCTTTGGCTAAGATCAAGTGTAAATGACACTACTGACCTATTACAAGTGAGTCACTGCAGCATTTTGCAGTAACAGTATGGACCTTTCTCTAGTTTGCTCCTTTTTATCAGAAATTGATAATGGGATCAGATATCACAGGTCTCCAATTTATTGAAATTAATCAACCCTCCTTATTAGAGAACATAAAGTCAGACCCCAAATCACATTAGAACTGTGACTTCATAGTGTAGCACATAAGTGCAATCTAAATTATAGACCTCACTTATTTCATACAGCAAGCTGATATATTTTTGATAGAACAGCAAAGAATGTTCCATAATGATGGGTTCAGGGTCAATAAGTAACACCCTATTTCTCGCTCCAAGTTTGGAAACAAGAAATAAAGATGTTAGGCACGGATAAAAATGACAAGGATGGCCCTCCCTGGTGGCGCAGCGGGTTAAAGCACTGCACTAAGAAGCTTAAGCCACTTCCGCATGAGCTCGATCCCCGCCTGCCCTTGAGGAGATCCACATGGCGTGGCAGACCTCTCCTGACCCGCCCGCTGCTCCCCTCAGCAGTGTACTTCGATCTGCCTGTTCTGCGCCCCACTCTGTCTCTGGTGAATTCTCTCACCCTCTGCATCTCTGGTCTGTACCCCAGTTCTGTATGAATAAATAAATAAATCTTTAAAAAAAAAATGACAATGATGCATGGAGACTGCCAAAGACATGTTAATGCTTCATACATTAGCGCCTCACTAAACTAAAGCAACTCATGTCACCCCTTGAAGGAAAGCACCTTACCACAATGTGGAGAGCTGACCAGAATATACTATCTACAAAGATGCTGAGAAGTAGCCATCGTAGGCTCTCAGTTTCTAACTCACCTGCCAAAATCTTCAGGAAACATTAAGAAAAAGAATTGTGAAATGTTGGAATTGTTTTCCTCATACTATCTGTCTTGAAGAAGGAAAAAAAGAAAATTCCTTCTCCTTCCCTTTGTAAATATGAGGAGGTTATTTGCTTTCTACACTAAACAGAAAAATCATCTTCTTTCTTGAGATTCTAAATTGACATGTTTGGTTAATTTTTATTTATTTAAAATAAATAAAAATGTTTTAATCTATTTCAGTATTTTTTTTTTTTTAAGTAAAAGGGTGACAATCTAATCTTACATACCTAGAAATCCTGGAAACAACTACCACATACATAACTAATAAAAGAACTGTTCTCAATGAACAAGGACTTAATTTAAAATTCCTGTGTGTTAAAGGAATATTTTAGTTAATACAATAATAGATAAAAATCACAAATTAGAAACATATTTACAAAATCAAGTGACTTTCATTTGTAACATTTTCCTGACCTAAAGATTATATCTTTAATTTTCTTGTGAATTATGGCTATTTTAGATTATACTAAAATCCTCAGAACATTTAGTGGTAAGTACTAAAAGTATCAGTCTTGTTATATTTTCAGGCATTTTCTCCAAAAGTCTTTAAAATTCAAAAATTTTTCTCAAGAAAAAAAAAGTTGCAATCTATTTTAAATTGACATTTCATTATGTATTTTTCAAAATAAGCCTAAGTAGCTTGATTTTACTTCTAACTGACAATAGAAATGAGGAGGAAATATGCTTCATGCTCTGCTTCCTTCAAATTATAAATTTCAACCTCATATTTTGCATTGTGTCATCCAACTGACTAGCTATTTCACGATAATCATCGAAGATTGAAAAATCCCCTACTTGTAGGATTTGTACACAAAGTACAGGTGGAGCACAGGGTTGTTTACCAGGCATGATTCCTTTGCTATCTCAATTTCTGAGAAGTGCTACAAATGGAGGACATGAAATGATCATTAATCATGCTTGTCATACATTCAGACAAGCTCAGGAAGGATTAGGAAAATCAAAGTATTGAATGGCTCATTACTCTTTTGCAGATATATCCCTTTTTATAAAATAATTTTTATCTTACATGACTTCAATATGTTTTTGTCAAAACTTGAGGGCTGCAAAATGATGTAATACAATTTTTGGAAAATGTCTTCCATGTAAGTTAAGAGGTGTAGTTAGTCTTCATTTCCAAACTAATCAGAAAATATTTTCACACAAAATTAAAACTTTTCCTTCTGTAAGTCTCTATTTTCTATCATTTCTGGGGTCACTTTTATAAACTACATTATCCAATAGGTTATATTTCACAAATACATTTTAAGCACTTCTCTTAATTATGAATTATGACCGTTAGTATTATAAATAACCCTTTTTGATTTGTCTTTATATTCACTGGCAGATGTAATATAACTTTATTGTATGTGAGACAAAGGAATTCTTTCCCTCAGGCCAAGAGCTATTGTCATACTGAGCCTAAAGTTTCAGAAATAGGAAACACAAATTCATCAAGTATATCTTTCTGAGAAACTTGGTATGTGGGCTCCTCAGTGCCCGGTTCCTTATTTCTGGAGATATTGTGTTGGTGCCCAGAGTTCCAGCTTGTCAGCTAGGGTTACAAAGAGGGTCTATCACAAGGGCAGAAGTCCTGGTATGAGGAGTATACTGGGAAACCAGTATCTGATGAAAACAGCAGGCAGCTATAGAGATAATGTGATTTAGCAGGAACAATAGAGCCCCAAGGCAACAGCTCTGGTCACTCCACCCTAGTGTGCATCCCCAGTAACTGCTCCCCGCAGGCATGTTCATTCCCTCCTTACTGGACCCACTTTTGTACTTGATGTTAATAAATTTGAGACTGCCTTGGGGTGGGGGCTGCACATTACTTCCTGTGTGGCCCCCTAGGCCCCTCATTGCTTCACTTGGATGTTGAGGTATCTCTCTCATCCCACACTGCTCCCAACTCCCTGCTCCATGAGGCATCATTGGTATCTGGAAGTGTGTCTTGTGTCTTCTACCTCTTAGTACAGCATCTTCTGTGGAAATTATTTCAAAGTATATGTCCCACCTATCTTTTTTTTTTTTTTTTTTGGTAGAGATTTATTTATTTGTAAAGAACTGGGGTACAGGCCAGAGATGCAGAGGGTGAGAGGATTCACCAGAGACAGAGTGGGGTACAGAACAGGCAGATCGACGAAGTACACTGCTGAGGGGAGCAGCGGGTGGGTCAGGTGAGGTCTGCCTCACCATGTGGTCACCTCTGGGGCAGGCGGGGATCGAACTCATGCGGAAGTGGCTTAAGCTTCTTTGTGCTGTGCTTTAACCCGCTGTGCCACCAGGGAGGGCCCCACCTATCCTTTTGTGGGAGCTAAGGATATGGTCATGTGCCTGTTGAAGACCTGCCCGGCAAAGTGAGTCACTTGATCTTAAGCAATGTCATATGGAGACCCATGGTGGAAAAAGAAAAAGATGCCACTGAGAATCTTTGATGAAAAAAACAATGGCTGAGCCACTTTAGCCATTACAAACAAGGAAAGCAAACACGCTCTAAATAGATGTCAATCACAGAAAGACAAACATATTCCTTCTAAGGTAGAAATGGTGCTATCAAATCTACTTGTTACAGGAGGTTGGCTGGCATCCTCATTGGCTCAGTACTGGCTTCTGCTACTGACCAAACAGTTATAGCAACAGCGAGGTGAACTGTGATAGGGAACTTAACGCAAAGCAGTTAAACATTTGGCTACTTAAACAGTCTCTGCCACATTCACCTGTCCACAGTCCTATAATACAAGCATTGGTATATAGAATGACAGGCTTGGATAAACCACCACAAGCCACCAGTAGTTCCGTGCTACCTCTGCAGTTGAGAGCTACACTGTGGGTTTTATTGTGCATGTAAAAATCTGCAAGCTTTGAGCCCTTTCCCATAAGTTGATCCTTTCACAAAACTCTTAATCTCAAATATCTCAATACTTTTCCATCCCTCTTCTTGAGTAACTAAGCCATGCTGTCTGTCATAGCCAAAGATGTCACAAGCGCTTTTACCTCAGATCAATTATACCCCTATATCAAACAGGTGAAGTGTGTTTCTTAAGGATAGTTCCTGCAAAGCTGTTGTAAAGGTCACACTTTCTATAACTCAACAGGAGTCCATTTTGGGCTCATGCCATCATATAAGTGAATAAATCCATGAACCAGTATCAGGTTATTGTCCAACCATGACCTCTGGTCATAGAAAACCATCACAAGAAAAAAGGATGCATAGTGCATAGGACACCTAAAAGTTCCTCATTACATAAGGTCACTAAATCTAAACACTTTATGTCTCACTCTCGAGAGCTTATACATCTTAATACAACATCCAAAATTCTTTCCACTCTCTTGTTATCAGTACTATAAATATGATACCATTAATTTACAGTGAAATAACATAATGTTCTGTACAATATCTAAATCAGTACTGTCTAATATACATTGGGAATACATAAATTTAAATTTTCTATAAGATTTGTTCTAATAAACAGACACATAAAATGAATTTTAATAATAATATTCAAGTTGATATCCAAAACTTATCTCAAAATGTAATCACTATAAAAAGATGAGTGAGGTATTTTACATTATCCTTTTTGGCACTGAAATTTCAAGATCAGTATGTATTTTACATTTCAGTTTGCATGAAACACATTTCAAGAATTGAGTAGCTGCATGTGAGCTTCAGGGACTAGAGCTGTCCAGAGAGCAACAACAACAACAAAAAAAAATGGATAGAATATTGAAATAATGGTTTTGGACACTAATCATTAAGGAATAAAGGTCAGTGAGCCTTCAGATAAGAAATAAAGTTAGTGCCCTGATTTGAGGAAAGGGCCTGAGAGTTAAGGAGGTGAAGGCAACTATGGATCACAGTAAAGAGGACAATCCTTCCCAGCAGTAGGGTGAATTGGGGGTCTTCAGAAGATCAGCATATGCACATAAGGGAACTAGGTAAATCAATCAAATAGTGCCATGAGCGGGTTAGAGGAATAAACTCTAAGTCCACGTGTAGTGCTCATGCCCTCTAGCCAGGTTGGAAATCTTCAAGATTTAGTGGACACTGAGGATAATACAATGAAGTGCTTGCTTTAGAAATGAGTAGTAATTGGGTCTGGAATAGGCACTGCTATTTGTGCCTCCTAAAATATCTAAAAAAAAAAAAAAAAAAAGCTCCAAAAGGATAAAACAATTTCAAAATATTCTGCACCCCAGAACAAAACTCAGTAATCATAGGATTATGAAAATATCCAGCAAACAGATTGGCCTCCCAACATTACAGGTCTTGCCAGTAAGGACAAAAGCCTTGCCATGCGGAGAAATATGAATCAACTGGTACCAACTCAGAATCAACACAGATTCTAGAATTAACAGATATGATCATAAGGGTACTTTTAACTGTATCCAATATATTCAGAAATGAAAGTTCAAAGAGACTTCTGATTTCAGAACAAATATGTAAAAAGATAGGAGGTTATGGCTCCTGTCCTTAAAATAAGAAAAAAAAAATGGAACAAATGTAAGATCAATGACTTCCCACATATCAGAGAGGGGGGGCCCATTTTTATAGACTTTATAAGGGATCTCAGCAAATCCCATTGCCAGATTAAGAGAAAGATCTCCTGTGGATGTGATAGGAATTGGGGGAAAGTAATCACTGTAAAATATGTGCACAACTTAACTCATAACAAAGCCCTTCTCTCTAAAGTTAAGATTTTTGCCAGAACACAGTGCAAAAATTTTATGAAGGGTTGAAAAAGAGAAGAGGAACTTTTCTCCTTTTAGTCCTTTCTAGCCATCCTGTTTCAAAAATGGAAGTGGGGGCGGGGGTGGTTACTGAGGTGAGGAGGAGCAAATTAAACACTGATAAGAACCAAGCAGTCAAGGAAAGGAGCAGGGGTTAGTGAAAGATGAGACAATTATGAAGATCACACTTGCAAGACACAAATCCATCAACAGACAGAGCCTTAATTGGAAGATCAGACACTATTTCACCCAAACACACATACATGTTCCTTAACACAAAATCACCAGGACTTCAGCAAAATAACAAAGAATTTCAACAAGATCCAGACTATTATGTGGAGGAGACAGAGTAGTTCAAAGTCCAGAGGGAAGAAAATAGAGGATATTATAGAACTGAATTATCAGGCACCCCTAGCTACAACAATCCTGATCTTCCTCCTAGCCTAATATATTAACATAAATCCCTAAATAAAGGCCTAATTACTTCAGTTCCTATTACCTAATTTAGCACATACTGTTTTCAACATAAAAAATGACAAAGTATGCCAAAAGCAAGGGTAAACATAATCTGAAGGACAAAGTTTCACCAGAACCATCTCAGATATGAATGACACAGGTTCACATGCTGTCTGATTCCAATTCTTTGACATTTTGGAAACAACAAAACTACAGAGATAGCAAAAAGATTAGTGATATAGGGCTTGAAGGATTTGGAAGGATGTTGAGATGAAAGAGTGGAGTGCATGGGGTTTTAAGTTGGTAAAACTATTCTGTATGATAGGGTGATTGATGGTGGATACGTGATACTACATACTTGTCAAAACCCATAGAAATGTGTGGTGAAAATCAATCTATGAAACAGATTTTAAACATATTTAGGAGATTAAGGGGTCTTTGGAGATGATACAGAATGTGACAACACAATGTAATTTTACTTCAAAATGATAACATAACCTCACTGAAAACATAAAGGATGGAGCTAGAAGGGATCATGCTTAATAAAATAAGCCAGAAAGAAAAAGGAAAATATCTGGTGGTTTTTTTAATAGCAGGAACATAAGGGATGGGGGTTGGGGGAAGGGAAAAGGGGGCAAGCAATTGTAATAAAGAAAAAATGAAAAACAACAACTATATACCACAGACATTTTACAGGGGTGGAGTGGGGAATGGGATCAAAAATGGAGCGGGAAAGGTGCAAGGCACTATGATGATGGCACACTGATGTGGCAGGAAGTCCACGAGGATTACAACCAAGATGGAAAAAGGCACAGAATTAAGAATGATGTAAAAATAAATTAAAAAAAAAAACATAGAGGAAAAAAGGTTCTGACCACAGTAATTTTTTAAATAAATTAAGACTCAAGGTAAATCACTTTAGCTAAGTACTCTAGCTCATAAATTCATTTATAAAGAGAATATTAACTAATTCTGAAATTTCTGTATGTGTCTGCTGTTTTTGTACAACAAAGTACTGAATGGCAGATGGAGGGAATCCAAGCTTTCAGGATTGGGGAGTAAATTTACAGATAAACAAGTAGAGAAGAGTAGAGTGATCCATGAGGTAAATGATTACAGGTAGACAACTCCATGTCTGTAGAGATGAATGCATAAGCATTTTACACATACATTTGCCTGCTATGTCAACTGAGAGACCTAGAAGCAAATCAACATCATCAAATAGCAAGAAGCATCAGTGCTGGGGGTTTTAATAACAGCTTAATGATAACTGCTGTCATTCAGCACAAGTTTTTCAGTTTGCTGTAGTTCTATTTGTTTACTTTTGCTTTTGTCCCCCTAGTTGTTTGAATAAAATACTCAGACACCCTAAAACCAATGTTGTAGTCTGTCCACATTTTATCAGTTTTATGGTGTCAGGTCCTACATCCAAGTCTTTAATGTAGTCTGAGCTATTTTTTGTGTATGTGTCAGATAGTGTTCCAATTGCATTATTTTGCCTATGACTATCCAGTATTCCCAATGGGATTCTCTGGAGAAGTTTCTTTTCTCTTTTGTATATGCCTGACTCCTTTGTCATAGGTTAATTGTCTATATATATGTGGTTCATATTTGGATCTCAATTCTATTCCATTTAGCTGTTTGTCTATTTTTACTGCAAAGCCATACTATTTTTATTAATAGACATTTGAAATACAGTTTCAAGTCCATGTGCATGATACTTCCATTGACTTTCTTTCTTTCTTTCTTTCTTTTTTTTTTCAGAATTGCTTTCTTATTTAGGGTCTGTCAACATAATGAGGAAATGCTAGCCTTAAGTGAGAAATTAGAATGGATGTAGTTGATAGGCACTTATGGAACACTACAACTTGCAAAATCTGAGAATACATTCTTCTAAAGTACATATGGAACTTCTCAAGAGAAAAATGATGGGCTACAAGACAAGTGTCAATAAATTCATGAAAACTGAAATTATATCCATAAGCTGTTCTATCTTGATGAGAATCTCATGTACATTTGAAAAGAATGTGTATTTTGCTGCAGTTTGGTAGAGTGTTTTATCAATGTCAATTAAATCAAGTTAACAGCTGACAGTTTTGCCCGAGCCTTATATATCATTACTGATTTCATGTCTACTCGTTCTATCAATTACTGTGAGCAAAGCATTGACATCCGAAGCTTATAATTTTGGATTTGGCTACTTTCCTTTCTTTCCCCCTCATCTCTTGCTTTATGCATTTTGAAGCTCTTCTTGCTGACATATAAACTTAGACTTTTCAAAATTGTCTTCATGAACCGACCCTTATTATAATAAAATGTCACTCTTTATTCGTGGAGATACTCTCGTTTTGTAACATACTGTTTTCCATTAGTATTATAATCTCCAATATTCATTTTTTAGGTAAAGTCCCCAATATGACAGCATTCAAAGGGAACCTTGGGAGGTAATTAGATAATGAGGAAGAACCCACATGAATAAGATTAGTGCTCTAATAAGGAGATGTGAGCATGATAGGCTATTCCTTCTATTGTGTAAAGTACCAGCAATTAGCACTCTGCAGAGGACCCAAACCAGCATCCAACCATGCTGGCACTCTAGCTTAAGATTTTTAGTTGTTAGAACAATAAGAAATAAATTTCTGTAATTTATAAGCCACCCAGCCTATGGTACTTTGTTATAGCAGCTTACACAAGAAAATATAAATAGAATTAGGTTCAAGAATAATCATCTTTCATCCCTAGACCATATTTTAAACATTACCTCTTTATAGACCTCACTTCAATTTCCAGTGAAAATTGTTTATTGGAAATATGGTGCCGGTGGGGTAAATATATTGATTTCAGGACAAAATTTTCAGCTTGTCACTTTTTAACCTAAGAAAAATAGCTTCTGGCATCCAACTTTAACCATGTGACAAGTCAGCATTGCCTTGGTCCGTCAGGGAGTGCAGAGGCAATGGAGGCAATCTGCACATGGCAATCAACAAACCTAGACTCTGGCTTCTGTGATTTGCACCTCACTTTTCTCTTCCATAAAGAGAATGGTAAGGGCATTGTCTTAACCAGCCCACAAAACAATGTGGGAAGTCACAATAAAAATTTCTTGTGGCTTAGAAGTCTTGCAAAGTGTGCCCTGTAAACAGTACTTTATATGCATTATTACCACCCCTGATTTTCAACACATAATTATCAGTTATTAGGCATTCTAATGCTTATGATGATGGACAAACTAGCACAAATAGCTTGCCAATATAATAAAACAAAGTGAAAGTATTCTGTATGCTGGGGCCCTCCCTGGTGGTGCAATGGGTTAAAGCACAGCACCATGAAACTATCGCAGCCACTGTAGCAAGAGTTCTATCCCCATACCCAGCCACGGAGCTGACCCACATGGCGCGGCAGACCTCTCCTGACCTGGCCGCTGCTTCCCTCAGCAGTGTATTTCATCAGTCAGCCTGTTCAGCTCCCCACTCTGTCTCTGGTGAATCCTCTAGCTATCCCTGCATCTCTGGCCTGTACCCCAGTTCTGTATGCACAAATAAATACATCTTTAAAAAAAAAAGTTTTCTGTGTGCTTCTACAATTCTATCAGGCATTCCAGCTCCTGATTTGGACAATAGCGTTCATGAGCAATTGTAAACATACAAATGGTCTTTTACTCTTTCTTTATTTTACTATAAAGCATTGCTGCATAAAACTAACCTAAGGAAATAGGTGAAGAAAATATCGGCCTAGACCACTGTTTTCCAAATATCGCTCCATGGTTGCAATGACCTAAGGAGCTTTATAAATGCCAATGACATCCTTGTGCTCAGTTATTCTGTTAATTTATATGGGGTGCAATCTGGATTTTGATTTTTTTTTTTAAGTACTCGTGATTCTAATGTGTAGCCAAATTCAATCTTAAGCAATTAACCAACCTTATTTCAGTCTTCTTTCTCAACTACCCCTTAGTTGATGGGAAATTGAGCTCCTCCTAATCAAGAGTTAGCTCTGTAAGTTCTTATTTCATTCAGAATTTTCAATTCATCTACTTTTGCATACATTTTCTTACTATGAAAATATAATCTTTATCATAAATGCTTTAACATTTTACTCTTAATTATCTTTGCAGTGTCTACTAATTTCAGAACAACCTTATTATTTTCTCATAGCAAACTAGCATTTTCCAGTTTTTTAGGAAAACTCAGAAGAAAACGTACTTTTTAGTTTTTACCTTTATCCGAACATTCCATATAACAAAAGGTCTTTCTTCTATCTACAATGCCAGAGAGGTAGCACCTCACTGGGCTCATCAGTTGGCTTTGTTTTCACCAAGTGTTCTAGAAGGCATCAAAAGCAACTCCATGTGTCATTTCTCCAGAGCACCACAGCTATACTAATTAATGTGTTACAAGGCATTCATTGGAAGAAGTACACAGGTGTGCCTTCCTTTGAGCTGCACATTTTCCTTGGTATAAACTTCTTCAACCTTATCACCGGGCTTTGGTCGTTGAGACCAGGGTTAAGTTCTAGAGCTCAGCTAGGACAGTGCATCAACCATGAGGTCTGCCGGGAACCCATCTTTCTCCTGGAGGGTTCATCCCTCCATTTTTTAGGTGCTCACTGGACAGCCGAGATTTCTGGATCTTGAATCTTCCTTGTATTTTCTGTTAAATGGCTGGCTTCTAAAGGTTATAAATCACTTAAAAATAGGAGACATTCCTGGCTTATTTTTAAATCCCAAGGCCCAGGTGTCACTATGCTTGATACTGCAGGTCCTTTAAATAGGTAGATGTTGATCCATTGAGTTAAATTGGGCTACTCATGGTAAGCACAGGGGCTTGGATTTACATGTGAATGCAAACTAATTCTGTTTCCACTGCATATATATATGTGTGTGTGTGTGTGTGTGTATGTGTGTATTTAAGATTTATTTATTTGTGCATACAGAACTGGGGTACAGGCCAGAGGCTCAGGGGCGACGAGAGGATTCACCAGAGTGGGGAGCAGAATAGGCAGATCTAGGAAGTACACTGCTGAGGGGAGCAGCGGGCAGGTCAGGAGAGGTCTGCCATGCCATGTGGTCACCTCCGGGGCAGGCGGGGATTGAACTCATGTGGAAGTGGCTTTAGCTTCTCAGTGCTGTGCTTTAACCATCTGCGCCACCAGGGAGGGCCTTCACTGTATATTTTTAAAACAATTATATAATTTTCTAAGCCTAAATGATACCATTCATAAAGTGTGACTCATAGCAGAAGCCTTTAGGGAAGGCTATGAAGATTATATAAGATGACATTATATATAAAATACCTCATAGCACATTCTCCCCAAACCTCTTCTCTGGTAAATTAGTGCCGGTAGAATTCAGAATCAATGTTGCTTCTACTGTCCAAAGTCTTTCTCCAGATTTTAACTTTACCAGCACCATGTCTCCAAACTTTGTTTATACTAAATATTTTAAGTAACAATTTGACAAGCCTTATTCTGTGATATTAGTAAAGGATGTTGAGCTCTGTTTTCTAAGTGTTGGGAACTGGAATAAAATCTTATCAAAGTGTATATAATACAAGAAATAAAACAGTATGTCACTCGAGTAAATTGGTGGTGGAAATTCTACGGAGACTACACCTGAGAAAAGAAAACAAACACTGTACAAAAATGAACAAAGATGTCAAATACATATAAATAAATAAATACATTTTTAAAAAGTATGTCACTGAAACTATGCCATTGGATCACAACGTTAAAGCTATGCTGGCAATTGTCATGGGAAAAGAAGCAAAGAAGAAGTACGTAGCTCCTGGCATTTGCTATTTGCCATTGCTATTCATACTTGCTGTCTTTTTAAATTGCAATTAATAACATTTAGTGAGACGGTACTGACCTAGAAAAAATGCCCCTCTCCTTTTGTTCCCAGCTCCATGCCATATGCTTAAATAAGTAATTGTAGCTAGTCTATGCTATAAATATGTTGGTGCCACAATTTATAAAGTTATCAATTGCTCATTGGTTGCTATCTCACAAGTATTTAAATATTTGACAATTACCAATTGTGCAAGTGATATCTAGGAAAAAGAAAAAAAGGAATGTAATCTTAGGTCCTTAAACAAGGAGAAACAAGCATGTAATGTTGCACTGTCTTACATTTATTCTACCATTAATAAAACATTCCACATAATCTACATAATAAATATCATTCACAATTTATTTTAAGTCTCTATTACTGCACTTGTGACTTACCTAATTGGTCTCACGTGCTTGTTACTATCTCAAAAATAAGTCTGTCTTCCATGCCAGGACTACTGTGTGTTGGGTATGTTTCCTTGGTACTCAAGTAATATTATTACACTCATCACAGAACTTCTCACACCATTGCGATTATTTCTCTGTTTATATATGTCACTTGATGAGCCTTGAGGTCCCTGTTCTACTAGGATGAGTCTGTATGTGTGCGTGTATTATGCATAGAGTCCAATGCCTAGTAAATGCTGAATTATTATTTCTCAACAAGTAAAAACATAATTGTATTCATTAGTAGAGAGATGAAAATGACTTATTTTTCCAACACAAAAGCAGAAATAATTCATTATTAGTAAACATATACAAGAACTGTTAAAGGTATTCTAATAATAGAAATTCAGTGCCTTCCCTAGTGGCACAACTGGTTAAAGTACAGCACTAGGAAGCAGCATGAGTTGGATCAATCAGATCCCCAGCCAGGGAAGTGACCCACCTGGCACAGCAGGCTTCTCCAGTCTCACCCACTGCTCCCCTCAGCAATTTACTTTGTCGCTCTGTCTATTCTGTTCCCCACTCTGTCTCTGGTGAATCCTCTCACCAACCCGGCATTTCTGGACTGTGCCCCATTTATGTATTCATAAATAAACAAATATTTTTAATTCATGTTATTTATTTTTTACAGCATTCTTCATTTTGTGCATTTTTTCCATCTCCGTTGTAATCCCCATGGATCTCCCACCAATTCACCCAGGTGCTGCCACCATGGTCCCATTCATTCTTCCCACCCCAGTTTTGATCCCATTTCCTTCTCCATCCCCATAAAATGTCTCTCATTTATAATTGCTCATTGCTTTTCATTTTAACTGTATTACAATTATTTGTTCTTTTTTCCCTGATCTCTTACATCCTGCTATGAGTGAACCATCTGGTATTTTTTCTTTTTCTTTCTAGCTTATTTCACTAAGCATGATCCCTTCCAGCTCCCAAAGGACAAGAAAACATTGATTCAAAAGAAAAAACTGCACCCCTATGTTTATTGCTGCTCTATTTGCAATAGGGAAGAAGTGGAATCAACCGAAATGCCCAAAAATAAATGACTGGATTAAAAAGATGTGGTACATATATACAATGGAATATTACTCAGCAATCAAAAAAGATAAGCACACCTTTTGCAGCAACATAAAAAAATCTTTAAAAATGGAAATTCAGGCCCTCTCTCATGGCGCAGCAGGTTAAAGCACAGCATTAAGAAGCTAAAGCCACTTCAGCATGAGTTTGATCCGTGCTCCTGAGGTGATCTACATAGTGCGGCAGACCTCTCCTGACCCGCCCTCTGCTCCCTTCAGCAGTGTGCTTGGTTGATCTACCTATTCTGCTCCCCACTCTGTCTCTGGTGAATCCTCTCACTGCCCCTGCATCTCTGGCCTGTACCCCAGTTCTGTATGCACAAATAAATAAATCTTTAAAAAAAAATATATATACAATAAATAGAAGGCATGCTTCTTATTTTAAATTTTTGAATTTTATCTCTTCAAGAATTGGCTAAAGCCAAAAGTTGTAACAATGCATTGGGTTCTATAAAATATATATGAGTATAATGTTTGCACAATGATATAAATATAATAGTAGCACAAATGATAAGACTGAAGAAATGGAAATATGTTATTGTTACAACATTCATTCTTGAAGGATGATTGTGATAAGCTAAAGAGGTATGATGTAAAATTTCCCAAAATAAAAGTAAAACTAATAAATTAAAATGCAATCACAGAAAGTACTTATGTAGGCAGAAAAGAAAAAGACAATTCTAAAAGCTACAGATGTTTATGGGAAACAATAAGCAAGATGATTTATTTGAATATAAATATATACACATAATGCAAATTATTTAGAAATGTCCATTACAAAAAACATCATTTTGTTAGACTTAAAAAAGTAGATCCAACTCTATGCTGTCTATGGAAAACTTATTTTAAGTATAAAGAAATAGGCTAAAAGCAAAAACATGTAAAGGTATAGTATTAAAAAACTAAGGAAAGTAAAAATACCTAATGGCTTTATTAATAATCACAAAAATTGGTGGGAAACCCAAATATCTCTGAAATGGTGAAATCAAAAAATTGGTATATCTACAGAGTAAAGCATCATTCAGAGATATTAAGATACGAAATTCTGATTCACTTAAATAACATAGGTTAATTACAAATATGTTACATTAAGAGTAAGAAGCTGGTTTCCAAAAGCTGTATAGTATGAGATATATTCTGATATTATATGAATTATTTTTATGATATCATGGGATAAGCAAAACTCTCAGATGTTAATTCAGCTTAATTATAGGAGTTATGGGAGGAGGGGTTAATGATGAAGGGGTATGGAGATAAGGGGGATAAAACTGTCCTTTGGGGCCCTCCCTGGTGGCACAGCAGGTTAAAGCTCAGCACTAAGAAGCTAAAGCCATTTCAGCATGAGTTCAATCCCCACCCTGGATATGACTCACATGGATGCCAGACATCTCCTGATCCGCTTGCTGCTCCCCTCAGCAGTGTACTTCATCAGTAGGCCTGTTCTGCTCTCCACTCTGTCTCTGGTGAATCCTCTCACCACCCCCGAACTTCTGGCCTGTACCCCAGCTCTGTATGCATAAATAAATAAATCTTTAAAAAAAAATCTGTCCTATGATTTTGATCATTAGTAAAGTAATATAATGGAAGATTTACATGTCAATTATATCTTAATAAAATTTACTTCCAAAAAAAAAGTGCATTGGACATTGAAGATATGCTAATAAGCAGGTCAAGCATTTTTCTTTTCTTGATACACATTAAAAAGAGATGTAAATATCCCTTTGGAAATATGTGTCAAGCAGCTCTGTATTTCAGAGCCAGCATCAAAGCCTGAGGGCATAATGCTATTAATTTTCTCTGGTTCAGCTTTAGGCACCCTGGAGGGCACTAAATAAACAGCCCTTGAATGAATGATTATTCTTTATAGTTCTTTCAGCACAAAGTTTAGAAACCATTCACTGGAGAGTAGAACGGGAACTTGGAGACCACAATGCTGGAGAGAACAGACTTAAGACCACAGCATCATGTCCATGACTGAACCTCCGTATTTAGCCATCATCAAGAGAAAATATGGGGAAAGAACCAGGGGACTGGTCCCTCCTTCTCTCTCTCTCTCTCTTTCTCTCTCTCTCTCACACACACACAACACACAACCTATGTAGGTATTCCACATACCGACATTTTGCCTATTCTTTATTTCCACAGTGTAAACATATAAAAAGATTTAATTGCATTTTGAAAAAAATCAATATTTTTAGCTTTATCAATCATATTTGAGTTGTAGGGAAATTGTCTAAACATAGCCACATGACAGGTCACTCCCCTAACTACACAACAGTCCACTCCTTCTTTTAATTTATTACCAAATCCACACTGAACTCCTGAAAAAGGCACAGTGAAGTCTCGGTTTAAGAAGTTTGCAGAGCTAACCTATTTCTATGTAAACCTTATCTCCTGTTCTAATTTCTCTCCTGCCCTAGACCAGTTCTCCTCTTCTAGAAATTATATTGGAAATTTGTTGATTTCAAGCATTTCCGTAAGCCAATCCTAACAATGTTATTAGAAAATCTGAGTTCCCAAAGAATTAATTTCAGAGATAACCTCACTTCATATTTATTATTATTTTTTTAATTATTATTTTTATTTATTTTCCTACAATGTTTGCTTTCTTTTCTCAGATGTAGTCCCCACCACCAATTCACCTGACCATCATCTCCATAGTCCCTCTTTGTAAACTTTTAGATCATATAGGTAAAGGATAAACTATTTAGAAAATAAATACCCTGCTAGATGACATGGAGGAAAGAGACAAAGCAATATCAGAATTTGTCTGCTCTCACCCTTCTATACTCTCTGTGAAGCTGTGTTTATAAACGTGTTGGGGAGCTAGACTTATCATCAGAAGCATCTGATAAGGGATGTGTGTTTAAAATGTAGATTTCCAAGACGGTCATGGAAAATCTGTTTCATTTAAGCAGAGAAGGATGCTCCATGATTCATTCAGTCACGTGATTCTGATTGTACGCTAAATGAAAATCTTGCTGTTATTCTTTCCTTTCCTGATCATTCAAGGACAGAAGAAAAGAACTAGTATTATGCAGAGGCACTGAACAGGTATTCCACATACATATTGGAACTATCTCTAAGTTGAGTTTTTCTTGGATTAGAAAAACAGCATTTATATTTTTCTGAGTTCATATAGCAATCTATGTTAAGAGATTAACAACCCCTAATTAAGACCTGCACAGAAGTTTAAGAATCATGTCCATTTTTGTAGACAATTAACTTAGGTGTGATTCAATTTGCTTCTCAAAAATATATACCTATAATTCAGATTTTAACTTCTGATCTTTTCTCACTAGAAAGCCATCTTGTCTATGCCAAACATTTTCAAAAGCAGATCTGAATAAAGTTAGACGTTTGCTAGACATACATTTATTTATAAAAATCTTTATAATCAGTTCTATTTAAAATGAGATGTTTCGTGTCCTGACGTTGCCTGGTCTGCTATTTTCATTTTCCTCATTATTCCTGTACACATGTCTCTTGAAATAGTTGGAATCTTAACATAAATTAGAGATATTCTGCCTTCCCAACTGGCCATTGCTTAAAGTTCTCACTTACTTATAGTTTTATCAAATAGTATTTCTAAGGAGTTTCCCTTCTCCAGGTATACTATTTGCATCTGAAATCACATTTCTTTCTCCTGTATATAGAGTCTTTATCTGAGCAGAGCTACAACCAAGGCTGTTCCATATTCCAGGGAAGGAATTATTTTAAGATGCATAACAGAGCTGAGATAAGAAGCTTGTGCTTTGAAATAAGATGATTTTGGATCCTAACCCTGCTGGCTGTGTGATTAGCCAAATCACATAATACTTTTAAATAATTTTCTTTGTGATTCATTCTTCCTTCAACAGATATTTATAAAACATTATTATCTGATACTGTCAACTGGCCATACCAACTTCATCTTGACAACCTCACCCTATCCTTCTGCCAAATGAATACCAATAATTAGTAGTCAATAAGCATTTCAGTTTCTAAGTCTGCCAGAAACTCCATCATCCCCACTTGCTGCACAAGCTTTGTTTTATTAGCCCAGAATAAGCTCAACAACACTGCTTCCACTTTAGTGAACTCTTACCATAAGAAAATGCTCAGACATGATTATGCAATGCCATTAATAAACGTAGCTAGTATCTTGTTGCTGAATCAAATTAAGCTTTTCAGAGGAGAAAAATCACAAAGGACAACAATGTCATTGAACAAATTGAGAAGTGAAATTTTATTTAAAAATAGCCCAAGTGAAAGAAAGGGGGTAGTAAGAGAAAGCAACTGGAATTGTTAGGGTCCGAGAACTCAAATACCACGAAAGACAGAGCATCACGCAAGAATGCAATTCGCAAAGTAAGAGTTTATTGGGCTGGCTAGCCAGGGTCAAGCCGTTCCCTGCCGGACATGCAGGATTCAGGCAAGACCCCGACCAAAGGAAAGTCAGGGAATATATTGGCCTTGTTGGCCGTTACATGTCAGAGCCTGCCCAGATTCAACTTAGCAAATGGATTCAAGGATTAACAGACATCACAGCCTGGGTCAGAGTTCAACCACCCAATGACAGGTTTCCAGGAATAGATGCTTATTTCCTGGTGCCCCAGATCCAATCAGCCTGGGCCACACCACTCCCATCATCCAATCAACCCCAAATGAACATTGTCCCTCTTCAACCCATCCTGCACTCCGGGGGGGGGGGGGGGGGGGGCGGGGGGGGGTTCCCGCCTGGGCCAGTCCAGCCCTGCTCAGGCCTGCATCAGCCACCCCCTCCATTCCTTCACCATTCCTTCATTCCGCCCTCTCGTTGGGTCATATTGAGGAATCATCCTCAAGGGGATGGAGGGCCTGATACTGGTGCCGGAGAACTAGAAGTTGGACAGTGTTAATCCGGTCTTTGACAAAAGAGACAAGGCGATTCAAGACACAGGGTCCAACAGGAATAAGTCAATTTTAAATAAGAAAACATTTTTGCTAACTTATTTTATTTTCTAGAATTATTAGCTAATAGTATGCAGCTCAAAAAATCCTAAATTTACCTGGACAACCTGGCTTTAAGGAAGACTTAATTCTAAGGAAAACTGTAAAACAAAGAGAGGCAACTAGAATTTTCCAAAACTTTTTCTGTAAACATTTATGAAACATTTGTATTCCATATATATTTATATATTAAAGTTTGATTTTTATTATGCAAGTAATATATGGCAGTTGCACAGAAATAAGAAAAATTACCTTTAATCCTACCATCCAAAATTAACTGTTGCTGACACTTTGGTATATAGTCTTTCAGATTTTTCTACATAACATATATCTGAATCACAAGTTATATTATACTGCATATGTTATTTTTAATCCATATTATGCACTATATATATATATATCAAGCGCATCTTCCTCTGTCAGCAAACATAAATCTAAAACATAGAAAATCCCTCTGGGAACTTCAATGTCCAAAATGTATTACAACTTATTTACTAATTCTTTATCTTTGGATATTTACAATATTTTTCATATATATATATATATTAAAATATTTACACACATACATACACATACACTCACATACATATGTACATGTATGCATATTGCATATATAAATCTATAATATTCCTGAATAAGTAATACTCATTAACTATATTTAAGTATCAAAATACAGCAACTTTTTGTCTCTCTGAAAACTATCTAGTAAACTTAGATATTTAAAATATATTTAAAATATTAAAATTGAAATATTTTCTAAGCACATTCTTTGATTATGAAGTAATCTTCAGTTCCTTGCTTAGAACTATGTAACTTTATTCAAAACACAATTTAAAAATAGTTCATAAACTATTCTCTAGAACAAAGAGAATAGAAGAATAATCTATTACTGATCATTGCACTAAAAAGAAAAGACACCTTCACTCTTTTCTTTAGAAGTAAAGAAAACATTGAATATTATTGACTAGTGTAATTTAGACATGCATAAAGGTGCAGCTGACCTTCCTTTCAGGCCCGCTACTCCCCACAGCAGGTGATCCTCATGTTCGCTCCCCACTCTGATTCTGGTGAATCCTCTCATCCCCACACCTCTGGCCTACACCCCAACTCTTCTATAGTATACATAAATAAATAAAATAAATCTGTAAAAAATGCATAATATTCACAAGTACTCCCAATAGTTGATATTCACTATGTCATTTAACCCTATGAGACAGAGAATAGTATGTTAACCCTACTTAATAGATGGGGAAATTATCATAAAAGCAGATGAGTACTGACACAAGCTATGCAACCTCTGTCGACAGATACGGTACGGATGGAGGGGAAATGCTCGAAAAAATCAGACTTTCCACTCTAACTTATGTTATGACCTCCTTTTTTGTATAATCATAATATCAAAATATTCTGAACAACCTTCAGCTTACAACTGGATTGCCTCAGCATCATAAGGCACTACCTGGCCCTGACAAGCAAGTACTGCACCAGGGTGAGAAATTCCTCTTGAAGTCAAAAATGATTTGACAGCTGGCTGATTAATAAAAACAAATGGCTGTTACTGCAGTCTCTCTCACTGCCAGTCTCCAGGAAAACCTTATCACTCTACTATCCAATGTAGCCTTCTATTCAGTTTCTAAATAACCACTCAAGCTTTCTACTATCTAGTCTTTTGATATGTAAATTCACCCAAGTCACCTATTCAGAGCTAATCAGGTTTTTTACCTTTACTTTAAGGAAAACTTTACTTCAAGGAAACTCAAACTTTCTAATAAGTTTTTCAAAGAACTTTACTGTAATTTGATTTACAAGAAATGTCCTCTTCCTGCCCTCACTATCCCCTAGGATGTCTCTGTTGGGAGTGACCAAAGATTTACTGACAAGGACTGAATTAGGGCGCTAAAAGAATTGAGCCTTGCATCCAAGCTTGATAAAGTGGTAATAAACTGACCTTGCATCCAGGATGGGACTAGCTGAAGGTGATAACGAACTGTGCCTCACATCAAGGACACAGCGATGAGTCACCCCTTAGGAATCTGAGTTTAGAATCTATATAAGAGACCCTTCCCCCTTGTTGAGTTGGCAGTAGCTGTGGACCCCACCCTAGGGGCTCCATCTCAGCTGCTCCCCGGGAGCAATAAACTCTGCTTGCTCAGCCTTTCTGCCTCCTGCCTTCCTTTCTTGCTCATGGTCACAGAAGTTGGGTCAAAACAGTCTCTATGAGAATGAAAGCCGTTAAGTAATAGATACTGTTTACCGGACTTTATTTTGGTTAATCTTCACCGTGGTGAATATAGTAATATTGTAATAGGGTGGTCCCTAGGGAAAGGGGAAGTTCCAGGTTCCCTGCCCCACCCAGAAGGAAGATGGAACTAAACAGAGAAAAAGAAAGGAGAAGAGAAGGAAGCTGGATGGAGAGCCAGAAGGAGACCTAAGGAAGTCACATGGAGCAGCAAGCATGTGATGAAGAAACCGTGCTTGTTTCCTGACCCTGGACTGGTTAAGGCAGATGTGGGTGAGATACCTGTAGGGAGGTGACCATGGCAGTGTTTATACTGATTTTGATTTTGCTCTTTTCCTCCCAGATTTGTCTGGCCACTTCTGACCCTTTTCCATGGGTCCCAGCCAGAAGGTTCTTTAGTCTTGTGGTGGGCTTTCAGGCCTTGCTTTGGGCCAATCTCTTTTGGGTTGACTTTTGCCCACAAGGGGATGAGTAGCTTCAGGTGTCTGATTTAGAAGTTATATTCTTTGTGTTCCTATTGTATATTTACTGTATTAAAGTCCCTTTTCATTAAAGTTTTATATGTTTTGTCTTGATGTGGCGGATGGCAGAACCCACTTAGAGCAGGCAGGTTTGGGGCTTCAGAGGTGTCCCTCACTCCAGGTCCTGTAACAGATTTGGTGTCCTGTAAACCCACAGATAGGCAACGCAATTCACATTGGGGTGCCCTGTAACAATATTAGTCTTGAACTTTGTGAATCTGTGTACCTGTTTTAACCTTGATAGATTGATTTTAAAAATGTTATAATCTCAACTAAAGGTCAAAATGACCCCAGACTATTCTTAGAAAAAAAATGTAATTGTGATCTCAGCCCATTTCCATTTCATATGCTAATGTCATCCCTCTGTCTGCTTGAAATGTATAAAATAAACCTCTGCTGAAGGCAGAGCAGGAATACTTGCACCCAACTCCCATTCCCCCTGCCTTCCTCGCGCCCGCTCCCCTTTTTTTCTCCTTTTCTAGGAATCTCAGCTCGCTGACACCGTTTCCATCTTGAGACCCTGCCTGTTCTGCCCTCTCCCCTCCCAATAATCTGTGATCAGGGACAAAGAGTCTCTGACAGAGTACTCTTAGTAACAGTAAGTATACACAGTAAACACAGTATGACAAAAGATGTAAATCACTATACACACAATGTACACAAGGTAGCATGTTTTATATATATAGGTCAGAGATTGTCTAAATTATATGACATTTAATAAAGACACTGTGATATTTTTAAATTATAAATTAAATTTTAGTTATTTTATTTTAGTTCAGTATTTAAATGAAAACACTTCAGTTTTCTAAAAAAAAAGTTACCTATCTATAACATATATTGCTTAGTGGCCACTAACCACATAAAGCTATTAAACCACTGACAAGCAGGTAATATATTTAAAAATAATTTTTTTCTTTTGTAGAACTTTACTATGATTTAAATTTAAAACTTGTATTCTGAATACATCACTTTAACCTCTGCACAGAATGAAGTAACATGGCTACATTGTAGTTTGTACATGCTAGGAAAATAAATCCTTTTATGTTTTACACATAAAACATCAATAATCTAATTGATACCGAGGGATTTATACAGCTAAAATGACACTTTTTAAAAAGATTTATTTATTTATGCATATAGAACTGGAATACTGGCCAGAGGTGCCACCAGAAACAGAGTGGGGAGCAAAAAAGGCAGATCTACGAGGTACACTACTGAGGGGACCAGCGGGTGAGTCAGGAGAGGTCTGCTGCGCCGTGTGGATCACCTCCCTGACCGGGATAGAACTGGCTCTGAAGTGGCTGCAGCTAGTTTGCAGTGTTGTGCTCTAACCTGTTGCGCCACCAGGGAATGCCCATAAAAAAAAAAAAAAAAAAAAACACTTCTATGCAGCAATATAACTGTGTTACATGTTTACTTCAATATTATCTGTAATAAATATGAGTTAAAGAATATTTTGTAATTAAATTGAAGTGTTCATTATAATCTTAATATATATAAATTATAATTATCATATATAGTATGCATATATTTAATAGATAGTATAGTATACTAGTTACTATATTATATATAAAATAATTTAATATAGCATATTAAATATAATAATTAAAAGATCTCATAGCTTATAAATAGTATGGACACATTTCTAAATTTGAAATATGGTTAAGTGATACAGATTAAGTGAAGATTCAGAAGTTGATAATACATCTAAAGGAAAAAGTGACTTGAAGAAGTCAGTGCTGTAAGTTGCACAATGAATATCAATTACAACTTGCTATATCAGAATAAAAGCAAGATGCTCTTCATTATATATAATTAAGCAAAAACAAATCATAAAATATTGAGACATTTTCACCTACATAGGTACTATAAAGAAAATTTCTCTCAGTGGTCAAATAAATTTATAGCTAAAATCAAAATTAAGTGATTGTAAACAAAATTTGCACTTACAATTTAAACAATCATTGAAATTGTTGTAAAATAAAGAAGGCAGCTTTAAATGGTGATATGATTTTAAAAGTTATTATTTTAGTTATAGAAATTTTGTAAGGGAATTATGATAAAATTTAGGAATACATTTTATAAAAGTAAAATCTTTAAATCAGCATATATTAGAAATCAAATTGACTCAAAAGTTTAAAAATGATGAGTCATTTTCATTAGTTTTAGTTGAGTTATAAAGTACACATCACACAGTGACAAATAATCTAGGGTGGCTTATCTCAGAGGAATTATAATCTTTTTAAAAAGATTATTAGTTTACAGTCCTCCCTGGTGGCACAGCAGGTTAAAGCACAGCATTAAGAAGCTAAAGCCACTTCAGCATGAGTTCGATCCCTGCCCCAGAGATGACCCACATGGCCTGGCAGACCTCTCCTGACCCACCCACTACTCCCCTCAGCAGTGTACTTTGTAGATCTGCCTGTTCTACTCCCCTGTCTGTCTCAGGTGAAACCTCTCACTGGCCCCACAACCCTGGTCTGTACCCCAGTTCTGTATGCATAAATAAATCATTTAAAAAAAAAAGATTATTAGTTTAGAGACTGAAGGAAACATTGGTATAGTTAATTTTGCATCCTTTAAAAATCTACCAAAGGAAAATTAGAGTGAAATATGAAAAATAGATTTGCATAAAAATAGAGTAACCCAAATACATTAAGCACAAATATGGATTTATTAGAACTTAAGACAAAAACAGGTGTTTTTATATTGCTTTATCTCATTTCACATTTGTTGAAAATATTTGTACTCAGTTTTCTATAGTAGACTCTAATTTCTGGATACAAAAATAAATGCATGTGAGTGTATGTACATACAAATGATGTGTGTGTGGGTGTATGTATATACAAATGCTGTGAATCATCTCTAGTGTGCAGAAATATTAAAAGATACAGAATATAATAGAACATTGATCTTGTTTTCTTTGCCATGTTCATTGGTTCATTTCTGAACATGTTTTACAAAGATCTACTATTTCATTACTCCAAGATTTCTTGAAATAAGAGAAATGTTCACAATTGAATAATGAGAAATAAGGTAGTCAATTTAATTTTCTAATTGATAACACACTGCATGTCAATGAGCTAAATTTGAAGTTCCAGGAAAAGGAAAATTTGGTTTAATAGTTAAAAAAAAAAACCTACATAAATTTATGTTGAAATAGAAATTTCTCACAATAGAAATCCAAATTTTTCTAGCAGAAATCAATATGCTGAAAATTTTAATTCTAATTGACAGCTTTATGTAAATTGGCTTCCAAAATAACAAGAAAAATTAATAAGTGCTTTAATATAATAAGTGTAGCTTCTCTTACTGCATGTATGCATGTAATAATAACACTGAATTCATGAAAATGTTAGTGAATTTCCTTAATGTAAAACGGTGTACTTAGGAAATGATATGTTTGTATTCACTTGAAATCATCTCTCAAGAAGTGAAAGAATGTTGTCAATGTGAATGTGAATATGAGTATTAAAAAATAATTTCTGGTACTTGATTCACATATTTGAAAAACTTTTAAATCTGTTTTTTATAACATGAGCAGATGAATTTATTTTTTCAAATGTAAATTTTCTGAAATATAATATAGATGATACTATTTAAAACATAAATGTAAAATCCAAACTCAAATGTAAATAATTACAATCTCAAATTCAATTTTTAAAAAAGGAATGTAAACTAACTTATAAGTTTTATGTTGGTTACAAATTAAATATGAATATAATGTTTGGTACATTTGACTACATAAGTTATATTTTTAAAACTGGTTTTCACTTGTTTTTAAATTTTTCATGCGGCTGCTGTAAAGGTTTAAATTACATATTTATTTAGCATTAAGATTTTATTGGATGGCAATGATATACTTTAACTTCTTCCCATTAATCTCCAGATAAAAGATAAAACTTCAACTGTCCTTAACTTTACCCAGAATAGTTTCATTTTAGTAGCTATTCTCTAATAAAAATGTTATCTGTTGCAAAAACTAGAAAAATACAGAAAAACAAAAAGAAAAATTTTAATCACCTATAATTGAATTCAAAATTACTATTAACCTTTTGATATGTTTTCTTTTCTTAAGTCAGTCTCTCCTTCCTCTAAGTCCCAAGAATTCAAAAAGTACATCATATGTTTTTCAAAAATTATTTGAGGCAGTGAAAAGTAAATTCAAGCTGTCCCTAAGATTAGAGAAATTGTTTCTTTTAAGGTTTAAATGATTAAAAACAAAACATTCCATTTCTCTGAAAAAGATAATGCCAAGAAAATGAAAAAAGCAAACAACAGACTGAGAGAAAAATATTTCCAAAAGACACATCTGATAAAGGACTGTTCTCCAAAATATACACAGAATTTTTAAAACTCATCAATAATAAAATAAACAGTATGTTTCAAAATATTCTCACTCAGGATGAATATAAAGTGGTAGAGCCACTTTGGAAGGCAGTTTGGCAATTTCTTAGAAAACTAGACACTCTTATATGTGATCCAGTAATCACCCAGTTTGGCATTTACTCACCTGACTTCACAACACAGCCATGCAGAAACCTGTGCACAGAGATTTACAGAAGATTTATTTAGAATTATCAACTTTCAGAATTAACCAAGATAGTCTTCAGTAGATGAGTACACTGAGGGGCATCGAGTAGATAGAGTACTATTCAGTGCTAAAAGGGGGTGAGATATTAAGTCATACAAAGACATGAAATCTTAAATGCATATACTAGGTGGACGAAGTCGGTCTGAAAAGGTTACATACTGTATGACTCACTGTGACCACTGTCAGGGATATTAATAATTAGGGAGGGTGTGCAGGAGTGGGGGAGAGTATGTGTGGAAGTCTCTGGACTTTCTACTCCTTTGGCTGCAAACCTAAAATGGCTCAGGCAAAAAAATATATATGGCTTATTTTGTTAAAGGGCAAGGTGTTGTATTCTTTTTTCTCTGAAGTTAGGTAAGACATTTTCCTCCCTGGATTTTGTCTCTAAGCTTCCTCAAAAGTCAAATGCCTTAGTAGTTGTGAGATGTGTTTCTATTTGAAGTCCCTTAAAAGCAACTTACAAAGAAAATGCCTACCTACATTTAAATAACTTCAACACACTGGTACAGTGTCAACTCCTTTGGAAGACCAATGAGTGTCTTTAAGTTAAATAAATAATAAAAACTTAGAGAAATATGTAGTGCATTCCAAGCATTTATTTATAACCAGGGTGTCTTATCCACCATTGTTAGTAACTGATAGAATATGTAGCAAGTATTTCTCTAGAGGAACAGCATAAGCCTATTTGTGTCTTGGAAACCTTTCCACTTTATTTAGTTACCAAATGCATGTCACTTATTGCAATAATTTCAGGTAACTCTTTTAGTCACTGTATAATAATTTGTAAAAACTTTTTGTGGAGCTTGTGTATTGCTATCAAATAGGAACTTCATACGCTATTCTGCTTATTTTAGAAATGCTAGATTTGAATGAGTTTTAGAGTGGATTTCTGAATAAAATTGCATATTACAGAAATTTCTTCTTTATATAAGGTTTGAAGTTTTCATGAATTGTCAAGAAGAGCAATTTAATCTCAATCCCTCCATGTCACGGTTCACCTGAAAATTCTTAATAAAATTAAATTAAAGGTTTATCAATTACTAAACCTCACACCCTAACACTTATACTGGCACTAGAGCCTATACCACAAAATTTATTGGAACATGAGATTGTAGTTAACAGCAATAGTAGCATCATTTAGAAACAGGTTATTCGACCCTCCCTGGTGACTCAGCGGGTTGAGGCACTGCAGTATAAAGCTATCACAGTCACTGCAGCACAGGTTCGATCCTCCGGCCAGGGAGGTGACCCACATGGCATGGCAGACCTCTACTGGCCTGCCCACTGCTCCCATCAACAGTGTACTTCATCAATCTACCTGTTCTACTTCCCACTTTTTCTCTAGTGAATCTTCTCACCCACCTGTACCTCTGACCAGTTCTGTATGAAATAAGAATAAGAAATAAAGAAGAAAAGAAGTTATTCAAATTGTTATTCAACCCATAAAAATTATAACCTATCTGGACATATTTTTTATTATTCCTGCAGTTCATCGATAAAGGCAACACATGTTCAAGGAGGCAGATTTTGCATATAATGTATATTTCAATACAAAAGCTCATCCCTTCTCAATACTGTACTCCAAGGAAGACAGAGTTATGAATATATGAACTACCTTAACTTCTCTAAGAAAGCATTTTGTCCTGGACTGAAGCACTTACATAGTACACTTTACTGAAGTCTTTGGTAATTGCCTAATGTAATTTCAATAATAGCATGGTGTGTTTATTTTTATAAATGTTGTAGCAGCACTATAACAAGTAAAAAAACAACTATTTTCCCCTAATTTTTTGTTATTTACTCATGATTAATTTCATGCATTTATCTGTATAATCCTTGGCACAGAAGTTTCTAATGTTATATTATTTTGAATTTGTAGTTTGTCTTTGTGTCCTTTTCTCCCCATTTATTGTTCAGTTTTTTGCATTAAAGAGAAGTGATAAAATTTAATTACCTTTATGAAAATGAATTTAAATCTGTTATTTTACACAAGTTCTGATACCAATACCACTTCAGAATGAACAGTAACAGTGGGCTAAATGAGTCAGAATACTACCAGGATTCAAAGTAACTGAAATTCTTATTTATTAGGACATTATCCTTTCATGGTACAGAAAACTGATTATCCACATTGATTTGTTTGTTTTCTGCATGCTCGGTGGTGTGATTCCACTGTGTCTGCACAATCCTCTAACCTGTTACTTCCCACTAGCAATAGTATAGCTTCCTCAGATGATATGTTATGGTAGGTTTAAATGTAATTAAATAATGTAATTTAAAACATGTAAACAACAATTTCTATGCTAAGGAAAGTGTTGTACAATAAACTGCAAACAGGAAAAAATAGTTTGTTCCATGGAAGGGGGGGTGGGGGGACATGAGATTTTTTATAATTTGTTCAAGATTTACAATAATAATTATCATCCTCTTTTATCCATTAAAGAATTTTGTCTTATTCAATAATTATGATTTATGAAAAAATTGGGACTGCTAGCACCCCAGTTTTAGCCAGAGAAAGCCAACATTTGACTGAGTAAGCAATAGTAAGTACTAAGTAAATATAGAGCAATTCTGAAATTTAATCTCTGGAAATATAGATGTAAAATTTATTTCAAATATTTGCTATGTACATTATCTCAGATAAGTTACTTAGCTATAGCCAATTTAAAAATCTTAGGAGATTTTTATAAAATTAAGAAGGAAAATGCATATAAAAAACATTCAACTAAGTTAATATTTTTTTGTTGTTACTGTCATTGCTGACATAGCAGATGTTGCTAAATAGTGCTTAACTGAAAATAGAGTAAAGAGTAGGCACTCGATTGATAGCCATTCCAATCACCCTTCCAAGGAGGATGATGTTTCCATTCTGGAATTTATACTATTTTTCATTTTATTTATTTATTTATTATTGAAAGCACCAATGTTACTTCCAGCATATTTGGAAGAGAACAGAGAACATGAGATATAAGCTTTAATGAGGTAACTGGGGACCACACACCAAAGGCTGCTAGGGGTAACATTGACAGCAAAAATTAGCACCTGTACTTCATTGCCTCACAGCCTTTACAGCAGCTTGGGAACACTTACATAGAGGAAGGTGAGCCAGTGCTCCTCACATACTTTCAGATAAGAAATGACAATAATTAATATGTTCTTCAGTCTTGTCTTGCATTTTCATTTTGAATAATGTTGAAAATAACAAAATTTCAGTAAGCTTTTCTTTAACAGAATTTGATCTGTTAGCAGTTAAGCTCTTCCCTAGAAGAGCATTCTAATCTTAGGATAATCCTAGAAGATGAAGAAAGCAAAGACCAAAGAATTGTATTTCAAGATAAAAGAAATGTTGCCCCTAGTATTCTCATAAGTAAGATAAAAATAAGAATTTCCTTAGGGAGTACATTGGCCATTTCTTTCTTTCTTTCTTTCTTTTTTCTTTCTAAGGTACACAGATGGCTTTTTGGTGATAAATTTGACAATTAATTCATCACCTTATGTTTGAGTATCAATTCAAAAATACTTATTCCTTGGTTTTCTGGAATCTGAAAAGATTGATAGTGCCTGTTAATACTAGTAAGGAGAGGAAGGAGAAGAAAAAGCTGACTGAATGCAACATATGAAGCAAAGGATACAGAAAGTCAAACAAACATGGGGGGAAAAAAGAAAACTGAGAAAGTGGAAAAAGAAAATTGGGAAGTTAGGCAACCCAACTATAAAATTAATAACCAGAGAAAAGGGAAGAATATTTCAGAAAGGTGACAAGTGGGGTGGGGGGGTGGGGGGAGGAGAAAGAAAGATTTTTAAAAATGAAACTCTGAATATAGAAGGAAAGACTGAGATTAAAATTTTTAACATTTGAAAGAAATTGAAAAGCTAAAGTGATGGAAAGAATGATCACAGCAAACTCCTGCCAGAAACAAATGCTAAAAGAAGACTCAGGCCAGATAATTTTGAACATATTTTTCTTAAAACAGACTTATGTAAGTACACACTAAGTCACAAATAGTGAAAATTCCTTCAGATAAAATTCAAGGTCGTAAAAGGGAATTACTCCAGGGAAGAAAAAGTCTAACTATAGGTCACTGGCACTTCTTAAAAAGTTGTTCTACTATTTCAAGAACACAAGTTGCCAAGCCACAGATAGATAAGGATTCTGGGTGTTTTTTTGTAGTTATACAACATAAGAGAAAAGATGCTCCAGACTTATCAGATGATCAAAACCCCAAATCTTGTTCTTTTGGACTCCAGAAAGGGATAACATTAAAATCATTCAAGTAATGATATGATACAATGCGATCACAGTATGTCTTTGTAAATGTGAAAGTGAAAAGCATCAACACTATTATGGGAAAGACATAGAAGACATAGAATGAGGAAGAAATACTTCAAATGCTTTAGAGAGACCTTGCTAACAAGAGATGAAGAGCAGTTCAGTCTGAAGACTACAGATCAGATGGCTTTAGCTTGAATTCTGATTCTACGTCTGGTTGATCAGTGATGTTTAATGTAGAGCTTCCCTACACTGTATGAGTTTACTCATCTATAAAATGGGTACTATAATACTGTTCTGAAGATTAAGATGTTGAATATAAATAACTTAGCATAGTGCTTAGAAGATAGTAAGTACTCAGTAACTATTGCTGCCTGTTCTGGATTTTAGAAAGCAGAAACATTAAAAATCTTAGTACGAATTATAAAACAAATATTTTAAGTCAGTGTTTCAAATGCCTTATTCATGTGCTATAATTATATCTTGGTAAATCTCCTATTGTTACATAATTATGTTCTCTTCTTTGTAAAATTTAGAATTAGTTCATTCAAGGTTTTTTTTGTTTTTTTTTTTTTTTTTAACATTCATATACCGTCAACTCTGAGAGAACAAGAAAGGCTACTTCAAAGACGTGTTTTGAATGAATGATATAGTGATGACAGAAACAAAGAAATACTCAAAAATGAAACTGCAGGATGTGAAAGAATACCTGATTATATCCAAAGTGCCTTTGGATACAGATCACTTATTAATAATGCCCTGAATGATTTTGAAGGAGAAATCAGATTCCTGCCTTTTACTTTGTGATGATAGGTAGGAATAAATCTTTCTGCTAAAAAACTATTGGAACTACCAAAGGTAAAAAACAATTTGTTTAGACTATAAATTTAAAAATAGATAACCAAAATATATTTGATTTTAAAACTATATAAGTTCTAAATAATTATACAGAATGTGTGGAGAAATTCTGGGACAATAAAAGTACTTATGACTGTGGATAGGAATTTTATCTATACATTATTCCACTACCAAAATAAAAGTTATTTATATTTATATATATGTGTGTGTGTGTATACACACACATATACATATATATGATATCAATATCCAATAATGTAAATATGAGTATCTACAGTGTAAAACATGTATTTACAATTTTTTTTTTACAAGTAAGAACTGGGGTGTTGGCACAGGTTCAGGTAAGAGAATTCACTAGAGACAGTGGGGAGCAGAACAGGTAGATCACTGAAATACACTGCTGAGGGGAGCAGCAGGGAAACAGGAGAGATCTTCTGCACCATGAGACTCACCTCCCTGGCCAGGAATCAAACTCAGGTAGTAGTTGTGATAGCACTGAGACTTAATCCCTAGACCAACAGGGAACTACAAATTTAATTATGTAGGTAAGACATTGATGAGCAATCACACCCAAATATCCTCAGTTCTTTTTTCTATCTTTAAACTTACTAATTTCTATTCTTTGGAATTCTAATTTTTCTCTAAATCTTTTCTTAAACCTACATTGTTCATTGTGTAGTTGATTTCATTTATTATTTACAATATTGACTTTTTTCTTGATTTAAGAAAACAGTTTTTTCTTTAGGCAATTATATAGCATAGGTTTTAATGCATAGTCTCCTTTTCATTAATTTCTATATTTATTTTGATATATGCACCTTGATTTCAAATTTATGTTTTTCCTCTGCACTTGATTATGTGAATTGATCTCACATTCGGCAGGCATATGCCATTTCTGCCTTATTCACTGCTTATTATTTCAAAGTAGAACAATGTCATGCTGTTAATAAGGAAATAATTAGCAATTGAAAGATTAATTAGTCTTATCTTCAAGCTAAAAATATTTCAAATGACAGACTGAATAAAATATTTCTATTCACTTAGTAACTACTAAATATGAAATAGAAGGAAAAGGAAGAGGTGGTAAAAAGAAAAGAAAAGAGGAAAACCTAGAATTTTAGCCTTAAATTTTAGTCACACACCAACACTGTAACACACCAAGTTCATTTGAGGAGTCTCTTGATTCATTACCCTTAAATAATAAACAAGAGAGTAGAGAGAATATTCTAATTGTGAGTAAAGGAACCACACCAAATAAAGATTTTCACTTTGCTTCCACATAAGGTCAATGATGAATACTTTTTAGTCAGTGAAAAAGACTGTAGGACCATAAATCAAATCCATATGTAATAAGAATAATAATCGTTATTCCATTTGTTATGAGTTTGTCTTCTCTTAAACTTTGATGTTATTTCCACTAACCAGTCATCTTGTAAAGTATGTCAGTGTGAATTACAGTAGGCCACCTCAAATCTACCCTAAAATGCCTGTCCTCTTGCAAGTACCTGAGAATGTTACTCTCTGAGACTGCCAGAGAAACAACCTCTTCGATAATCACACTAGCCTCCATTCTCTTTTTCTCAGCAAGTTAGATGATTCAAAGGGTCCAGTTCAAGGTCCCCAAACCTGACATTGCTGGTCAAGCAGATTATAGAACATGTGAAGTCACGCAAGTAGAGTAGGGTTAACAGAAGGCACTCAGGGAACAGCGCCTCGCCGAAAGCCATGACTCCACGTCGTCAAGCACGTTCAGCACTGGTACAACCTTTGAAACTGAGAGCCCAAAATTTAAGTGAAATCGTGCTTTTGTTATATGTTGGCAGTTATTTCAATTTTTTCAAAGACAACATAGACTCCAAGAATGAAAAAATACATCTGTGGGTTGAATTTGACCCAATTAACATTTTCCACCACTTTTGATATAACAAAGTTTTTGTCAGGATGACCCGGCTGTGCAGAGGGAAAACATAAATAAATTCTTTATTGGGTTGATGAAGGATTGAATTTAAGAGGGGAAAAAAAGTCTGTTTGTATATTCACAAGATATAAAATTTTGGGGGGTATTGAGCACATTTATAATGTTTTACTTGCCTTTATAAAAACTGTTTCAGTGATAGCCTTAAATATTGAAATTCAAAATTTTCAGCTGCTGTAACTTTTTCAGATGATGAAATGGTTTCCCACAGTAATATTTAATTTAGTTATAACAAATGAAACAAAACTAAAGACAATCTTAGATCAAGAAGTGTACCATCACGTCACCTATATGATTTATTCTAGGTCAGTTTATAATCCCCACCTGTTCCTTCAATGAACTTTACTTTAAAGATGTTCATTATTAATTTGCAGTTCCTTTTCCAAAAAAAAAAAAAAAAGGTTATTATCATGTCTTTGATCCAGAGCATGGGTTAGTAAACATCTAAGTAAAGGACTACAGCAAATATTTTAGTAGAAAATTTAGGCATTAGAGGATAGTTAGTATTACATAGACTCTCTTTCAACTATTCCAGATGTATGAAAATAAAAACAATATGTAAAATAATGGTATGACTGTGTTCCAATAACATTATATATATTTACTAAAATTGGAACTTTACATAATTTTCATGAGTCACAATATTATGCCTCTTTTGATTTCTCAAATACTTAAAAATATAAAATTATTGGCCCTCCTGGTGGCACAGCACTGAGAAACTAAAGCCACTTCCGCATGTGTTCGATTCCCGCCTGCCCCGGAGGTGACCACATGGCATGGCAGACCTCTCCTGATCCGCCCGCTGCTCCCCTCAGCAGTGTACTTCATCAATCTGCCTGTTCTGCTCCCCACTCTCTCTGGTGAAGCCTCTCGCCGCCCCTGAGCCTCTGGCCTGTACCCCAATTCTGTATGTACAAATGAATAAATCTTTAAAATATATATATATAAAATTATCAGTTTTTAGATAATGCAAAACAGGTAGTGGGTCAGACTCATGATGAAATTTGCTAGCCTCTGATTTTAGATATTATCACCAGTATCTGGAGTACCCAATTACATATAAAATCTTAATAATTTTTAATTATTTTGCCAAATTACAAGAAAATAGCTTAGCAAACTGAGAGTCAGACAGAGGGAAGTAAATTATTTGAAAGAATATTTCATCTAAAACCAGGAGAAATATCCTTATCCCATATGAAAAAAAAGCCTATCTCATGGAAACTGCTTTTTTTTTTAAAGATTTATTTTTTTATTCATACAGAATTGGGGTACAGGCCAGAGATGTGGAGGGTGATAGGATTCACCAAAGACAGAGTGGGGAGCAGAACAGGCAGATCGGCGAAGCACACTGCCGAGGGGAGCAGCGGGCGGGTCAGGAGAGGTCTGCCGCGCCATGTGGTCACCTCCGGGGCAGGCGGGAATCGAACTCATGCGGAAGTGGCTTTAGATTTTCGATGGTGTGCTTTAACCCGCTGCGCCACCAGGGAGGGCCGGAAACTGCTTTTTAATATCTCTTTGCCCACTTGAAATTTTCTTATTTTATGACTCCACAATCTAACAGAGAGCTTAAAATTCCCTCAGAAGTAAATAGCATTCCTTGTTGCTCTGTCAGATCTTACTGTGGCCAATTATCTTGACAATGAATGATTTTTTTGGCCATATTATTTCCTATGAACATAGTAGCAGCATATAATAGCCAGGGATAGAGAACCCAGGGATATACTACAGCAGACCCTATCATGTGGCAACATTCAAAATAGTGAATGATTTACAAGACAGATATCTCCTGTATGTACTTTTTTTTTGACATATTCCAAAACAAACTTGAAATAAACTTTATTAAATGTGATATTGGATGTTTTTCCCCAATTTCCTAAGCAATCATTATCTCTTACTCCTTTTAGAAACTAAAAAATGCACCATGTATTTATCTTGTATAATTCATAGAGATTGTTGATATTATCAAGACATTATAAAGCCAATGTATCACACATACATTTTGTACATGTCCTCTTATTATATTCTACACATGTTCCATTATGCAAAGGTGTTGCATCTACAATAAATATTTGGAAACAATGTGTGGATGGCTGAAATTATCTAACAGAACAATGAATAATATTTTAGTCATTTCTAGATATTTTTTTTTCATTTATTTCAGGAGTCATATCTATCCTGAAAATATAGGTGTATCAGCCCAATTCTCTTTCAAATATCTCCTAGACTTATAAAGTCTAAGGCCTAGACTCAGCATTCCATAGAGTCATTAACATCTTCTGGACTAGATCAAGCAGAGTTAAGTTCACCTTAGTCTTACCTTAGAAAACTAAAAGTGGAGGGGCCCTTCTTGATGGTTTAACAGATTAAGGTGCAGCACTACAAAACAAGCCAAAGCCACAACTACTTGAATGCAAGTTCATGTTCCATCCCGGGCAGGGAAGTGATCCACAAGGCTAGCAGACTCTCCTGTGGGGCCCGCTGCTCCCTCAGCAATGTACTTCATCAATCTGCCTGCTCTGCTCCTGGCTCTGTCTCTGGTGAATCCTCTTACCACCCCTGTGTCTCTGGCCTGTGCCCCAGTTCTGTACACATAAATAAATCTTTAAAAAGAAAACTGAAAATGGAAATACCATATGACCCAGCAATACCACCCTTGGATATATATCTGAAACCATCAACACAAAAACCCATATGTTCCACAATGTTCATTGCAACTTTATTTACAATAGGTAGAAATTAGAAACAACCTGAATGTCCTTTACTGGGTGATCGGATCAAGATGTGGTGTATATATGCACACCATGGTGTATTATATAGTCATAAGAAAAGGATGCTATGCAGTCATTTTCAACAAAATAGAGGGAATTTGAGGGAATTGTGTGCAGCAAAGTAAGTCAGAATAATAAAAACAAATGCTGGACATTTAATATAAGAGACAATTTGATAATGTGAAACTCAAAACCAGTAGATGAAAATAATTATATTGGGGTAAAAAAAGAATGTTTATAAATATTGGTTATAGTATCAAAACATGAATACAATTTTAATAGAAATAAGTGGCTAAAGAAGCTAAGATCATTCTGCTAAATAGCATTTGACTTTTAAAGGTAGAAACTTCACACATTCTAAGTAAAAGGGAATTGCAACATACTTTATTTAGTGTGAGTTTAAAGAATTTGTATGAAATAAGCAAGTGCACCTAATGAGAAAACATACCAAAAATAATCAGAAAGGGCCCTTTCTTGGTCTTTCTTTTCTTCAAAGGAAACCATTTTAACAAGGAAGTAAAGTAACAAATTTCTTCATATACCTCTCGAAATTGCCACTTATCACCACTCCTTAGATTAATCAGGTATAAAGATATGAGTATTATCCAGCATTTATATTCTTTAAGGAATTCATGGAAAATTTCCAAAATTTCGCATAAAAGTTACATAATCTATCTCATAAAATCTCCATATGACAGTATTTTGATTATTTTTAAAGGTTATCTTTTAATTTCACATTATTTTATACTTAATTAGGTTTGTCATTTAAATAATAT
>NW_004567106.1:36057911-36061625 GCF_000260355.1 Condylura cristata | reverse complement strand
ATGCAACTTGAAAATGTACTTTCTAAACATTAAGTCATAGTAAGGGAGAGAACCCTGGAGCAAAATTAAGAGGGAAATGTTTAGTGCTGACACAAAAACCAGATATTTATATAGTCTCACTGTAGAGTGATTTAACAGGGATTTGCTAATGGATAAATTTACCTTGCACTTAAAGAACTTAATACACATGAAATTTATAAAATGTTCTAAACTTAATTTACTCAATCAATTCTAGTTACATTTGCTAATGTATTAATCTATTACACTAAATTTTTTATTTTACTTTCATAGTTTATAGATACATAATTTCACACAGTGAATGTGGAATAGAGGCAAGATTATGACCATAGCAAAATAAAATGAGGACCTTCCCTGGTGGCACAAGCACTAAGAAATTAAAGTCACTCAGAATGAGTTTGAGCGCCGCCCCAGAGGTGATCCACAGGGCGCGGCACACCTCTTCTGACCCACTCACTGCTCGCTTAGCAGTGTACTTCGTCAGTCAGCCTGTTCTGCACCCCACTCCGTGTCTGGTGAATCCTCTCACCACCCCTGAGTCTCTGGCCTGTACCCCAGTTCTGTATGCATAAATGAATAAATCTTAAAAATAAATAAATAAAATAAAATAAATATGACAAGTTGGAAAAAAACTAGATGTTTTTCCACCCATCTTGCTCCATAGCCTTAGCCTGAGTATGGGAAATGTATGTTGAGAAATGTCAGTGCCTGTGAGCATTCTAGAGCAGTCTCCTCAGAAAAAGGCACAAGATTGAGGCTATGAAGTATTATGAATCACCTTGTTCACAGAACCTCATCAATTTAAGCAATTCAAAAGCTACATGATATATTTCCTGGTCTTGTGTCTGGCTATTACGAGTTTCTTTTGTTTAAAAAAGAAAAAAAAAATCAACCAAAGGAAATCATTTAGCAATCTAACAAATATCCCCACAATGTTAAGTAGAATAACAAAAAATGTAATATATAATTCTAGTAAGCTAAAATTGAATCAGAATAATATCAAGAATTTTAATGAATGGTCAATAAAGATTCATTCATACAACACTGTTTCAGAGTCATTACAGATTTGTAGATAATAATCTGTGTGTGTGTAAAATAAAAAAACCTTAAGATAAATATTTAGCATTTCCACTCCTAGGAATCTATCTGATGTATTCAAAGTATACAAAACATTAAACTGAAAGAGTAGATAAACTCATTTATTGACTGAAACACTATTTATACAATAACAAATTATGGAATCACCCTAAGTGCCCAAGCAAGACAGGAGAATGGATGCAGAATATGTATAGACAAAATGGAATACTTGTCAGCTGCAAAAAAAGAAGAAGAAGATGGTGATGACACCCTGCTCTTCAAAACAACATGGCTGGCGCTGGGGTGGTGCTAAGGGTTATGCCAAGTGAAGTCCAAAGGAAAAAGACAAGTACTAGATGATTTCACTCATGTGGAATGTAAAAAAAATGAAATTAAGCCAAAACAAACCCTTGAAATCTGACCAGAGAATTGCAGCTATACAAGCAGAGTGTGGAGAATGAAGAGCAAAGTGAGAAGATAGCACAATGGACCATGGTAGAGGATCTGAGGCTTTTGTGCTGGGCCTGGCATAGTAACATCCATCTGCAGAGGTGTGAACCAGTATCCCTGAATACATGTGGTGTTACAACTAATCTTAACCTCAATAAAAAGGATGTCAATTTCTTAAAGGCAACCATTTTGGAAGGATAAGGAAAAATTTTACAAATAAATTGTCTCTCTAAGATTAAAACAGGCTCCAGAATTTAAAATAATTTAAGTCATTCAGCACTAGCTGCCAAATACTTATTCTTTATTATGATCCGTAATCCATATTTCAATATAAATAACCCATACTTGCTTTTAAGAATACACAATACAAATAAGTCACTAACTAATCTCCTCCCATTAAAATATTTATTAAATCTCCTCTGATCCAAATTAAAATTGATGATTCCTGAACCCCTTTCAAAGGTGACTGACTCATGAGGGTTGCTGTCCGTGTTTGTAATCAGCTTTAAGTTCTATTCAACAGAATAAAACATATATATCTTAAATAACGCATTTAACTATGTAAGTGACCTATATACATCAGCATCAGATATTTATTAGAGATTTAGTCACTAAGCATAGAACCTTAGCGCAATTCAGAGAGTAAAATGTGGATATTGTTCTCCAGTAACATGGATTCCAAGATAGAGGTAACACACAAGAAATTTTCTCTAATTCCAGACAGGTGAACCTATAGGAAATATTACCAGCAAATATTTTAGTGTCGCAAGGATAAAGTTAAAGAAAGATAAATGTGATCTACCAAAAGCATGTGGTTTTATATCTTAATTTAGTCAAATTTTACCTTATTTAGTTTGTTTGTAGTGTTGGATTTTTAAGAACCCATAAGGCTCTCATCCTGGTTGCAGAGATGTATCTTCCTTATCAACACTCCTAGAACACTCCAAATGAGTAATATATTGCTATATACAAGATCAGAAACCAGTGTATACTTTTCAGCATTATTTCATAAGCATAATTACTGTTTCTTCAAAAGTACATATCTGAAGAGTAAAATTCATATTTCATGTATAGATAGGCTTAGTTTAGCATTGCTCTGAATACATGGAAGGCATAAATATTTACTTCTTGAGGGCTTCTTGATTGATAGAAGCAAACTTAATGTAACCCACCAATGATATATATAAAGAACAATGTTTCCTGAAAAAAATACAGAACCCTGCCACAGACTCAATAATATATAATCCTATTTTATAAATACTGGTAACTTTGACAAAGATAATGAAACTAGTCTTATCCACAACTAATTTATCAATAACTCAGAGGTCTGAAAAAGTACCCAAATTATTACAGGTCCTAATTCATATTGATAATTGTCTGTTTAAGGAATTTTCATTTTGGGTATGTTTCCTTTTTAAAATTACGAATAATACATTTTATGTATACAACAATTGTCAAGATGTGTTTGCATATCACAGTTACTTAACTAATAAATGTTAATAGGGAAAATGCAGTAATCAAGCATAATTGCCAGGTTATTTACAAGAGCTCATCAAACAGAGATCATAATTACAGCACTATTTCAGGATATAGATCTAGCATTCTTCATAAAATGCATGGTTTAAATGGAAACAGCCATCTCTATATATATAAAATTTTATGGTGTTTCTCATTCATTTTCTAAGCACTGAAAAATTTCTCTTTTAAATGATCTCTCTTTTACTCTTTTCCCTTCTTTGTATTTGGGAAATAAAATAAATAGACTTTTCCTCTAGTCAAAAGCAAAAAATAACAATTATATTAGATAATATTTAGGATTTCTCTTTGACTTTTTCAAATTTCTTCCAGCAGCTCTATTTCTTTTCATTTCTTCTTGAAAAGCAATTTAAAACATGCATATAAAGGTTCAAATATTTCTTCCTAAATATAGTCATCCATGATTTATTAGTATGTTTTTATTTTTTATAGTAAAATTTATATTATTTAATACAGAGTGTTCTGCTCTAATTCTTTTATCTTTCTTACATATTTTCTCATGAATATTTAAAATGTAAAATAGCTTAACTATTTTGCATACAATTTTATATAAATAACCATTATCGTCATATATTTTAAATGTATACTGCTAAATTAATGATTATGGTTATCCTTTCCTAGAGTAAGGAGTCT
>NW_004567106.1:36054911-36056193 GCF_000260355.1 Condylura cristata | reverse complement strand
AAAAAGTATAGATAATCAGAAACTAAAGAAAACTCACCCCCCCCTTTTTTTTTTCTAATTTCCTGGTGTGCTTAATGTCACTTGGAGAGTTTCAAAGAGTGATTTTTTTAAATCAGATAGTCCTATATTGTCCTAGTTCAGAGTAGATATTTCACCATCTTATTGATTGATGAAGACAAAAGGGAATTCTCCCAAATAGGAGAATACATTCATTGGAAATAATGTTTTAAAAATTACTTGTCATAGGTTATCAACACAATAAAGTGTGAAGGGGAAGAATATAAAATTTCTATTCTCATAAACTCATCATATTTGCTTTTCTATTAATTCATTTCCAGACCTAACAAAAATCTTTGATTTGTTTCTAAAGCCAGTAAATAATGAGCGGACTATCTATCTATTTATATCTTTCTACCTACAGTCAATAAGTATGAAGTACTACTTTAATACTATCCAAAGTATCAAAATACATTAAGGCAAAATAAGCAAACTTAACTTCTCTCAGTTTTTTTCTTTTGCTATGAGACTGATTTGGTGATTAACCTATTGTCATTTTTAAAATTTCACTTCTCCATAATACTACAGTAAACCTTAAAATGCACAATAGCACATCCCTTCCTGAGGTAATGCATGTATACATAGACAAAAATAGAAAATGAAATGTTATATGGAACACGTTTTCTTATTCATTAGAATTTGCCTGACAGGTTAACTAGCCTCTAGCCAAATAACTCATTTGAGTTATAGAACTAACAATTTCTAGTACCTAGTTCTTCTCTAGTAAAAAATCATGGGTCTTCCTGTGGCCAAGGGTTTAAGTCTCAGCACTATGAAGCTATCCACAGCCTCTGCACCACAAGTTTGATCCACAGCTGGGGAAGGGACCCACACCGCACAGCAGGCCATCCTGTTCACCCACTGCTCCCCTAAGCAGTGTATTTCAGTCGCTATGCCTGCTCTTCTCCCCAGTCTGTCTCTGGTGAATCTCACCCTCCCACACCTCTGGCCTACATCCCAGCTCTTGTATGCATAAACAAATAAATCTTTTTTTTAATGAATCATAATACATTGTTTATATCTATTATTTATATATGTGTATGAATGTACCTATCTATGTATATCAGGCTACTGTGTATCAGGATATACATATATATGTGTATATATAAGGCTATCTATGTATATAATAAAGGGCATTTTTAGTGATACTTCCACATATACTTGGCTATTTTAAAAATTCAGGATTGCATTATGTGAGTTCTATGTCTTTCTTAACTAAACTTTC
>NW_004567106.1:36051041-36054396 GCF_000260355.1 Condylura cristata | reverse complement strand
TATTTATAATTTTATATAGTTTTATAATTTTTATTCCTTAAATCATCGGAAAGGCCTACCACAAATAGACTTTTAATGTTTTTAATGTCATTGATAAGTATTATAACCCACAATGTCATGAAGAATTTATTTCCACCACAATAAACACTAGAAGAATTACTACTGACTAAAGGAAAATGTTATCACATGGAAATTAGATTTTATAAGAAGGGTAAGAAAAACTAAAAAAAAAATAAAAATAAAAACAGCAAGTGTTAGGATAGCTAAAGTTATTTTGAAAAAAGATGATTGAGTTGGAAGGCCTAGCTTCTGGCACCAGAACTTTCTATAAAGCTGCAATAACCATAGGGTGGTTATGGTGAAAGAAGACAAATAGATCAGTGGATTGATAGAATATTCAAAAATATACCCCACTTACATGCAAATGGTTTTTGACACAGATACAAGAGAAATTCAAACAGAAAAGAAAATCTCTTCCAGTGAATGCACTAGAAAAATCAACATCCATATGGGGGGAAAAGAAGCCAATAATTTTTTTGTGTGTAGTCAGAACAGAAAGGGAATAGTATATTAGAAGTATTCAAACACTAAATACTTAAACGTGTATTTCTGGATTTTGTGTGTATTTAATGCATTTGTAAACTTTTTAATTTGTAAGATTTTATGAGATTCTACTCATTCTCAATACCCTTTTAACAACAAATTTTTATTATTTGTGTTTTTAATTTTGTATATTTTAAAGAGGCCCCCTTTGCTAACTAAATAGACTACTGGTTGTACAAAAACATAACCTGCCCCTGGCTTGCATATAAGTTGCCAAATACAACGCTTTGAGTCACATAGCCCAGGATCAGTGCTCTCTGCCTGAAACACATGGCTCGTATGACCATTTACAAAATCCTCTAGTTTATTTATTCATTAAGAAGCTCACAACTGTGAAATAGTTTTCATTCATAAAGTGTAAATGGCAATGGATTGCTCTCTGTTTATTTTCAACTTTATAAACCCAAAAGTGTTCTTTTACAGAAAGAACTGTCATTAAAGTGGATCTCTTTAAACAAACAAACAAAAATTGTTAGCACTTGATTTCAAAATTTCTCAAGAAAAGAAATATTGGTAATAAAAAAATTATGTACAGAAGATATTATTCCATTTTGGGAGGACAGCTTTATTAATATTTCTAGTAATACATGCACAACTAAAGCAATATGATAGGCATAAGAACAGTGACTAATATTTGCAATGGATATTTTTCTAATGTGCTTGAAAAACAATAAAAGAAACAGTTCTTCCTACCCTGAATGCCCTTATGAAAAACTTCAGGATGCCAAACATGGTGTGTGTTTATATAATATCTCTTATAAGATTTCCTGATGGATAAAAATATGTGAGGAAATAAGAAAAACAAAACTGTTTCTCCAAATCATTAAAGTAGCCTTGTTTAGGTTAATGGAATTTAACATTGGAATATGTCGAATACTACCATAGACAGGATATCATTAAAGGTAATCACTATACATATGAGCAAAAGAAATTCAGTAGTTAAAATATTACATTGTTAAATATGTTTTTGTTTTATTTTAAATGTACCTTTCATTTGTTTAAAAAAAAACTAAAAACAAAAAATATATATATAAAACCTTCAGAGTCTGAGGTAGACTATAAAACATAATAAAGACAATAATCAGTAAATTCACAGTATATATTTTTGTTCAACAAATACTGGCAGGTATGTAAATACCTTAGTATAACTGAAACTCAATGAAATATTTTTTTGAGATTAAGCTGTTTAAAACCATCTAGCAAAAATACTGGTGTTTATATCCTTTTTCTTTCTACTTATTACAATTTCCTACAAATTCAACTTAGAGTAAAATCATCCTTATCAATCATAACTTTGTAATGTTCCTGTAACTTTGATAGGATTTTCAGAAAAGAATAACCACTTATTATAATTTCTGAAAGGTAACTCCAATTTTTTTCTAGACCTAATGTGGAAGTTTTCAAATTAAACATTATCAAGAAATGTGGGAGATAGCATTTATGAATTAAAAACAATACTGCCAAGTAGTTACTACTTTATCTGATTTTAAGTTTAAAACACTATAAAAAACTTAATGTCTGTCAGTCAGTGTTTAGTTAAATACATCTTGATATAAGCATTACAGTGGAATAGTTGTAGCTGTCAAAAAAAGAGGTAGACCTTTGCTTCTAGCAAAGATGCAGTGACCAGCTATACCCTACCTAAAACACCTAAAAAAGTAGGCAAAATACATGAATCAGAAGCTTTCAAAACACCAGACATAAGGCAATGGGAACCTTGAGATGAACCTCATGAATGTCTTACTTACTGCTAGGAGAAAGTTTGCATGTAGCAACACAGAGAGAGAAAAGTCAGACAGCACCTGGTGATGAGAGAGACAGACCTGAGAGTCTAGGGAAGCCAATAAATACAGAGTTGACAGAACAAAGTAATGGAGAGAAGAGAACTAAAAGAGAAGCCCAAGGATGTGTCAAGGATCCCTTGTTTAACTGTACATCAATGCATGAGTAGGCTGTGGGGTGCAGGAAAGGAAGTGAAAAAACTAGAGGAAACAGTGCTTAGACCTCCTGCAGAGCTGGGAATACTGCTGAGCCCCAACAATTAAATTGGGAAATCTCATCATGCACAGAGCAAGTTACTAACAAGGGTCACATTTCTGCAGTGTGGAAAAAAGTTGTAGAATGAATGTCTCTATGGTCTCACCTAACAAAGCTTAAAAACAGATCCAAAAGGATTAACCTGTGTATGAATAACTAAAGTACAGAATAAAATTTAAGAAAATTTTGGAAATATATAAACACTCAAAAGGAAAATTTCACCAGTCCTGGAAGCCAATGAAAAATAAAGAGACATGCAAAGTAGACAAATACAACCAATAGAGAGAAGAATGAATAATTATTTGAAACTGACCAAGACCGCACAGATGATAGCATTAATAGATGAAAACATAAAAGCATTTGCATCAAGCCATTCTTATGTATAGGATACTGGAGGAAAGATTAAATACCATTCTTTAAGTAGAGTCAAGGGAAAATATAAAAGGAACAAAATTGAAATTTTAAGATGAATTTAGAGTATCTGAGGTAAAAATACATTGATTTACAGCAGATTAGACACTGAAGGAGAACAGATTGTGAATTTAAAATAAGAAGTATATATGCATCCAAATATAATCCAAAGAGGAAAGACACACATGGAGAATACATGAACTACTAGACAACATTAAGGAGTTAAAGTTACATATACTCATATTCCCAAAGACAAAGACGAATGAAAACTTATTTGAGGAAAGACAATGGCCAATTTTTTTTT
>NW_004567106.1:36014546-36050216 GCF_000260355.1 Condylura cristata | reverse complement strand
CTGCGCCACCAGGGAGGGCCGACAATAACCACATTTTTAAAAGTCCTATTTTGTAAGGTAATTATTTTAATGATAAAAGTATCAATCAACAAGAGAATATAACAACCCTACAAATATGCATGAGTATCACAGCCCAAACATCCATGAAGCAGAGTTACAAAATACATATATGAAATAGGAGATTTTAAAACTTTTCTCTCAAAAATTGTTTTAAGTTACACAATCAGTAAAGATACAGAAGACAGGAATATTACTTGATTATTTCATCCAATGAATACTTATAGACATTCTACCAAATAAAAGCAGGATATATTCTTTTTTTTTTTTTTTGGCACATAAGGAACATACATCAATATATTCTGGGTCATACAAAGACTATCAATAAACTTAAAAGGGTACAAGTTATGCAGTGTTCTCTGACCACAAAGGTATTAAATTTCAAATCAATAACAGGAAGAACTCTAGAAAATCTCCAAATAATTGGGGGAATGTAACATGTCTGAATAATTCATGAGTCAGATAAGAAACTTAGAAAGTATTTTGAACTGAATGAAAATGAAAAAGCAATCCACCAAAATTTATAGTATTTTTATAAAATGTGGTAATAAATGCACAAATAATGTGAAAGTCTCAAAGCAATCGCCTCATTTCCACCTTTAGAAACTGGAAAAAGCAAAGAAAATGTATATAATAGAGTAAAAATGAAGATCAGAATGGAAATCAAGAAAATACAAAACAAGAAAAGAGTAGGAAAATTCAACTAAGTCAAAGATGCTTACAATAGATAACAAAATTGTAAGTACCTAGTAAAATTAAGCATGAAAAACAGAAGACACAAATGACCAATGTCAGAAATGACATATACTAAAGAGTTTACAGATATAATTACAATGCAATCAGGAAATATTTTACACAACTATTTCAACATATTTGACAATTGTATGAAATGAGAAAAATTCTTGGAAAAGATTAAACTTTAAAAAATCAGTCAAGAGGCCCTCCCTGGTGGCTCAGCGGGTTAAAGCACAGCACTGAGAATCTAAAGCCGCTTCCGCATGAGTTCGATTCCCGTCTGCCCCAGAGGTGACCACATGGTGTGGCAGACCTCTCCTGACCCGCCCGCTGCTCCCCTCAGCAGTGTACTTCATCGATCTGCCTGTTCTGTTCCCCACTTTGTCTCTGGTGAAGCCTCTCACCGCCCCTGATCCTCTGGCCTGTACCCCAGTTCTGTATGCACAAATAAATAAATCTTTAAAAAAAAAAAATCAGTCAAGAACATATCAGTTGTTAAAATATCCTATAAAAGTTAAATTATTTTAATCTATTGTTTAAATCTTCCCATAAAGAAGCCAAAAACCCTGGAGACTGAATTTTAAGTTTGCACAAGTGAATGTTAGTGCAATTCCTAAGATAATAGTACTAATTCTAAATTAAAAAATTGAAGAGGAAACAATGGCCAACTCATTCTACTATCTGATATTACAATTACATTCATTCCATGCCCAAATCCAACACAAAATAAAATCTCCTACCAATATCCCTCACGACTGTCAATGCAAAATTTCTCAATAAAACTTTAACAGACCAAACACTTTAAAAAGAGTAATATATCATGACCAAGTGCTATGTATCCTAGAATGAGAAGTTGGTTTAATATTTGAAAAGTAATCAAGATAAATTTCCATATTAACAATCTGAAAAAGGAAAATCCATGTGATCATTTCAGCAAATGAAACAAAAGCTTTGACAGTCTACAGAGTTCTGGAAAACTCACTGAACTAGGAGTAGAAGAAATTTCCTTAAAACAATGAAATTATATACCATAAACCTACTGCTTACATTAGACTCATGTTGAAGAATAAAATCTTTACCTCTAAGATTATCAACAGAACAGGGAGGCTCACTGGCTCTATTCTTGGGCAATAAAATAAGGAAAGATAATTAAAAGCTAAGAAAAAAGTAAAACTGTCCATATGAGCAGATGTCCTAGTCATATGGAAAATCCTATGGAATCTACAAAAACAAAGCTTTGATTACAGATAAGTAAATTTGAAAAGATCAATATACAAAAATAAAGTGTATCAGTCTTGGTAAAATTGGAAACTATTTGAAAAATGAGTGTCATCAAAAATATGAAATACTTAAGGATAAGTCTGACAATGTGGAAAGACTATATACTAAAACTATGAAACTGTTGAGAGAAATAAAGAAAAATAAACAAATAAGGAGACACAGTGTATTCAGAAATTGGATGTTCAAGTACTGTAATGTCTATTATCCCAAATATGATCTATAGGTTTAGCAGCATGCAAGCAAAACGACAGCAAGACTTTTTTTTTTGTAGAAAGTAAAATCTGATTCTTAAAGATCAATTTATCAGACAGATCTATAAGAGCAGAAAGGTCTGTGAAAAAAAAAAAAAATGCCTATCGTAGTGACAAGGGAAATCAACTGAAGCCGAGATGATGTCACCCCACACACTCAGTAGAATGATTGAAATGAAAAAGCTGATTTTTTTTTTAAATCAAGAACTGTCCCTTGACAGTTCTGAAAAAATTGGATGCTCATAAACTGAAAGCTGTTCTAGAAAACTCATTGACAGCTTTTTTAAAATGTATATATCCACCTACCATATGAGCCAAAAATTTTACTCTGGGTGTTAGCTCAAGAGTAAAGGGTAAAGCATATATCCATACAAAGACTTGAACTGAATGTTCATAAGTTCTTTATGGATAAATGCCTATCACCAGGTGAATGGACCTCATTGATACATACATCATTTAAGCACATTAATATAACTATTCTAAGTGAAAAAGCCACAGAAAAAATGTTTGTACTGCATGACTTTACTTATATAAAGTTCTATAAAAGGTAAATCTATAGCAAACAAAAACAGTTCAGTGGCTGTCTGGGGTGTTGTTGAACAGAAGTGTGGGAGCAAAGATCACAAAGTAAAACTAAGTAAACTTTCCAATAAATGATACTTTCAGTTCTTTATTATAGGGATGGTTTCATAGAAATACACACATGTCACAGGTGATCAACTGCTCCAGATATGTGCAATTAACATGTCAGTTAAATCTTAATAAAATGGTTAAAACCTAAGATTCAGTTATTAATATGAAAAGATATTTATTAGTAGATATCAATTTATAAGAAATTTCTGTGAAACAAGTGTATTTCCTAATTTTAAAATATATATATTAGATACATGCACAATTTATATAGACCTAGAAAATATTCAGAAATGTATGTTTATGCTCACATTGGGCCACAGAAGAGGAAAAGTGTTCAAAAATAGTGGTAAACTTTTCTTTTATACATATTACCATTTGCACAATAAATAAACCATTAACTTGACAGTTCATATATGTAAATACCCTTAAAGATATTAGGACTGTAGAGACCTCCCTAGTGGCCTAGGAATTTAAGTCTCAAGACAATCACATCTATGGCCTGAGTTTGACCCCAGCCAGGGAGGTGACCCACATGGCTCAGCAGACCTGTCCTGTCTTGTCTGCTACCCCCCTCAGCAGTGCATTTCAGTAAATCTGTCTGTTCTGCTCCCCACTCTGCCTCTGCTGCATCATCTCAATGCCACACTTCTGGCCTACACTCCAGTTCTTCTATGCAAAAGTAAAAAATAAATAAATAAAAATTAAAAATAAAAGTTAGGGGTTTATCATAAATATGCTTTACCGCTTTCCTTCTCAGTCCTTGTTTGTATATCACAAGGATATCCAGTAACAGAAATACTTGCTGTGCTAAGATTATTATTTTATTTTTAGGGTTTAGTATTATATCTTGATCTTTAAATTGAAGAAATTTTTGGAACACCAAGTAAATGAAAACAAAAGTAAAAGCAATCATAAACTAACCCTGCTTATAAAAAGGCTTTCATTTCAAATAGTAGTAAATTAAAATCCTGGTTAAATATTTAGACCTTGATACATATACAGATGGATTCTCTGTGTGAGTGAAATCTGAAATAAACAGAAAAAAATAGCTAAAATAGCCAAAGTGGCAAATTTAAGGCTCAGAAATCTGGCTGCCTCTAGGGTATAATTGCATTCTTTCCAGGGAACCTCACACCTTGAATTTATGAGGACACTTAGATATTGCTTAAAAAAAAAAACAAAAAACTTTACCTCTCTTTGATATGGAACAAATCAAAATAGGAACACTTACAGGAAAAAAATAAGTCTTTAGCAAAAACAACAGGCTGATCTTTTTAGTAATAGGTCAATTTAAGGATACAACAGCTTCCTTATATATGTCTTAACATTTTGAATGGCTGATAAACTGGTAATGTTATATAATTCTTATAAATTAGTAATGAGTTTTAAATGCCAAAAAACTCAATAATAACAGAAACCTATAATTCCTGCCTAGACAAACTATTAAAGAAGTCATTTTTCATTTACAATAACTTTGCAATATAGTTAATAGCCAATTTAACCAATGAGTTGTAACAAATAGATTTTGTTTTAGAAGTTTATTTATAAATCTTATTTTTCTGGAAATTGGAATGAAATATTCTCCTTTCTTTAAAAAATGCTAGATTTTGCTTTATCTGGGTTATTAAAGTCTATTTTCAATCTAATTTAACACATACAGCATATTCTTTAAGAACTAAAGATCAGCAATACGATTTTAAATGTGGATTTTCATAAATAAATAGAGGACAGAGTTCTACGTTGGAACTTGAGAAGCACATCATCCCTTGTTAAAGTAGCAGCCAGGACTTCCCTTTCCCTACTTATTCCTATCTCTAACACTAAGTAGACTCAACACAGAAAAGTACAAAATGGGATTCATTCAAAGATGGCAGAAAAGGGGGTTGCCACCTTTGTTCCCAGGAGAAAAATCTGAAAGTTAACCCATGTTACCACTGCATCTGGAGGATTCTGTGCCTTGGGGCATAACTGGAAGATCCCTTGGACAGCAGAGAACCATGTTGACTATACCAGAAGAGTGCTGAAGACATCATGCTTTATTAAGCAAGAATCAGGCGGCAAGAAGCCCCTGAAGGTTGTGTTTGGGGCAGAAGGCAGCAACAAACCATGGCTCTGCTGCCTGGCAAGGGGCCCTAAGAGGCAATAAGAGCAGAGGAGCCAGGATGCTCCCAGCAATCCAGATCCTCAGCGAAAGGAAGTGAAACTGTGCTACGCTCAACCCAAACCACAGGAAATGGTTCTGAGCAAGCACAGCGCATGGACAGCATGAAGTCCGCAGATACTCCAGTCTGGTTCCCAAGAGAAGGATAACGTTGATGCCACAGGCATATGCGTTTGTATCTGTCTCTACCACATACAAGTAGGTAGACACCTAGGAGTGGACTTGCTGGATCATGTGGAAGATCTATTTGTAATCATTTGAAAAAAGTTCATACCATTTTCCACAGAGGCCAGAGCAGTCCACATTCCCATGACAGTGAATGAGGGCTTCTCTTTCTTCCAATGCTCGCCAACAATTATTGTTTTGGGTCTTTTTGGTATGGACCATTCCTATAGAGCACACCTGAAGTTTATATATTATACACTGCAATGCTACTTCAATAAAAAAATCAATGAAATAAATAGATATAAAATGAAAATATTTATGTGATGAAGAGGAAATAAATAGAGCATGCATAATAATATGACCATATCCTTAATAACATGACTGGACAGATTTGGTATGAATTCTGAGCAGGACTGTATGAACCAAACTGTAGTTTGAAATTTCAGGAAACATAGTCCTTCCAGTGCAAAGAATCATTCAGGCAGGATAGTAAAATGACTTTAGCCTGTCTTCTGCACAATCATTCCCAGAGAAATTCTCACTGATTAAGTGAGCGCCTTTTTAAAGTGTTTACAAATTATAGGATGGACACATCATCAAACTTCAAAGTCACAGCTGTTACTCAAACCTCTGGACAGTCTCTCCCCAGTTCTTAACATGAAAGTATTCTTAGTGTAATCTGAGCAATTCTGTGAGGACTTTGAATCTGAAAACAATCTTGCTTCCCAGTTGAAAGTAAGATGCATGGTTTAGTTTTTCCTGTTACACTGCTTTACACTTTACAACATCATTCTTCCTAAAAACAACTATATGCATGTTAGATAACTATAAATTAAGTTAGATAACTGTTAAAGAGTGGGTAAAAAGCCTAAGGGATAAGATGTGAACCTTTTAGAGTATGTTCAGGCACTATATTAAAAAGACTGAACAACTGAAGCCTTTGGTCATGCAGGATCCAAAAGAAAAAGGAATAACCGATGTGAAGCCCTTGAGGGTAGCATATTACTTATGGGGTAAGAGTAGCTGGAGCAGAGTAGTGTGAGGTGAGGGACAATCCTTAGAGATCAGTTATATGAGAAAAAGGGGGTGCTGTAATTGGAGGGGATGATAGACCACGTGGTCAGACATTGGGTTTTACTCTACTGAAAGAAGTGATCGTGTGGATTGTGGGTGAACATCATCTGAAATCATGCTGAAGCTTGGTGGCCAGCAGTGGTGAGAAGTGGGGTTGTTCCAGCTCACTATGAAGGAGTAAGAGAGGAGTGGAGTATTACATCAAAAGTTTCCAAATGAGGCCTTCCCTTGTGGTGCAGTGGGTTATGGTACAGCACTTCTAGCTAGCCATAGCTGTTTCAGTGAGAATTCCTGGATCAGATGTGATCCAACCGTGCAGCAAACTCTCCTGATCTGCCTGCTGTTCCTCTCAGCAGTATACTTCCTCAATTTGCCTGTTCTGCTCCCCACTCTGTCTCTTACCACCCCTGCACCTCTGGCCTGTACCCCAGTTCTATATGCATAAATAAATAAATCTTTTTTAAAAAAAGTTTCCAAATGAAAACTGGAAGAACTGAATTACCATTTACCGAGCTATGGAAGACACAGAGAAAAATGTACCAGAAGGGGAATGCCAGGAGCTCAGATATATCTGTCTAGAACAATTTTTTCTAGACAAAAAGAGATCATATCCATATTTTCACCATCATAAAAATCTGTGTAACAAATATTTTTCCTTTTATAGTAAATGAAAACATGACCATTTTGAGATTTCTGAAGTTACTAAAAACAAGAATTTTTAGAGTTTTTCACTGGATTCATTTCTAGAGTATTTCTCTTTTCTCCCAAATACAAATCTCTCTCTCTCTCTCTCTCTCTATATATATATATATATATATATATATATATATAAAACACAGGGTAATCTACCTGGAATATAGCAATTAAGCATGCAAATGAGCAGATCATTTATTTTGGTCCTGGAAAAACACCATTAATCAAATTTATGAATGCAATAAAATCACTTCTTCCATGTTTATTAAAAGTCATTACGAAAATGTTATCTCTGGGCTCAGCTGACAGTTTTACACTTAATGTGGCTTTTAATCAATAGAAACAAAATCAATTATGTCACCATCGGGCACCTTAAGGAAAGTAAATTACTACTAGTCAAAAAGTATTTTCGTATAGATTTATATTCTTGCAGATATTTTTTTTCTTGCAGATATTTTTTTTCTTGCAGATATTTTTTAAAAAGAACCATTAAAAAAAAAACTAGAACCATGTTTTCCACAGATTTAGTGCTAGATAGTATGTAGGAGAAGAAAGTATTCTATGGCCACAGTCTGCCACCCTCTCAAAGCAGGGAGATCTTGAAGGCAGATGATTGCATTGAGCAAGGATTCTTATCCTTCAGAATTCCTTCCTATAGCTGCACTATGTGACATAAATGTAATATGATATTGTTTATCTTATATATTACATTTTATATCACTAAAAGTATAGGTAATTTTTTGCTTTTTAATCACAGAACCCACTCTTTTATTTACTCATACAAATATTTATTGCTTACTTCGTGATAAGTTTCAAAGTAAAGATTTTCATTTTCTTGAGAAGTATAAAATCTGTATTTAAGGCAAGTGAAGGATGCATAGATGGGTGAATAGACAGAAATGAATGGATCAAATGACAATGGCTATGAATGTGGTTTTATAAAACTGTAAGTGGTATTCCAATGTTGATGTTAAATATTCAAGTAAAGTACACACCTGCATTCATAAATACTTTTTTTCTGCCACAGTAATTAGACAATAAAATATAGATTTTTAAATGTTTTGATAATTTGTTAACTAATTTAATCTCAGCTGGACACTCAGTTTATGAGGAAATTTGATTCCCATTTCTATTCATGCCCTACCCCAAATTTTACCCAACCCCATATTGGTTATTTTCATCAGAGGATCTACAAAATGATTAAGTGACAACATTAAGATGCTCCAAAATTATAAAATAGAAATATAGATATAGTCCACCTTAAATACAATTCCCACTAAGATTTATTGAGAAGAAAATATAGAAAACACTAGAAATTCTCTTAGAATTCACAATCAAAAGAAACTGAATCCCTAAGAAGTTTAAAATCTAAAATGAGTCCTCAAATCCTTATTCTACTCAAATTCAGTGAAGGTGAATTGTCTATGCTGGAGAAAAGCAAACTTCACCAGTTCCAGCTACATCTACAACTAAATCTCTTTGACTTCTACCATGAAAGGTATAAAAATTAACCAGACATAAATAATTATCATAGTATTTGCCCCACAGCCTTAAAATATAGAAAACAAATAATTCCCAATTCCTAAAAGTTATCACAGGTAAAATTTTTGCTTCAGGCCTTCCCTGGTGGCGCAGCAGGTTAAAGCACAGCACTAAGAAGTTGAAGCCACTTTTGCATGAGTTTGATTCCCACCTGCCCCGGAGGTGACCACATGGCGCAGCAGCCCTCTCCTGACCTGCCCGCTGCTCCCCTCAGCAGTGTACTTCGTTGATCTGCCTGTTCTGCTCCCCACTCTGTCTCTGGTGAAGCTTCTCGCCACCCCTGAGCCTCTGGCCTGTACCTCAGTTCTGTATGCACAAATAAATAAATCTTAAATTTTTTTTTCTTTTTTTTTTTGCTTCAAAATTAGCACTCACTAATGGCAAATATCACAATAGCGCCTTAGTGACCTCTGAGGCCAGGAAGTTAGACAGTACCTTGGTGTCAGCCTGGTCCAGATGCCAGTTACTCTCTGCAAAATGCCCAGAATCCATAATCTGGGAGATTAAATGGAATTTCACCAAAATGATAGTAATAACTTTATCAGGGTGAGGGGGAATTCCCAGCCCCAAGTTTTGTTTCTTTTTCCCCCTGTGCATTTGTTTTAGCAATTTTTGAAAAATTACAAGACAGGCAGTCTCAATCTAAAAATTTTAGAGGCCTTTCTTTCCATTCAGTACTATTTGAACCTCTTAATGTTCATTTCTTCTCTGAGCTCTGTTTCTTGATCTCAGATGTTGAACTACCAGCATTGTTTAGTGAGACAAACTGTATGAAACCTTGTGAAACCTGTATGTTGGTAACCATTTCTACTGCCTCTTCTTTTAGATTACTTAGATTCTAGATCTTCCCGTGGGCCCACCCTGGTGGCACAGGGGTTAAACACAGCACTAAGAAGCTAAAGCCACTTCAGCATGAGTTCGATCCCGAGCCCTGGAGGTGACCCACAAGGTGCTGCAGACCTCTCCTGACCCGCCCACTGCTCCCTTCAGCAGTATACTTTACCAGTCAGCCTGTTCTGCTCCCAACTCTGTCTCTGGTGAATCCTCTCACCTCCCCTGCACCTCTGGCCTATACTCCAGTTCTGTATGCATAAATAAATAAATCTTTTTAAAAAAAAAAAAAGAAAAAGAAAAAACAGTTCTTCCCCCATTGATCAGATAGTCATCACTGAATGGGCTTTCATAGTACACTTACTTTTGATCCTAGTGCCTGCTCTGTGCAGCCCTGTGAGGATAGTGCTTCTCAAGCACTGCCATGCTCATCTTCTCTGAAAACTGTCTAACGGATCACTTGACTTTTTAACAATTTAGTTATTGAAATGAACTTTTCACATTTAGGATAAATATTAATAGAGTTTCAGAGATAACACAGAGTACCCATATACTCATACTCAGCTTTCCCTATTAACATGACATTAACATGCCACGTTTGCCACAGTTAACCAGTATTAATGTATTAATACATTATCAAAAGACCATGTTTTACTCAGATGTCTTTAGTTTCTACCTGATGTCCCTTTTCTGTTCCCATTCAGAATACCACATTACATTCAATCCCATCATTTCCTCTTGATTGTGACATTTCCAACATTCCTCACATGTGATGACTGTACTATTGTCAGGGGTGCTGGTAGAATCACTACTTAGTTTCTTTCTTTCTCTATTGGAAGTACTGTTTGTTGTTCTAAGTCATTCCTCTCCATTTACATTCTTTGTTTTCTAATCAAGAAACTTGGTTTTCTACTATACAGATCTAAAAGTCTAATATATCAGACTTTCCCTTGTGAAAGATATAAAATCACTGAGTCTGCTTATGCTCAAAATAGTTAGTCCATCAGCACCTTCCTTTGTTGAATAATCCAAATGAATAGACTTTCTCTCTTGAGACAGACATTTAGAGAAAGCCATCTATTGCTGTGCTTCTAGAGCATCTTATTGTGGCCCTCTCCTAGTGAATTCCTAAAGTTTTTGAAACATGTTACCTCTGGACAAAGGCAATATCTGTTTGCTTCCCAGTTCTAACTCACCTACATCATGGAGTTTGTTTCACTCAACAATGCTGGTAATTCAACTTCAGAGAGCAAGAAACAGATTCAAAGGAGAAATGAAAATTAAGAGGGTCCAAATAGTATACTGAATGGAAAGAAAGGCATCTAAAAGGACTAAGACTGTCAGTAGTACAGTGGACATTTTGCAATAATCTACATTTTCCTCTTAAATTTATATAAATCTCTCTAGAACCAAATGATACAGTGCTCTTAATTTTCCAGTATATATATGCAATTATTTTTACAAGGGATTTTTCCATCTGAAAAGGTAATCTTCATAGCTATTTGGTTGCATTTATTTCCAGAACAGATATTCAATTCTGCTTTCGGAGACTTTCTGTCAGAATCTTAGATTTCCAGTTTCCTTTCTGTCCCTGTAACATTGTATTGCTAACTCTGCTTTCCCTGTACATTTCTCAGAGTAGTTTGGCCTTCATTCAACTCTCTTCCCTTTTATAGCTGACTCTCGTGATCTTGAAGGTTTCATTTTGCCTTTCATATTTGTCATCTGTCAACTAAAATATCAAATCTTCTAATAAGGAAGTCTCATTCTCCAGTTAATATGTCAGTTAATATGTCAGCTTACTTTGTTTTTAAATAATTATGGTTTCCTTTTGTCTGAAAAAATATTTGATTTCTATGGTTAAAAGGCACCATTATTTTTAATTGCCTTCTTGACTGAGTTTGCAAGCACCAAAATTTATACTACTACATTTTTATTTCAACCTACAAGAATAACATATCCTGCTCATAATAAGGGTTTCCTTTTATTTTCAGTTACTTTTTCATAAGAATCTACTATACTTCTGTGGGGAAACCCATAATTTGAGTCTTTCAAAATGGGATCCTTAGTGAAAGTTTAATCTGTTAACAAATCTCAAGCCAACTTGGGACCACATCGTTTATTCCTTTCACACTCTCTTCTCTTGGCTTTGAAGGCAGGTGACATGACAAAAAAAGGAACAGAATGTGGGACAGCTGGTCTACCACTGCCTACACAGGCCTGCCACAAACAACACCAAGCTAGAACCTCACTGGTACTCTATAGAATATGCCAAATGCAGCTGTCCTGTAATTTAAAAGCAAGAAATATTGTTATTCCTTCCAAGGTCAAAGTGGAATAATCTCAACTCAATTTCACCTGAAATAACAGATCAAACTGTGCTTCTGAATTTCAAAGAGGCACAGTTGTAGTCTTACCTAAGGCACTTATATCCAGGAATGCTGAGGTCACGTGTGCAGACACAGGTGCTAGCAGTCTTGCCTGGAAAAAAAAAAAAAAAAACAAAAAAACACTGTCACTTCCTTGGGGCAAAGTTATATGGTTCAGTGACCAATCAAAGTCAAAATCCCACCTGGACAATTTATTAAAGCCTGAAGCCTAATGCCATCAACCCAGTGTGTATGAGCTAAACCCAATAATAAAATTGTTAAAATCAGCCAGATGGCATGCAATAGTTATCCCCTAATAAAGTCAAATCCTGCCTTCCACCTCTTTTGCGTTTGGTGCACCAAAACCCAAAACCACCCTCTGATCATTTAGGGTCTTGCTTTCACAAGATGACTCGGTTTCCAACACTGTCTGTCTTCCCAATGTCTACTCCTTACTGATTGTCAATGTGCTATCCAATGTATACGATTCAGGAAGTTGTAGATTTAGCATTAAACATTCTTCTTCCCTTTTTAAAGTACAGAACAATCTCATTACTGATTAAAAGATCAGGATAATAGAAGAGATACCATTTTGTGATTGAGTAATTATTAGAGTAACATCTTAGACATCTAGTCACAGTGCATTTCTCACATACACCCTAGTCAGGTTATACCATATGTCAAGGAAATCAGAATATTTCATCTGATAAAAAAAAACAGCAGGTATGGAAGTAAGCCATTATTTTATAGATCACCCATAAAGAAATCCAATGTGTCTATCATTAAAATTACAAGCTACCATTTATTGTAAGATATATATATTTTAAGATTTATTTTAAGATCCATTTAAAAAACAAAACAAAACAAACAAACAAACAAACAAACAAAAACAGGATGTAGGCCAGAGATGCAGGGGATAAGAGGATTCACTAGAAACAGAGTGGGGAACAGAACAGACAGATCTACTGAAATATACTGCTGAGGGGAGCAGCAGACAGGACAGGTCTACTGTGCCATGTGGGTCACCTCCCTGTCCGGGGATTGAACTCCTCTGCTGCAATGGCTGTTGATAGCGTCATAGTGCTGCAACTCAACTCCTTAAACCAACAGGGAGGCCCTGCAAATTTATTTAGAGAAGCTAAGGTATTTACAAATGTTCTAAAATTGAAAAAATATGTAGCATATCTCTATAGGCAGATCTCACACAAAGTAAATAAGAGGAAATTAGTAAATTACATAAGTCCTTTTTATTTGTCTCTCTATGTTAGCTATCCAGTAACTGATACCTCATCTGGGAAGCAGTGAAAGAGGAGGAGTCAGGGGAGAAGGCCCAGAAAGTACTACCCTAATATTTGAGGACTTGGAAATATGAAACAAGGAATAAACCTATTTCCTTACATAATCAACAATGTCCTAATTTTCAAAAAAATGCAAACATATAAAAGTTGATGCCAAAAATAGTCCTAAAACTCTCACTATGTGAGGAGAAAAATGTTACTCTTAATAGAATAAAGGCTCTGCAAGGAAAATATTTCCTACTCATAAAGTTAGTATTCATTTTCTAAGACCGGCACTATATTGCCATGTGGAATTTAGATTTTCAGAGCACAGTTAAAACAGTAAACATTTTCAAAGTATTAACAATTCTCAAACTTTGAACTAGCATTTTATGGGTTCAAGTGGAAGTAGTATCTAGAATCTGATATTACCAGAACAATGCAATTTCACTTTTGGATTAATAAACTTTATCTGTCTTGACTGTTTATCTGAAGTTTCTCTTAAAAAAAATACTTTTAGATCAAAGATATTAAAGTTTTAGTCTTACCTAGCTGGTCTCAGTCTTTATAGAATGAACAAACTGATCTTTTCTACTTTGCACTAACTAAAAACGTACCTATTAAGTGTCATGGAAAAAAATGCACATTCAGGGCCTGATGAAAATGACCACTGAAAGCAAATAAATAAAAGGCTTCAGGTAGAACCTGAAGAACTAAACATTTTAATATAAATGTGTGATAAATATGCCACGTGGTTATCACAGGCTTCACCCTGGAGTTGTAATATTGGCCCTACAATTTACTAGATATACAGGCTGCTGAACCTCACTTTAAATTTGTTTCTTCATCTAAGTGAAGTAATGGTAATTCCTCCCGCTCAGGGTCATTGTATGAATTGTGAGGCTTTGTATGAAAACCAGTAACATAGTGTCTGACCCACAGGGTACAGCCAAAAAAAAATTTTCTTATGTTTATTATGAGCAAATACACATGCAAATATAGTTCCCATGTAAGATGCATACTGTTTTAACGCTATAGTAACTATTGGATTTTTTTTTAACCATTTTAATAGTTACAAGTATTTCAAATAGTTCAGATTCTTACCTTCTGGGACATGGTAGAATTGCTTTTCTTGACCCTTTTTGGTTGCTATAAGGAGAACTCATGCATGCCTTTTTCTGGACAGAGAATTTAAACGTTGAAATGAGATCCAGATCTCTCCTTCCTTTGCCACATATGGCAGTGTTTCACACGGTGGCTGCTCCAGCACCCTAGGTCCCAGAGTAAGGAAAACTTACTCAGTACACTGCAGAGCGGAGCAGCGGGTGAGGCAGGAGAGGTCTGCAGCACCATGCCGGTTGGCTCCCTGGCCTGAATCCAGAATTCTCGCTGCCGTGACTGGTGACTGTGGCTTGATAGTGCTGAGACTTAACCACCAGGGAGGCACCACCAGGGATGCCCTAACTTTACATCTTATTTGCTGTATGACCTAAAATAAGTCATTTAACTTTTCATACCTTAGATTCTTATGTAGATAATATGAACAATGGGCTATTTTTTGATTGCTCATAGTTATTTTCCTAAGCTTTATAGAAGCACTATAACCAAAAGCTATATATATTTACATTGTATGATGTAATTTTTTAAGTTACACTAAGTGATAATCTATGTATACATGTGAATTGATGGCCACAATCGAGTTAATTAACATATCCATCATCTCATATAATTACCATTTGTGTGTGTATGGCATGCAAACATTTAAGATCTACTCTTTTAGCAAATTATAAGTATATGATACAATATTACTATAATATGAACAATTATAATCACCATACAACCTTATGGTTCTATGAATTTAACTTCTTAAAATTCCGTATCTGAGTGATATGACGTATAAACAATATAGACAATAGCCTTTATTTATTTAACTAAAAGGGGACATGGTAAAATTTAAATGTGTATTTTGAAAATTTAAACACACTATTCAAAGAAAGAATGTAAATATGGAAAGGCCTCTGAGGAAGACTTCATGAGCTTTACCACGGCTATTTCTGCAAACGTGAAAATAACGGAAGAGATCAGCAGTTTTTCTTATAATAACATGACACAACGTTTAAATGTTTTACTTCGCCTGAATGTTCTATTATCTACATAAAATAGCAGAGATACATGGTGGCTCCTGGAATAAAGTTGCTTTTTATCACTTGCTTTCTAACATTCTCCTTCAGTGATGGAAAAGAGAATTAATTTACAATTGACCACAGAATTCAGTATTCAGATACACCTTTGAAAATGAGTACAAGCTGCACCATCATCTGACATGGGGTCTGGGCACCAAAAACAAAAATCCTGGGCAGCACTAGACCTGCTGACTTCACGAGCATTCCCCTGCTCTTATTTAGTAAGTCTCTGGTCTATAGGTGCTCCTGAAACTTAAGTTTTGGAAACTGTTCCCTTAGACTATGGTGGGCAAGGTGAGGATAGACAAGAGCAAGGGGTAAATTAAGGAACAAAAATAATTCACTGAAGAGCAGAGAAAGAAAGCTGTACTATCTTTCCTCCCTTAAGAACAACACATTTTCTTTACACTCTAATCATTGCAAATATAAAAGAACATCAGTTCTACAGCTTTTAGAATCAAAAGAATTATGCTTTAGGTAAAATAATGAATCACCAAAAAAAATTATAACTAACACATAATTTTACTAAGAATTACCCCAGAACTTTAATCCAATCTTTCTTTGCAGTCCAGTAGAGACTAGTGTGAGCAGTATAGATGCATTTATAATTTGTATGAGGTACACCTACTTTGGCACTACATTTAATTGAAGTATCACACCCTCAATGACTAAATCTCCAGTACCAAACTAAACCAGGGAACAGAAACAATTGCCTAATTAAGCTTTGTCTCAAATGCTAAGATAATTCAAGCACAAGATGTTTTATCTGACAAAAATCCTCCCTGAAATCTTGAACTTATTTTATTAAATTCTGGGCTAGAAATGACAGCTAATTTTAACATTTTACATTTACATTCATTACTTACTTCACTCAAAATATTTCTTCATCTAAGTGTTCTTGCACAAGATCATTTAAACAATTTCTTTACTGTTCAGTATCTTGGCTTTCCTTTTAGAAAACTTTTCACTAGTAGGCACAATGCCTTTCACACTAAAGAAAGGATGTACTTATGAAACTGAAGAACTCACAAAATACTGTTCAAATATATGAAAGGTTAAAAGAAGAAATGAGCTCATAAATAAAAGGTTTTGGTTTATTTTTAATAAAAAGAATTTTCTAAAGTAGCAAGATAAAAATAAATTAAAAAACAGAATATTGTAAATTAGGTTAGCATAATCTGGTAGAATACTGAGAGCTTATAACATCTCCCAGTCATAAGGGTTATGGCTGGCACATTCCTAAAAATAAAGGTCCATATTGATCGAAAGCATTTTCTGACTACGGGCTCCACAACACCATGAACTTTATTGAATTACTCTACTTGCATACTCAGGACACAGCACAATGCCTAGCATGGAGCTGACCCTCAATAAATATTTATTTTTGAATGAATTCCTGAGAACAAACCACTTAGTGTACCTCAGTGTACCACATTCATGCTTCAAGAGTCAGCACATTTCTTTTACACACTTAGAACGCATTTAATATTTATTGGACATTCTCCCAAGTGGCTCTAGTAGCATATATGTGTTTGGAATTTACATATCATACAACAAAAGTGGTTTGCATTGCAACTTAGGATTTTCTTGAAAAGGCTGCATAATTTTTAGGACCTAAGAACTGAACCTGTGAATCCTTCAGAATCCATCTTCCTGTTAAAAATTTGCTTTCGGTGTCATTTTCACCTGGTCTTTGAATGTGCCTTTACCCATAACAATGAGTAGGCACACTTTTAGTCACAGTAAAGGAGAAAAAACAATTTGTTCATGCTATAACAACTAAGACAAGTCATATAAGTCTAAGAGTAGCATCTTTAATCTAAAAGGAATTGTAAGAGAAAATTTACATAAATAGTGAAGACTGATTAAGTTAAGTCCAACATGAAATTGTGTTGTTCTGATGAAAACAAATTCTAGATCCTATAATGGATATATTTATTGAATTTTTATAAAAAGCCAGGTATTAAAGTAATTAAGTACAGTTACTATGGTAACTGACTTTGACAAAAAAAAAAAAAAAAGTTCACTTGCCCACAACTTACAAAAACAAAAACAAAAGAAGAAATGACTTTCCCTAGCAGTCAACTACAAACACATTACTCCTTTCATAAGAGAAGTATTTATGTGATGAAAATTCACTAATTTTTCAAATCAGCACTTACATTATGGGTAGGAAAATTATGTCAAGTAAGGATAGGGAAGCAGTGAGATTACTCCCTAAGTCAAACATGATTGGCTGACAGATTCAATGGTCAATCCTATTTATCTATTTTTGATGCCATACACTAAAGAGTCATATTTCCAACCTAATTGTAGCTAAAAGCAGTCATGTGAGCAGACATATATAGTGAAATATTTATAATACTATTCTATGTGGTTTGGGGAAAAAAATACATTTTTGATACACAGGGTAAATATAGCTTAGCACTTCTGTTCCTGCTTTTCCCTGCCTCTGAGTGGATGATGTGATTAACCGAAGGCGAAGCAGCAAAACTCCAACAGGAGAAAAAGACAACCCTGAATGACTGAAGCAATAACAAGGATCGCATGTCTTCATAGACTTGCTCTGTGAAAATAAACAATCCAGGAAGTGACTACACATTTGAGCTGTTGTTGCAGCCTAGAAACAATTCTAAGTGACATGCTTACCCTTTTCTCTCCACATGTATTTCAAATTGAAGTAGAATAACCTTTATCATCATATTCAAGGTCTGTTTGAAATCTGGTCACTTCAACTAGACCAATTTTCTCCAAAATAACCTCTCATATATTCGTTAGATTGCATTTTTAATGATTTGTTGAGATCTGCTCACCAATATCAAAAAGGAACCTCAAAAGTTAGGACCCCCATTTCATCTTCTTGGCATCCTAGGTACTTTGCACAAAAGAGAGTCTTAAAAAATGTTACTTGACTGCATTTGCAATCTATACATAATAGGAACGTTCTCTGAACTGAATAGCTGATTTAGGGATAGCCCAGTCAATATGCCATCACTTCCATGTATAAAAAATATAGACTTGAACTTTCAGGAAGGAAGTAATCAGCATAAGACCCAAATAAATAACATCAACTTACATTATATCACATAATATATACTATATATATTTACCAAATTCTCTAAGGAACAATTTTATAGGTAGAAAGGCAAATTCGGTTGACATGCTTTTCCCTTCTTCTGAACTTTTTGTTGTCTGTGCTATGCATATTTATTCAGAATAGCATCACATATCCAGATAAATTGCTGTGATTCTACCATGAATAATGTGGATAAACTAATTCTGTCAAGCAATGGCTGTGCCCAGAAGCCTTAATTCTTCTACAATGCTCATAACCTTTGTCAGATCCCATTTATCCCAACCTCCCCCCAAAAAAAAAATCTTTAAAATTTCTAAAAACAAGATGATTGTTTTTTATGAAGACACAGAATTGAGAAAACCCCTTGGAAAGTCTTAGAATATTCATTGTTTCATTCTTCAGATAACTACTAAGCCCTCCAACATGTCAGGAAGTTTCAGGCACTGGAGAGAGAAAAGTGTAGAACCAACATCCCCTCCCCACATGAAGTGCTAACCAGAATAACACGCCAAACTCCTGCATCTTAGACAACTGGCAATGTATGCTATATCCAGAAGTTAGCTGGCTCACAATAAAGTGTAGATCAATAGGGTCTTTTCATCTTTAAAGGTTAATTCATTCACTCAGCAAATGTCTACTGAGCAAGTCTTCTCCTCCCACCCCCCCCCAAACATACCCACATCATTTTAATATGTACCAGGAATGATGGCACGTACAATAGCTAAAGGGCTTTCCTCATAAAACTTCCAGTCTAAAGGGGAAGACAAATAAAGAAGTATGTCAATTTCTTGTGATGAGTATTTTCACAGAACTTACAAGTTCTAGTACTATTTTTGAAGATGTATTTGTACTTACGTAAGCATAAAAGAACTGAGATGTAGGCCAGAGGTATGGGGAATGAGAGGATTCACCAGAGACGGACCAAAACAGCCTGATCTACTGAAATATACTGCTCAAGGGAGCAACAGGTGAGATAGAAGAGGAAGTTAACTCCTGAGTCAACAGGAAGGCCCCTACTTTTTACTTTTTATATTTTATTTGTCTTTACTGGTATTTATTTCAATGACTGAGAACTAAATTCTTCCTCAAAAGCTGTCTTCTAGTGATAGGTAATTTTCTATTTGAACATTCAAGTTTAGAACCAAACTTAATTCAGTTGTAACTGTGCAATATGCAGGACAAGAGTTTATTGCTCTTTCCCATCCCCTTGGATGTAATTCAAAGCCAGTGTCTTTTAAATTGTTCCCAGATAAAAATCCCTTCCTCCATTGTAGCTCAAATACACACATATACAGAGAAGGCGTGGGGAGGAGAGAAAGGATTGGGTACAATGTAAAGAAATGATGAAGCCTCCATTGCCCCTGTAAATTACAGCTTCTTCCCTCTGGAACCTGGACAGCAGGTGGGAGACCTGGGTGGGAGTGGCAGGTCCTTCTCTGCTCACCCAGCTCCTCATCCTCATTCTCCCTGGCCCTCAGCAGCAAGTAGAGCTTTTGGCCACTGCAAGTTGTGGAGGTCAGAGATATGCAGGGACAAGAAAAAGGCTATTTGATCAGTACTGATTGGGTATTACATTTTCCTGAGCTTAATGGTTTTGAAAGTTGATCCTGATCCCAATTTAGTCATTTTTTTCATGACCTTTGGGTCCTGGGATCACTAATTGCTAGTTCCCTGAAAGTGAATTTAAAAAGTGTCCTCTCCGCTCTGATGAATTACTAAAAGGCACCCTCCCACCCGGCTGCTGTGAGTGGGTACCAGAGCCCCAGCCAAGCCATGCGTTAGCACCCTTCAGCTCTATGCCTTGTCCAGAACACACCCTGCACAGTTCCGGAAGCCCTGAGCCCTTCCTTACCCTCTGGGGATCCAAAATTTCTCCTCTAAGCCTTTCTTCTTAGAATAAGGGAAAATGCATCTGTTCTGTACTCACACCCCTACATACAACACATAGGAAGCCAGCAACTTTTACCTGCCACAGGTGAAACCACAGTTACCCACCAAGCTCAGACCTCTGTTTTTTCAGATGTCTCCACATTGCTCTTGCCTCTTAAATGCCTGCTCTTTGAAGACTGTCCTGACTCTGGTGGCACTTTCCTGACTGGACAATTGCTATCCCACCTCAGCTCTGAGGTTCTTATCTTTAACTTCAGGCTTCTTCCTGCCCCTGGGGAGCAGAGACACAGAGCATTCCCACACTCTGTGATATGTACACAAGCTGTGAATTAGCAAGCACCCACTATAGCCTACATCCACTTAATGCCAGGGGAACTTAGCAATGCTTTCTGGTAGCGGCAGCACCCCGCACTTCAGTGGAAATGAGGAAAGGGCACACACACCCCTTCCTGGTCCTGAATACTTGGGGCACAGCAAAAACCCTCTAAGCCCCCACTTCCTACCTCTCTCAGCATCTAGGACTTTCACTCTTGCATAATTCACTGAGCTTAAAGATAACGTCACTCAAATTCATCACAGAGATCTGGCAATTCTCACTTTGGAATATGGACTAGTTGGCCCTCTTGCCTTAAAGCTTCTCTGAAATTAAGACCAGAATATTTTTATTTTTATATTATGTATATTATAAATTTAAGTTTGATTTCACAGATGATTTAAGGGAAAACATTTCAAAAAATAGTTGAAAAGTCACAAGAGGATAATTATAAATAAATTAAAGATAAAATTAATGTATGTGTTACATATTAGACATATTAGGCCCATATAAATGATCATTTCTCTCCTGGAAAAAGAGTGAAGCAGAGGAACTTGTTGTAGTTAGAGCTAGGAATGGTCAGCAAGAGATACTGGTCAGATGATTAGAAGGTTCAGATGATCACATATTTTAATGCACAAAACCGACACCTTGGAGAAATCAAATGAGCACTGTGAATACAACCAGACAATGTAAATCAGAACTATTCCTGACAAAAGGCCTGATCACTCTACACATGAGAAAAATAAGTACAAATGGAGATTGGTCAGAGAAATCAGCAAAGAACTGATTTCGGAATTTAGCCAGTGGAGATTTGTTCCAAAGGAAATGATAGCGAGCCTGAACTCAGAATGGGGACAAGTAAGGCATTTTATTTGGAATTAATGGCAACAGCACAGCAACTCTCAATGAAGGATGGCCTGCTTTATGAAAAGCACTAAAACAGCATTATACCATTATAAAGTGAGGGCACTAACTATAAAGCTCCCTTAGAAGAAATATCAATTAATTATACAAATAAATATGAATATGGGCTAATACAATTTGATTAAACTACTAAAAATTAAGATGCCCTAGCTGTTCAAACTTGAAAACGTCTGACAAAGATAAATGTGAATTTATGTAAACATCCGTGTACACGTGAGCAACAAATGTACATGTTAAACCTATGTTTCCAGTTAATGATGAACTAAAATTAAATGCAAAGGAAGGAATTAAAGTCCAAGATTAATTACCTTCAATTAAATACATGTATCAATAATGAAAACACTATTGGGTAATTAGAAACTAATAGTAGTAATAAAGACTTTGATGTTGTTTACATGATACTTACTAATCATCAAAATAACTCTAAAGGATAAACAATTATTCCCACTTTACAGATGATGAAATTGAGACACAGTAAGGAGTGATGAACATTAATTATTTAAATCCAGGCTATACACTTCCTGGATGAATAGCTCTTATCTTCATCTTTTCTTTGAATGAGTAGAGAAAATGCACCAGAAGGCCAAATCTGGTAACAGTCTGATAATGTGCTTCCGTAGTCGGATTCTACACATCCTCATCCTTGGTGTGACAGGATACGAGCATGCTGCTGGGCCCACACATCACTCCTTGCTTTTGTGCAAACACAGCTTTTTTAATGAGATGAAAACACCAGAGCTCATTTACTTTTTCCTAGTCTCACCTGACTCTGATAAAAGCTGTGGAAGAGCAAAAAGAAACCTCCCAGAACATTCTGAAAGAACCCAAAGCTGCCAACATGGCTTCGTGAGTATCTGAAGCGGTGGCAGCCTTCATCTTCCCAGGTTGTATCATTTTCCTTCGTGTACAGTTGTCCACTGGGCAGAGGCTTTCATGAAAGCCTGGTGTGTTTGTGGTGAGCATTACATGTTAGAGAACAGTATTGAAATACAAAGGAAAACTGATTTTGCTTTTATTTTGACAATGTTATTGCATCCCAGGAAGACTGTTGTTGAAAGAGGAGCTTCTAGCACTTTCAGATTTTCACTGTTTAATAAGATTTTGATGTTCAATATACTCGAGTTTCTGGTTTTAGTGCATTCACATAGAATATATATTTGTCCACATGTCTTCTAAAAGAATCAGTGGTAGAACTGTTTCTGTGGTGTAAATGTTTCTGGCTAGGTTATAAATGAAGGTAATTGTTAAGCAACTTAACTTTAAATATTAAAGAATAAGTGTAGTATTAAAGCATTAAGCTTGATTGTCTCTGGCAACAAATAATTCAGGCTTTGGTTAACACAAAGTTAGTATATCAGGGTGGAAAAAATTAATGACAGTGAAGTTTTGATTTTGAAATGAAACACAATATGCTTCTAAACATAGATATATACCTGGATTTTACCTTTAGGATTTTATCTGCAGCTCGAAACCTATTAAAGCTATTTCCCTGTGCCTTTTTCTCTTTTGTGCCTACGTCACCGATTTAAGGACTGCGTTTATTTATTTAATTTTATGAAGAAAGAAGGGATTCTGTAAAGAACGTTGACAGCGTCTGTTAACCACCAGTAGGTCTACAAGATTAAAGTGGGGGTGGGAGGGAGGGTCGCTGTTTTGGGGGCGGTGTGGCAGCATAAGAGGATAAGAAAGAAAATAATTCAGCACTGTCTTCTAATCTTATTCCACCCAAGAAATTTGGAAGAATGCGAAAAAGCAGCAGCCCAGCATTCTTAAAGGGGCGTGGCCTCCCTCCAGGGGCCGTCCAATCGAATTCCTTCAGAGGGAGCTATCCCCAGAAGATTGATGAGGGTTGCTAGGAAACAGGAGCGTCTCCCTCCCTCCTGACCCAGAGATTGCTCTGCACAGTCCCTCTCCAGGGGCTCGCACTGTGCAGTTGAGCGGTGTGTGGGGCAGAGCTGCACACCGGCCTCCTAGGCTGGCTCGTCCCTTTCTGCTCCCGCTCTCCCTTTCTCCTCCAAGCTGCGGTCAGTCCCTTGCTTCCGGACGACAGGAGAGTTCTTTCAGGACTATTAGTCCCTGCTCTCCCGCAGGCTAAGAGCTATAGCAGGTCTTCAAAGTTAGAGCCCCTTCACCCACCCTTCCGAAATCACCAAGCATTGCATGTATTGCTTAAGGATTTCAAACAGTAAGGCGAAGCTGCCTGCAAAATCGCCCTGGCTTTCCATATAGTAATCCTCTTGCCTAGGTACCCTGGCTCACTAAAGACTCTGCAGATACACCCCTATAAAGGGAGGGGGGAGGGGGAAGGGAGAACGAGAGAGGGAGGAAAGGAGAGCGAGGGAACCAGAAGGAGAGAATGCCAGAAGGTCCGTGCCTCTGCCTAGAGTCCCAATTAGATGCTACGGTTCCAGCCTGGCCAAGGTGAAGGAAAGTTGCTGTCGCGCCTGTGAAGTGGGTTTGCCTATTAGGCGGCGGCGGAGGAGAGGTACTCATCTGCGAACTACTCCCCTCCCCTTCGTGGAAGACCACTGGGTCCCCTTTTTCCCAACCTCCTCCTTTTCTTCTCCTCCCCACCCTCCCTTTTCCCACTCCCCACTGACTTGGAGGCCTGGATGCTCGGCCACCGGGCAGTGGTCCAGCGCTCAATCGGGAGGGGGCGGGTGCAGGGGGCATTGTGACAGGAAGCGGAGCGCACAAGTTGGCCATTTCGGGGGCAAAATAAGTTCTCCCTTGGATTTGAAAAAGACAAAGCCAGCAAGCTACATCTTTTGTGTCGGATGAGGAGGACCAACCATGAGCGAGAGCCCGGTGCAGGCTCAGCCGCCGCCGCCGCCACCTCGGTCAGCTCCAGTCGCTGCCAGGAGTTGTCGACGCGAGGTAAGGGGCCCAGGGGAGGACGGGCACCTCTGGAGGGAGGCCAGCGAGGGCGTGGAGGCTGAGGCACCGCGTGGGGCACACGCAGCAGGGAAAGTTGAGGCAGACCTCGGACCAGTCCCTACAGTCCTGCCCGGGGTGGGGAGGGCAGGCGGGCAGAGGTGATGTGGGTGTGCGTGAGAGTTTGTCTGTGTGCACGCACGTCTGTCTCCCGAAGGGAGGCAGGTTTTAGGGCACAGATGTGCGGTCAGGGTGCGAGAGGTGTAGGGACTAACTAGTGATGGTATAACCGCAGAAAGGCTATCACGTTAGTCAGCCACCTCCAATTCTGCTCTGGGCTCACGATTAGTTTCTATTCCGAGGCTTCTTCGGTTTTGTGCATAGAATAACGTGTGCTGCCTGACTGCCACACTGGTGGTTTCATGTGGGTGTGGAGGTTGCGGAGCGAGGTGGGCTGCGGTCAGCGGGACCTGATCCCTGGTGCAGCCGGGATGAGCTCGAAAACCAAAGGCAAGCAGAGATTCGCTCTCCTGCAAGCATGCTTGGAAGGGAGCCCTAACTCGATGCCCTTTGCTCCTTTGGGCTTGAACAAAAAATCGAAAAGTCAGACTGGGAGCATATCTCTTCATCGATCCTGTTCCATTTTCTTATCTGACAGTGAGATAACTCGGAGAGGGCGGGAGAATCGCGATCCAGAAATAGACTAGGTAATATATCCAATAAGCTTTGTTTCTTAAGGATTTCATTTAGATTACCTTCTAGTTCCTTCCCTGGGTTAACAAACGTGCACTATTAGATAGATATCTTAAAGGGGCATACCCCTGCTTTCTAAGTATTTTAAAGCATGATAAATTTCGATAGTTAAGTTATAAAAGTGTACACTTATAATGATTTGTGGGAAAGTGCTGGACTAATTTCCTAATAAAATATTTCCACTGTTATTTGCACAGTGTAATGTTTGAGGTGTAAAATAGTTACATATCACAAATTCAAAGTTGAGGATAATGTAAGTGTGAACTATAGACCTCAACAATAGTTTTTTTTTAAATTTCTTTGCTTAAATTTACTTGTACTACTTGCTTATGGAACTGTTCAATACAACTGGATTGTGTTTCTTTGGGAGGAAAAGGAAATATGGATTTGGAAACAAAACAACATTTACCTAAATCTAAGGGTGCTTTGGTTCTTCTAATCACATGTTTTATGGCTGCAGCCTAAACTATCAGTGTAAATGTATTTCATATAGGTGTGACTAAAAACTAGATTGCTGTGACACTAAACTCCTGTGAATACATTTCATACTAAAGATGTGTAGGGCACTCTATTAATGATTATAGTGTCATACACACTTTTTCTTAAAACAATCAAAAATTTGACCAGAGTTTGGAAGCTATTATACAAGGGGCCCTAATAAAGTGATATTTATCCCTTTCATAATGGCACTGTCTTGTATTCACAAAGATTTCTCACACCTGTAGGTTCCAGCTGTCTATTCTCTCATGTTTTGGTCACCCAGCAAAAATACATGACTTTTTTATTGGTTGTCTTGATGTTCAAGTAACAAGGTGCTCAGGGTGAAAACCAGAAAGTCCTGAAACTTGCATTTTCACAAGTGAAATAATGAAAATTTCACATTAACTACATCCATTTGACTAAAGATAATGATAAATGGTAAGAGCATCTTTCTGTATTGTTAAGTTCCCACTATCAACCCCCCACATCCAGATACAAAGCCTCTTTTTCTAATCAGCAAGATTCTTGCCAATGAAATGAGAAACCTCAGTAGAAAATCATGCCAACAAAGAAATAGGTTGAATCTGGGAACTAAGGGAAGAGAAGCACCTCTATTTAAACTGAATGGTATTTTTCACAATTCAAAAATGTAATTATGTGAGGAAATGTATGAATAGCTACATAAACAGAAGAGAGTAAAAATAATGAAAGTATAGCCTATGGACCACTCTTTTGTGAATGAGATCTATTTTTTTTTTTAAGTCATGGTGTACACATGTAAAGAAGTGAATAGGAGTCAGGTGAATCACTCAATAATCTCCAAACATCAAGATAGTAAGCCGGTCACTGCCTTTGTCCCTGTAAGTTAAAAGTTGCAGAAATGCAAGGATGACATAATATTAAATGACTTTATTTTTACTGAAGTTTAAATTAATATTGGTTTTGAATGAAAGAACTAGGATAATTGTCAGAACATGACCTGCCTCACTTCTTTACTTCATGAAAGATGCACAGAAGATTGAGGTTAGTCTTAATTTTGAGAGATTTCTTGCAATAACATTTTTACAACTTCCCTAGGTAACTCTTTTTCTGATTTTATGCCAAACTTTTTTTTTCCAAATTAAACTATTTTGTCCTTTCTGTCCATTCCTCTAATAGGTATCATTTACAAAATGGTGCATGATTTTTTCCCTTAGAGTAATGGCTAACTGCTGCCAAAATATACCCTACTGGCCAGGGGATGGCTTTTTTCAGCACGTTATCCTGCACTCAAAATCATCCCAAGACAGCATTAAAGAAATGAAAATTAATATCTAATTTCCATTGAAAATGGACTGGATGCATCGAAGTGTGTCAGAGTGTGGTCGGACGTCTAAGATTAGAATTGTTTGCTCCAGAGGTAACTCCCAAAAAAGGAGTCATTGTTGCTCACAGGTGCCACATTGCTATTTTACTCTGAGTTTATAGTACAATTTCATCTCTTCTGAGATTCTGTTAAATGTACCCAATTGTGCATTAGATGAATTTGTGAAAATTTTTCCCAAGAAGTAGCATAAAATGATAGAAGATTATCCACCACGACTGAACACATAAAATGAGCACAATCATAGCAATCATGGAGACTGTAGAAACTATTAGGTCACCCCCTTTCCTCCAAAGCTTACATAGTTTTGGCCCCTCGCATACAGCATTTTGGAACACTTCAGTCCAGTGTGATTTTAAAAGGCTCAAGTAATAACTACTTCTAGTACATTTCAAATAGGACTGTATAGTCAAATAGTTTTCTCTGTTAAGAACTTTGCCATGGTATTTTCTAACTGTTTTTTCTTGTGTTCATTCCTCATTACCACCTCTCTGACCCAATCCATTCACTTGCCTGATTTAGAGTCTTTATCCAACATTTATATAGGACTTTATTAGAAGACAAACTTTACACAGCCATGAGAAAACACAAAGCTAATAGTTTTATATCTGTCTTTCTTTTCTAAATATTTAAAACAACTTCTAGGTCATTTATAAATATATAATTATATATTCCTAATAACTTATTTCACTAATGTGTGAGGAAAATGTCCTTTACTGACATTAATGACCTATGTTATGACTGAGGTGATCCCTTCTAAGTAATGGTCTACGTGGATACACATTTATGAGACATTTTTAGTACAAATTTCATGTCAACGAAACCCTGTCAATGCACACACTACAAGGGAATTCTGTGACATGCTGGTTCGATGCTCCACTGAGCCAGAGACGCTGTTGTCATGTAAATTCCACTATTAAAATGAAAGTGATTTCCATAATTAATACAATGTGCCAAGAATATAATAGTGTATATAGTTTGATGCATACATTAACACAATACTGCAATTCTAGTAGAATATAGTGGCCCATCCTACTAAAATAAACTGAAAAGTCAGTAGTATTAAGTCTGAATTTACCACTATGTTGTACATTGAAAAGTAAGCTCAAATTATGTATAGATCAATGTGGAATATACTTAGCTCTTTATGGAGGTACCGTATGGGAAGGTTACTTTAAAAATAGAAAGACCTGAATTAACCACAAGAGAGAAACAGGTTCTCACTGTGCTCACTTAAAATATGATTCCAAGACATCCATGTAGAGTCTTCTTTAAAATTTTTAGCAATTATCTTGATAGACTCACCATCCCACTCAATTTTTTTCTTCAAATCCCAGACATTGAAATGCAAGTTATGCTAGACAGTAGAGGGGTAAATTATATAATTCAGGAGATAACTTCCTAGGTTATACTTGGTAAATCCAGATTATAGGACTAAGTGTAAGGTAAATCAGCAAATAAAAATACAATTCTATGCCCTCTTCTGCTTATTGAGTTTTAGATGGCATGTTAAAACACTCATGTGGATTAAGTTAAAGGAAAGTAAAAATAGACGGCATTCCAAAACTAAATATGGTTTTCAGCAAATAAAATTTGACTGCGTGGAATAAATAATTTTTTAACCAGTGTTTCCCCTTCTGAAACCCCAAAGTGTTTTTACAGTGCCATTCATCACACAGCAATGAGTACCCTCAATGATTTTCCTTAGAAACAAAAGGAAATCAATGTTCTTGGTATAGGAAAAGCAGGCCATTAATTTCCTTGTGACTTCTTCCTGGGACAGAGATATTCTAAGAAGTCTGTGTCTATACAGAACAGAGTATCTCCTTACCAACTGAGCAATCTTTTTATGGAACTACAAATTGTACATTCCACTTTAAGAACAAGATAGAAAAATCATTGCCTGTCACACGCTGTATATACACAGAGACACACATTTGAGTAAATTCAGTTGGAGGAGAACAGGTATCCGCCAAATAAAACCATGGGACTAGACACATAGTTTGGAAAAACTCTCTATTTGCATGAGAGTTATAAGAGAGTAAGAATTTAAGAATATACCTCTAAATAAGAATTTAAGAATATACCTCTAAGAGATTACTATTAGAAAGGTAGGGGATAGGATATAATCAGACAATAAATGAATATTACATACACCTATTCTAACAAAGAAAGATTCAAAATATGCAATGGGTTCACACACAAAAAATAACACTAACACACACACAATTTCATAAACATGAAGAAGGCAACTCAAAAATCCAACTTGTAGAGAAAATAGTAACAGAATTATCAACCTAGTGATAAATTTTATTCCCCCATTTAACAGCTGTATTTAGTTCTTAAAATATAGATAAGATATTCTAATACTCAACTGAGACTCTGTGTTGACTGTTGTGAGGTATACAAAGCTAATAAGATATTAATAGATGATAATTATTGACCACCTGTCATGTGCTAAGAATTCTGCTAAAGCATTACATGAATTATCTGATTTAATACTTAAGACCCATAGAATGTAGATACCATTATCCCATTTCAGAAACAAAAAAATGTAAGCCCAGTTCAGGTAGTTAAGAATGTAAGAGCTGGAATTCTAAACTTAGGCTTTTATTTCTAAATCCTATTCTGTTTATTGCTAAGCTATGCTGTCACCCCAATTATGTTTTATGCTTGACTTCATCTAATTCAACAAATATCATCTGCACTCCACACACACTTTGACACAGAAGGAAATCAAGGACTGGAAACCTACAAGAGAGTTGTACAGGCTCAGTCTTCCTTCATCCCCAGTTTCTTCCATGGGGTAGAGAAATGCCAGCTGAAGGAATAAACCAAATATTATTTACAATGAACTAGAACTGAGAACCAGAAAAGTCTATGAAGGTGGTAAGTTTATTAACCAGTTGAGAAATAAACATTAAGTAGGAAATATGTTTCCTGCCACCTGAATTCAATGAACACCGCAAATGACAAAATTAAGCATAGGAATCATCAGATAGTCAGCATGGAAATGAATAGCATTTCCACTTGTGAGACCTAAAATATTGTTATTTCTCTCCTCTAACCACCTCCCTACTTCCCACCAAGAAAACAAATTGATAAAAATGTGTCATAGTCTAGTTAAATTATGGAATTTCTTTACCTGGCTAAAGCAGTCAATCATCTGTATGTAACAGCCTTAGCATTTGACACACTTGGTGTTCATTCATCTCAAAACAACAAAAAGACAGACTTGGAGGATTCCAGTTTAAAACATGCGAGGGGCAAGCAAAGCCGTGTGACTTGTGGGTGATTTTAAGAATCAGTCAACAGGGCTTCTCTGTGAAGGCGCCATCTTATGAGTCTTTTCACTTACATGCTTTCCACAGACAGGAGGGGTCTTACAGTTTCAATGGATGTTTTATTTCAATCAATAAAAAGGGTTAAAATATGAGTCTTTACTTGAATGTCTTTCTCTTATTTGTGCTAGAGCACTTAATGGAAATAAAAAAATGAATGATTATCACAGATCTGTCCCTCCATCTGGTGGAGGCTATTTCTTTTGATTATTAATAATGCACAGCAGATAGATTATTAGTAATATTTTGTATTTTGCTTAACACCATGTGTTAGTGAATGTAACATAATGGAAATTGCTTTCACAAAATATGTCAAAATACATGCCAACTTAGAGATGGCATTGGAAGGTCAGAAACAGTTGAAATTTGTATCTGCCTCAAGGAGAAAAAGAGATCTGGGGAATGTAATTATCTGTTTCTATTTTGAAGCATCTTCTTTTTCCCAAAATAGCAAAGACCCTCTAAATGCTGATATGATAATTCCAGTGATTTCTGTCAAATCCAGATATATTAGTGACCAGGCAATACCTCAGTTCAGCATTAACAAAGAGCCAAGATAGGGGACTTTCTATCTTGGATTCTTAATACATCACTCCATAGGCTTTGCTCAAATTCTACTTTTGGGAAAAAATGTTTTAAGGAATGGTAAAAGGCCCACTTCCCCCACTTTATCCAACAGAAGAAAGAAAAAAAACTACTTAAATTATCTGAATTTTATCCAACGGTTTTTCAACTAAGAAATACAAAAGACCACACATTTCTAGATTCAAATATTAAGTACATTAACCTTCCAACACACTGGATTTAAATTTTTTTCAGAAAAGCTGGCTTCATGCAATTTGATGGGGAGTGGGCAGAGTAAACAATTATAATTTTTGCCTTTTCACAATCTTGCCTACTCAAAGACTTTCCTTGGCTACGATGTCTTGAACATACAAAATGAAATAAACTGAGAGGGGAGAGAAATTCTTTATACCTATTGAACAAATTAAACCCTGATAAGAATTAGATCAATATATTATAGTGCACTAAGCCTCCCCACTAGTGGCACTAAGTCTGTGCCACTCAGATGGAGAAGTTTGGAAATATGAAGGAGGAAAGAGTGAGAAACATTTTTTTCCCACCCCTCTACCTGCCACACAAAGCATCATGTGCTTACCTCTGCTATAAATGTTTATCAAATAATTGCAAGGAAAACCGACATGAGACTCATGTCATTTTAAAATTTGCTTTAAGGTCATTTTATTTACTACTAAGTCTTAAGTTTCCCAATTTATGTTTTAAACTGGACTTTATTTAATTAAGCAAAATTTTCTGAGTTCCAAGAATACTGGGACTAATTCTCTTTTGAATTAGTGCAAGAATACACATATTAAATATAACCTTCCAGATTATTCTTTTGCGCTCTAAAGTTTGAGAAACAATACTTTCCTCAGCTGTTATAATGAAATACCAAGGACTCAGCGGCTTAAATAAGAGATATTTATTTTTCAGTCTGGCGGATATGAAAGTCAAGGTTAAGGTGCCAGCAGACTTAAAGTTTCCTGATAAATTCTGAGTCTTGTGGGGATGGGGTATGGGTGCTCAGATCTCTCTCTTCTCACAGTGATATCAATCCCATTAGGGAGCAATCACCCTGGTGACCTCAGTTTAATTACCTCCCTAAGGTCCCATCTCCAAATGCCATCACTTTGATGATGACAATATATGACCTTGGAAAGAGGAGTGGACACCGACGCAGCCTGCAGTTACACACTGAGTGATCGCGGGCATGAAACGACTTCATGGTGAAGTTCACGCTAACTGGTTTAATCAGTTGTCTGAAATAAATTTTGTATGCCTGAGTATAAATTAATGAATTAAGCACAACCAATAAAGCGTACTCTCCAAGTTGTGTGAATAGATCCATTTTCTACACAACTCGTTGTTTTCAAGGCAAAGGGCTTTTTTTCTTCTATCACCTTTAGTAAATTCCATTAAGATCCACAAATGCATACAATACATATCTTTTGTATATGTTTAATAGAAAACTTTCCTGTTTTTGATCTCTGCTGCTATTTTTTATAATGGCAATGGTGCATTATTACAAAGGAAAGTTACTAGTAATTGAATACAAATTAAAAGTGATTTTCATCAATGAAAACATTATTCCTATGTCTCAGAAAAGAACTATTTCCAGTTTTGGATAACTGCAGACTTAATTCAAATTATCTTTATAGCTATATCCTTGTGAACGAGGGTGTGGGAAAACATTGTTTTGTCACAATTCTCCCCTCTGCCCTCCGGATCTGCAGAACAGGAGAAAAAGCCTCATTTGGCAACTTACACATTCTCCACTGGGCTTCTCCTTCGTCCAAGTGAATGGTTGCTTGGCTGAAGCTGACAATCCTCACAAATACTGCCAAAGATAGTTTCCTAAGCAGAGTTCAGAGCCACATGGGAAAATGCTGCAGAGAGAATGGAGGAAACTTAGACCAGGCCACCAAGCTTCCCTCCTTGGAGGTCTATGCACTTCTTTGTGTTCACTTGTGTTCCATACTTAGTAATCAACTTACAAAGAGAAAATGTTAAAAAATAGTCACTATCCACCACTCTCCCTAAATTAAAAAAAAAAAGAAAAGAAAGAATTTTAAAGACTTGGGTTATTTCAGGCACACACGTGTAAAATTGCTGGAAGTAATGTTGTGTCTCAGCATTTGCTGCTTCCCTAACCTCTGTGGATGTCACAGATCATGCCCTCTCCAGCAGCCTCTCCCCTTAGGTTCTCCAGCTGACAGAACTCATCACCACCCCAAAGCAGCTTTTTTCTTCTTCTTTGCAGATTCTGGGAATAGAACCATCATTTCTCCAGAAAATAAGTCAAAATCTTGGAACTGCCTAGACATTTCCCTTCTGTTAGGTCCTCTGTTGATTCCTTCCCCATAACTCATGTCATACATACAGTGTCTTCTTTCCCCTCCCACTACTTTTAAGACCTTAGCCCAGGTTATTATCTTTGTCCTTAATCTTCAACAATTCACCTCCTCCAGTCTCTCCCTCTTCATTTATTATTTACTTATCAGCTAAATAATGAGGACTTACTGTGTCTCCAATTACTGTTCCTCTATAATAGCAGTCAACAACAATTCAGAAGGATATTCTTTCTCATTCAGCTTATACTAACTAGTGAGATTCAGACAATACAGAAAGCTACAATACTGTGAAGCATAATGATATAGTATTTAAAAAAAATTGGGCAGAGAGGAGTGGGAAAAGGTAACATCACTACCAGATGAATCTTGTGAATCACTGACTCCTTATTCCACTGTTCTGTATAAAAGGCACAAAATTCATCCCTTAAAAAAGGAACTTTTTTTTTAAAGATTTATTTATTTGTGCATACAGAACTGGGGTACAGGCCAGAGGCTCAGGGGCAGCGAGAGGCTTCACCAGAGACAGAGTGGAGAACAGAACAGGCAGATCAACGAAGTACACTGCTGAGGGGAGCAGCGGGCGGGCCAGGAGAGGTCTGCCACGCCATGTGGTCACCTCCGGGGCAGGCGGGAATCGAACTCATGCGGAAGTGGCTTTAGATTCTCAGTGCTGCGCTTTAACCCGCTGCGCCACCAGGAAGGGCCCAAAAAAGGAACTTTCAACCTCTTAGCTTGCCCATAAATACCTTTCACACATATCTTTCCATGCACTTTCTTAATCTATGTCTCTCCTCTAACCAGATTTTTATTGTACATAAAATAGGCATTTGAGCATCCTTATATCACACTTCATTTAGAATGTACTTTCTTCTTTCTACAAACCTACATTTTACAGCCAATTTCAAATTCCACCTCATCTAAGTCCATACTAATAATGTTTTCATCTTTCCAACAAAAGCATTTTATCCCAAGTATTTATGCAATCCCCATCACATGTGGGCATGAATAGTGAAATATTGTTTTGACCTGATTCATATGTGCGCAGAACAATAATTTGTGGAATCAGATCACAAATTCATTTTCATTTCTTATTACTCCTTTAAAATGCATTCAGCAAAAGCATATCACACTCTGATGTAATAAGGCAATAAATCTTAATTACAAACAGTCTTTGTTAAAAAATTAGTATGCCTAGACCAACATAGTAATTAAAATCTTGAACTTTAAAGTTGAAGCTCTGTCCCCAGCAGGAGGCTATTTCCAGCGGAAGTTGAGAAAGAAACTCCCATGCTCCCTGACTCTCTCTCACTGTCCCTGCCCCTCATGCCAATTCAAGCTCTAACTGACTCTTCCAAAACTAGGGGAGGAGAGTGAGTGAAGGGATGGAGGCAGAAGAGTTATAGGAAACAAGAGGTTTTTACCTGAGTGTGAACCTCTCTGAGTCTCCAGGTGTTTTACGGCTGACTCTCGAGACAGTTTTCAGGAGTGCACATGTACAGAGGTGTGTGTGCACTTGCGTGTCTATGCACACACTCTGAGACTGTCCTCCATAGCGGGTCTTTCACCTCAATTTTCTGAACAAAATTCTTCTTGTTTGACCACACTTTACCGTATGGGTCTCATACTATTACACCCCACACAGGTGCTCGCAATGGGGTTCTCATTGTCCCTCCATGCCTTCCTCTTGCACTGGGATGCTCTCAAGGCTTTTGAGCCACAAAAATACTCCCACTTTGTTGCCAGAAAAATCCTAGGCATATGGATCCGACAATGCAGTGACATCTCTTAGATGCCAAAGCATCAAGCATCTGGCCCTCCTCCCTCTTTAACTACTGTTCGGAGTCAGACCCAGCCTATTTCATGATGCTGAACTGAAGTGCACAGACATGCTTCCTAACCCCTCTCCCTTACAAGCCTACTTTGACATAATAGAATGGAATATATTCACTTGTTTATATGTATCTTGTTGCCCACTTAGCTATAAATACCTGGATTTAGTGAAGTGCCTAGTTACTAATATACCAGCTGATGTTTGTGGAGTGTGTAAGTATGATTATATAGTCCACAGTTAAAACAGATGATCACTTTTTATATAACCAGAAAAAAATTATGGGGATACCTGTATCAAGATTTACAAAAACCAATAGCTGTGAAGTAACTTAAGATGTGCCTGGAACACCCATCTGTCTTCCTGTCTACAATTAGCTGCAAAAGGACAAAGATCTTACCTGTCTTTTTTAGTAGTCTGGAATAATGATTGGGACAGACGATGTGTAGTACACATAATTAATGAGTGAAGGAACATCACTTTAAATTTTATATTTACTCACTGGTCATCTTCTGTGGCTGAAACATTAACAATTTATTTCTACCCTACATATTTTATACTTGAAAAGAAAGAATTGCTAGAATCTTTTTTTTAAAGATTAATTTATTCATACAGAACTGGGGTACAGGCCAGAAATGTGGAGGGTGAGAGGATTCACCAG
>NW_004567106.1:35940575-36013474 GCF_000260355.1 Condylura cristata | reverse complement strand
TTATATTAAAATATAATAATTTTTAGAAACTTGGGTCAAAGGAAAACGTAATAAAGTACTAGTGAAAGGCAGAAATGAAATAAAAATTTCTTATGTGATTATGAATTATATAATTTATCAGAAGACAGTTAGTTAAGTCTCTAGGTTTCTCAATAGTTCTCTGCAAGATCCATACCCAGCCTCCATGGATCTTGTCACAACTCTCTAAATCTACCCACTAGACTATCCCCAGAATTATCACCTGAGAACATAAATCTTAACATGTTACTCTCTGCTTAAAATTCCCCAAATGCTCTTGTGATATTCAAAAATTCTGTTGCTCTTGGGATACTCAAAAGATATTTTCTGGCTCACTATGATATACACATGTCTTCAGGTTTATGTCTCATTCATTTCAATTCAGATTTCTTCCAGTGAAATTCAACAATTTTCAAGTCTTGTCCTCTCTCCCCCTAGTCCTTCCTATGAAGTAGGAAACTTCTCAGAACTGACTCCCTCAATTAGACTTTTCAGGACTCAATCACAATTCCATTCCACTTTAACCCCCAACAGTGGGTTAGTTCAAGCTCCCTGCACATCCCCTTATTGTGTTTGTTATAACTGTGCAATATTGTCTAAGTGCTAAAAAAAAAAAAAAAAAAAAAAGACCATATACCTGCTTATTCAGTTGTATCACTACTAGCCACAGAAAGAGTAGCACTTCAAAGATCAATAAATATTTATTGAGTGAATGGAAGAGTAGTTAATGTGTCTAGGACTCATTTTCCCATCTTTCAGTTTGGAAAGTGAGCTTTAAGATTCCTTTTAGTCATATAGTTTAAGTAAGTAAACTTCCCAAATCAGAATCAGTATCCTGTTAATAGTGGCCTATGGCCGTGAGATATAAACTAGGATATAGAAGATAACTTTAAAAACTGAGAGGTGAGTAACCTTTCCAAGCAAGTCAGCTGCTTAACTGACTTCCTCTCTTCAGAATTCCCACATGTGGATATACATTTCAGACATTTCCATAAAAGATTCAGAAATTCGATTTGATAATACTAATTCCCACCTGTGCCAGCAATAACACCTCAAGGTGTTCCATTTCATGCAATCTCTGTCACAATACTTCTCAAAATAAAAGTGGCTCACACATTTTCTATACAGCATTTTTGGGAGAATAGGATATATTCAAAAAGAGTTTTTTATTGACTACTTACATGCCAGGTACACCTTATCTACTTTATCTATTTTAACTAATTTAATACTCACAACAGTCCTATGAAGTAACTACTACTACTGTGATTTCCATTTTTCAAAGGAGTAAATTGAGGCATAAATACAAATTTAAATAATAGGGGTATAACTAAGATTTGGACCTGGCAGGATTTTTTTAATTGTATTATTTTGTTAAAGCAACACTGGCTTTCATTACTGTCTATGATTTAGGAGTGTAGGTTCCTACATCTTAAAATGCATGTCATTACACATGCCCTCCACCTAAGCAGTTATAATTCTTCACTGCTGCCCACTGGGCCCTCTCCCCCCTTGTCAGCTCCTTTGTTTGTTTGCTTTATGTTCTACATATGAATGAAATCATCTAGTATTTGTCTTTCTTCTTCAGATTTATTTTATTTAGCATGTCTCCACTTACACCCATGTTGTTGCAAGTGACTAGAGTTCATCATGATTAATTTTCCATTGTATATATGCAGTGTGTGTGTGTTTGTGTGTGTGTGTCATATCTCCTTAAACCATTCTTCTGTTGTCGGGCATTTTGGTTGTTTCCACAGCTTGGCTGTTGTAAGTTGTGCTGCAGTGAACATAGGAGTGCATATACTCATTTGAATTAGAGTTTCTGATTTCTTCAAATAGATACCTGGGAGTAGAAATGCCAGATCATATGGTATATTTATTTTTAACATTGTGGGAAACCTCTGTACTATTTTCCACAGGGTCTGGACCAGTCTCCATTCCCACTGACAGGTCATAAGAGTTTCTTCTTCTCCACATCCTCACCAACAGTTTCTGATCTTTCTATTGCGGGCCATTCTCAAGGGCATAAGGTGGTGTCTCATTGTGATTTTGATTTGCATTTCCCTCATACATGATAATGAGCATCTTTTCATACACTCGTTAGGCTATTAAGTGTCATCTCTGTAGAAGTGTCCAGTTAGCTCCTCTGTACTTATTTAATAGTGTTTGTTTACCTTTTACAGCTATAGCCCATGAAACTGACCAGTTGGCAACTCTCTTTTGTAAAAATCATCCCAAAACTAAAGTGCCTACTATGTAAAAATGATACGTTAAAAAACTTAGAATAACTATGTTGTACTCCTTTATTTGTAAATGAAAAACTCAGCTAGTGGCATTTTGTTCTTTGTTGAAAATAAAAATCGGTAGTGTAGTCAAATAATGGTTCAATTTTCTAATAGTATTGAACAGAATGTTTAACAGTTTGTTTTATTCCCACTAAAAACCTTTTAATTTCAGTAGTTTGAGAGCCAGTAGAATGAAAAGAACTATATTCAGAAACTTAATTCTTTACCATTTTTCTTTTGATCTTCAGAATTTGTTCACTGCTGAAAAAGGCAGAGTGACTTAATTTTAATTGTTCTATTTACAGAGAAGTTAAAGCAAAAAAAATCATCTCCCTTATTTTTTGAGAAAAAATGTTTCAAATTCCTTTATAACAATATAGCAATGATTGTTGCATTGGTCAGGAAGGGGACTTGTCTTAGTTTAGTCCTCTTCTTGAGCATCGGCCCTTAGAGTAGGTATTTGTGCATGTCACTAACCCTTGAATTGATTTATTAAACTGAGTTTACATGTTTGAAAGGGAAAGGTCCAAAGGAGATAATTTCAGGAATACAAATCAAGAAAGACAACTTTGAAAGAATAGTAATTTTGCTTCTTGAAACTGACCTTAAATCCCTAGTTGGAGAACAGAACAGCTTAAAGCAACCTTTTCTCTCTATTCAGAAGTGATTGTGAATTAATTGTGCAGTTTAGCTGAACTTTGCTTTTCCTTGTATCCTAGGAGAAGATCTCTGACAGACTGGGAATTTTTACTTGTTTGTAATGTAAACTCAATATCTAGAGATAGTTCTTAACACCACATGGGCTCATTCGAAAGCTCTAATTCCCAAAACAAACAAAGAGGAAAGGTGAACAAAATATCCACAAGCTAAAGAAAATAGAATGCTTGAAAATCTGTATCTTAATACCTTGGTTTTTGAAACCCTAAGAAAAACCTTTGACAACATTAGAAGTCTGACTACAAAATACAATTTTGTTCATCAATGAAGATCTATGAGACTAGTGGTTTACCTGACTTCATTAGTTGTTTTGGTTATAAAACCACTTAGTAAGAATTCAAACATCTAAGTATAGGAAACATTAAGAATCATTCATTTAAATACTTTAAAAAATATAATAATAATAAGGAGCCTTGGAAATTTTGTTTATTTTGTATATCAACAAGTCTGAGCACCTTTAGTAAAGAGGTATGAACTTTTTCCAGTAAACAGCAACACTGGCAAATATTGATTTTGATAGTAATAATTAAAACATTAGAATTCTGACTTACTCAAACTGGATATTTCCATCCAGACATGTATCTTTCAGTTAGTTAATTACTATTGGCCTTATGTTATTTTATTGGCCACTTACTTTTCTTTAAGATTTATTTTTATTTATTTATGCATACAAGAACTGGGATGTAGGCCAGAAGTGTGTGGGGGGGGTGAGAGGATTCACCAGAGACAGAGGGGGGAGCAGGGTAAGTGAATCTACTGAAATACACTGCTGAGGGGGAGCAGGGGGCGTGACAGGAGAGGTCTACTGCGCCATCTGGGTCAGCTTCCTGGCTGCAAATCAAACTCAGACCACAGTATCTTCATATCTATAACCTGGTAGTGCTGAGACTTTAACCCCTGTGCCACCAGGGAGGCCCTATTGGCCACTTCTTAATTTAATCATGACATTTCTTTATTCACCACTCAACTGCTGTTAATCATATATATCAAATCTGCTACAATGTTAGGTACTAACAAGCAAAAGTAAAACAAAACAAAAAGAGCTCAAAGGTCTTTATTGATATTTTAAAACTGTAGATTTTAAAAAGTAGAAGTGGCAACATGTCATGTACCTAGTTTTCAGGAAGAAATGTGTCTGCCAAGTTCACTGGGGAATGTACCAGCTTCCTTGGATATATCTATGAGTAACCTCCAAATCACCTTCCTTTTCTTTTCCTTAGTAACATGATTTACCTAATTCTTATAACAGAAAAAAATGGGATGTGATGTAAAATACAAAGCACTAGGGTTTAAGCGTAGGAAGACTCGTCTAGTGTAGATTCTTACTATCTTAGTACTTATAAAAATGTCTCCAGTTATTTTTAGTTAGTATATTCATTTATTCTTCCCATAGCTTTGAGCATCTTCTGTGTATTTTGAACTCTGGGGTTGATTCCTGGGACCTGTAGATTTGATTTGAAATAGTTTATGGTCCATGGAAAATGCACCACATGTGTAGGATTTAACTTAAGACTGTGTGCTCAGGACTTTTAAATATTCAAGAGGTACTCAGAAGTACTCAGGTCAAGGTACTCAATGGACTGTAGACTCAGCGAAACCTATTTTCTTGAAGTTAGAAAGAATTTGTTATCATTATGGTGTCAAAGTGTTCTTGGATAAATTTTTTTAGTGATATAAATGGCACTAGAAAATGTACATGATTTCCATTACAATTTTACAGGATAAAAAGCACTTTTACTGACAACGTTGTTCTGAGTATGTATTTTTAAGAACTTGTCAACAATTATTCAAGTAATCAATAAACCAACCAAAGACAGAACCACCACCCATCATAACTGATTTACTAACTACTATAATTCCTTGATAAAGCATAATCTGCACATTCCTTTCACAGTTTAATGTTTCTGTAATTGAGAAATAAATCTGTTTATCTGCACATTTTATATAATATTTGTTTCTAAAAGGTTGCTCTTATATTCATGATCTTACAATGAATGGTATCAGAAAACAGAATAGCTGACAGCACACTAACTTCCTGTCTTACAAACTACATGTTTCATAGTAAATGAACATTTTAACCAAATTTACTTTTAAATGCTTTACACGTTGCTATAAATAGAGTGTCAAACTCCCTTATTTCATGGACTTTCAAACTCCAAAGTCACTAGAAGATACAGGTAAGTAGTGACCACTGAAGTCAAAGACAAGCTAAGTGAAGATGCTATCATGGACACAAACAGAAGTGAATTTCCCAGCAGAAGGTGTAAAGCGCACTGCTGCTGCAAAGGACACGCACTAGCAGAGGAAATGTTGGATCAGTGCTTAACCTATGGACCTAAAAATTAACCAGATCAGTGTATTTAAGCATCTAAATATCATTGCAAGTTACCATGGAGTAGGAAAGTAGAAAACTAAGGTTTGCCGTGAAAGATGGATTTGTGGAAATGGAAGCAGTGATTGCTCCTCACTGCAGAAGTAGGCAAAAGAAATGGAATGGTAGCTGCAGGGGAAAATGGGTCAAAAGAAAATCCATAATGTTTCTGAAATTCAGCTGAATTATCTATCATAATTCCTTGAAACAAGGTTGAAGAAGTTGCCTAAAAACCAGATCAAAAGACCTTTAGACCTTGTTAAGAGTTTTGTTTTTGTTATGCTGGAATGGGATGCACTACCCCGCACCTCCCACCCCCCAAAAAAGCCAGCCACACCCCTGCAAAGACAAGAGGAAACCTTATTGCAAGTTCGACCTTGGCCCAACAACACACCAGAGATACCTGGGTGATAGGAAGAGCCCAGAACAAAGGGAAAAGCAGATTATATGGTCCCTTTTTGGTGCGCAGGCCCCCAGACAAAGAGGTAGCTAGTGATTGGTTTGGTTGGCCTTTACATGGTTTCCTAAATATGGTGAGTTTGGCTTTCGACCATGGCGATTGGATCCCTACACCTTATCTATACAGGAATGCACAAGAATGCAGGTTCCACTCAGGGGGGAGTAAAAGTTTCCCTTGGAATGGCAGTTTTAGGAACATGGCACTGATTATGTTCTTCAGTTTTTAAGATTTTAGACTTAGAGTATGGTAGTCCATTAAAGTTCAAACCCCTTGGAGCTTATCTAGTGGAGGAGAAAGAGTAATCAAATATTTCAAAGAAAAAAAAATCAAACTGCAATGCTTGCTAAAAATAAGAAATATACAAATATGAGAAATATATACACATAACAAGAGGGTTTGACATAAGAAAAAGGAGTTCTTCCATGATAGAAAAATGACAAGTGGCAGATGATAAAGCAACAAAGGTACAAAATCAAGTTGTATTCTGTGGGCTGGGCAGAAACACAGATCCTGTGAAAGGAGACAGCATGACACCTATGAGGAGCTAGCAAGTCAATGTGAATGGAATATTGAGAATAATGAGCAGCATTGTGTATGTTGAGGGCTGTTCTTACACTAAAAACAATAGGAAATCATTCAAGTATTTAAGCAAGAATGGGGTTACTCACTCTCTTATTTCATAAAAACTAAATCTTAACCAGAATATGGAAGAGAACTGAGAAGTCAGATCTGATACAAGTAGACCAGTTCTGGGACTTTCATAATTGTGCAGGACACAAATGATGGTAGTTTGGGTAGAGGTGGCAGGTGTTAAAATGATGAGAATGGATGATTTTAAAGAAAAATCTGGGCCCCTCTGGTGGCACAGCTGTTAAGTCACAGCACTATCAAGTAATTGCCAGTCACTGTAGCCTGAGTTCCATCCCAGCCCAGGGAACTGACCCATATGGTGTAGCAAACCCCTCCTGTCTCACCTGCTGTTCCCCTCAGCAGTATATTTCAGCAGATTTGCCTGTTCTGCTCCCTGCTCTGTCACTGGCAAATCTTCTCGCATACACTCCCACTCCTCCTCCCCTAACTCTGGCCTACACTCAAGTTCTTTATAAATATATAAATAAATAAATAAAACTTAAAAAAAAAGTTAAAAGTACTTGGTGATTTAATGGGTTGTGGACATTAGATAACGTGTTGTTTACATAGTAGTTTAGGGCATTTATAATGAGTTGATTGAAGAATCAGTGGGTATTTAGAGAGTAACTACTTTGATATCAATATATCATTCCATTTATGCAACGCTCAAAATTATGTATGCATTAGAAATAGAGATCAGATTCTCAACATTGTTTATCTCAATTGTTTTTGACACACTATAAAAGAAATAAGGCTTTGTTGATGAATATCCATTGTGTCCTAGGGATTTTGGAACAAACAATGCATTCAGAAACTACACTGGACTCATCCAAAAGGGATGACAAAATCATCTCTACCCAGCACAGCCTGCACAACTGTGGTGCAAGCAGATGAAAGTTGCAGTTGGCTGAGAACCTCATGGAGGATGATTCATCAATACAACCACAAAATTCAACTGCATATTCACCTTCTCCTGACACATGAGTACTAGTAAAACCAAAGCCATGCATGTCATTAATTTCAGTCTTTATTGAACCTCATAGGACAAGGGGTCATGATGGCCTTCTCTTTGGAAAGGTCTTGCCAGAATCATTCAACCAACTGCTTTTAAAATGTTATAAAGATATTTTTTCTTATTTCCCTCAACAAACTGACATAGCTAAAAATAAGACTTCAAAATAAATGTAATACAAGTCTTACAGGAATTTATTCTCAGTATCACCATTGATTGTGTTAGCTGTGAAAGTCTGCTTACAAAGATATATTTTTCATTAGGCAAACAATTACCTGATATATGAGGAAATCTATTTTTTCAGTTGTGTTTTTCTACTGTTACCAAATTGAAAATATTTGAGAAAGAAAATACAGTGAGGCAAATGAGCACTACACTTGATGCTAAAGAACATACTATGGATCCCAATTCTTTTACTGACAGAGGAAAGGAACAAATATAAAAACATCTAAGCATGCCTGGTACTTAGCTTATTAAATATTTGCTAAATCTCTTAAAGCAGAAACATGTCTATACCTGAAACAATTTGTTCACTAATAAATGTTTCTTAATCTTCATTCTAATAGTAATAATACCCCACCATCCAGCAAATTCAACCTATTGTTAATACCATAGAGATATTAATTAAAGTAAGTTCACCAGTGAAGTGATTTCTACTTATCATTTTTTGAATTTTCTTTACAAAGCCCATTGTGAATTTTATAATCATTTCTATAAATCACATCTACCTTATGTTTACAATGACAGTATGTGTGATATCATATAAGAAAAATCAAGATTTCATCTAAATTTTTATTTGGTTAGAAAAGTAGAATACTTCCTGGTTTCTTTCATATTGAAATGCTGTAGCTTTAATAATTTCAGCACTGCAGTGATTATGAAACTAATGCGTATTTTTAAATGTTAAACTCAGAGTGTCAGACGTTTACTTATATTAGACAAAATCTTAAGAACAAGTTTGAGGGCTACAAAATAACATAGGCTGTTAGATATATTTTCTGTCATTCAGTTTGTGAATACTCTTGCCCTCTACTCATTTTTATCTTAATTATATTGTACTCTACTTTCTAAGAGTCTTAAAGTGAGATACAAGAACTTGATGTTAATTACAGAAGCAAGTTGAAATGTATTTTAACAAAAGCATGAGATATTGGAAGTCAAATAATCCCTTTGAGGTTTAATCTTCACTTAATAGGCAGAGGAATCCAAAGTAAAACTGTGGGAAATAAGAACCCATTTTAGAGAGAAAGAATCTTGCATCTCACAGTACAGAACATGATCCGATTAGCTTTCCTTTTCTCTATATTAACTCAGAAAATATCTTACTCATAGAAGAAAATGGAAAGATGCCTTAAGAAATCACACTGTTTCTTTACAGCCACAAACAAGACTCCATTCACAAAGTATAACCTCTCAGGTTAGCACATTTAAGCTTAAGAAAATTAAAATAATCTCCTTAGAACTAATTTGTGTGATAATAGGTATGTTTATAGTATTATTTTTTTTTCCCTTTGAAACCTGAGTACTGTCAAATGAGGAATTTTTAATTTAGAAATCTATATCCCTTTCTGGAAGACAAAGCTTGATCTTTTGAAGCTAAATTTTTTTCTTATTCATGTTCTACTCATTTCAGAACCCCCCTTTCCTAATGACTTGCAGTATCCAAACCAGTTATTGTTTTGTTTTGTTTTTATGAGAAAATTAGTTTGTTTTTGAAGTACATTTTGCTAAAAAGATAGATTGAGGCACTGATGAGCTTCATGGTATTTTATCAGGACAAATTAGCAAACTAATTCAGAGATGCAACCCCCTGATGAGTGTGCTCTTACCTATTCTCATTGCTTCTGTTTATTCCATATGGATACCTGTTCCTGGCAAGTTATCCACTTAGTGATTTTCTTGCCAAAATTCACATCAGATATTTTGTTGTATAACTTAACTACCCAGAATAAATCTTTGACGCTAAGGTTGTCATAGGAGACTATGAAATAATACGAGTAGGAACATTTATATAAAGCATATTTCTTTCCGGAAGTTTGATCTCATTTTCAAGCTCAGTACCTCTGACAGGAAGGAGGCAGCAGGAAGCAACTTATCAAATCAAAGACTTGTGGATCTTCTCTATTGCAAATGTCAAAATCCCTCAAAATTGTTTTGTAAATGACAGATGTTCTACATAAACCAAGTAACTAACAATGCAGTATTTTCACATCTGACCGGAATAGTAGAATGCCTACTGGCCGGGATTGTTATAAAATTAAGGACAGAAACAGTGAATGATTCAACTATTTGCTAAAACAGAGAGGAAATACCTGCGGTTTGAAGTATGTATCAAATAATGATTGCTTTGCTTTAGTTAGGGAATACAGATGCATACTACAAAAGACTCTCAATTTATACTTTAGTGTTGTTCTGCTGTGCTACCTACATTTTTCTGATATCATCAAGTAGAGAAAGGTTATTCCAATATACATGTGGCAGAAATTTAACAGTTACATTAGTTATCTATGGTCGATTTTTGAGTAGAGCAAAGCATAACATTTCAGCCACTCTTAGAGCATGGAAGCCCACGTTGCTTTATTCTGCTCTCAAAAGACACTCCCTGGAGTGGGAATTGATACCTGTGTAAAACTGAGTTAGCTCAAGCAATGAGCTACCAATCGTTCATGTATTTTGGCCTTATATTCTATATCAATATGAACTTTGATTAGGCTCAAATTTCCAGGAAACTGAAAAAATTCTCAGCACCTCAAAAGCTCTGTTCCTGGGGGCCAATTGGAGCATAAGGTATGACGTTTTTTATGCCAACCCCCTTCTTTTTTTTTGTAAATTGTAGCAACTATTCACCAGACCTTCCTGTAACTTTCACCCAATCAACAAACAGGACCTTTAAGCAGACACTGAAGGGAACTGAACTACTGCCTTGAAGAGAAATTTAGATAGCCCATCAGAGCCCAGCCCCACACCCTGTTTTTGTCACTCCTCCCTCCCTTACCCTGCATGTCCCACCACTCCATTCCTCCAGTTCTCCAAGCCAGAGCCTGTTTGGTAGGAAATTTTTGCAGTTTTTTTGCTACAAGTGAAATATAAGTGATGTCATTATACTCTTAACTTAGATCTACCTATTAGATTGTTGATCTGTTTTTGTATGTCCTGATTATTTCAGTTGCCTGTCATGTTAGTAGTAGCATATTATAATATGCTGCTTGCTACTCTCCTGACAAATTAACACTTTCTAAGGATTCTTCTGGTTTCCAATGAAAGGCTGAAAAGTCGACATTTTTATTTTTGATTTTAGTCTGTAGGCTATCAATCATGAATATATTTAAGTAATGAGCCTGTGTGTATTCATATGAAAATGTACACACCTTCCCTCACACACACTAAGTAGCTATCAAGGAAATAATTCTCTTTTCATTCCTGTTGGCTTTAAAGTGATTTCAATTAATTCCAACCACCCCTTCCCCACCCCAATTGGTTGTTTGGATGGGTTTAACACCCTTTGATAGTGTTGTTTGGGCTTTTCTCTCACATGCTAATGAGTCATTCACTTAAGCAGTCACAACTTCATATAATCCTTGGGCAGTTCTCACACTTTCTAATGACCTTCTTTAAATAGCAATGCATCTTGGTGTGGGGGGAGGGGAGAAGAAGTGAATTACTGTCTTAGTGTAGACTCACTCTGAAAATAGATTTGTGTGGCTGACTGTTCCTATTCTAGATTGAAAAAGAGAAACATTCCTAGCTGCCCTATACAAACTATCTACTATGGATCTATAGCAAATTACCGTGGTTCTGCTACAACCATGTTGCTCACCAACTGGTGACTAAGTAGGGCAGAAATCTTCTCCCAGGAGACTTGTCTCATCCATTAGGTTCTCCTTCAACATGCTCGTCATAAATATCCCAAGATAAAGCCGTTATGAGTCCTTGCTTCCTTCCAACTTTAACTTGGGTAAAAGGAGAAAGATGGAAAAAATTCCTGTCTTATTACCCCCATGAGAAGGAATATTTTTCTGTGAGCCTTCTAAGGTTAACAGGACTTTTTCAAGTAACTTTTCAAAAATACCTACAAGGAATATGTTATCTCTGATGGAAAAATTAAAGACAAATTGAATATACTAAAGTAGCAAATCTCTATCTCAGCTGTATATTGGCATCACATTTAAAAACTCTATATTCATACCACACTATTCCTCATCCCAGATCATAAAATCAGAACTACTGGAGGCTTCTATATTCTTCTTACCTTCCTTACATTATTACAATGGACAGCCAAAGCTCAGAAAATGGCATTGCAAACTAATGAAAGAACGAATGGAAAGAACATGGAGACACCACAGGTGAGCTTCTGCTGCTCAGACCTTTATTCAGCATCGTTCTGGGTTTCCTATCACTTTTATTGAAAAATTTGTGCCATACCTAGAATAATAAGTCTTTCAGCTTAACTACCTCCCCCTTTTTTTAAAAGTTGTTGTGTTATTCAAAATTTGCATGTCTATGAGCTGTTACTACCATCAGTGTGGAATAAGCATTATTTTGCCTTCCAAAGGTATTAGCATAGCTAGTAGTAACTATGAACATTTTAAAAATAATATTTGTGAAATTTCTTAGTGATCATCAATTTTTTTTCTTTTTATCTTCTCCACTAAATTGATTACTACTCTGTCTAAAGAAAAGCCCAATTAAAATATGTGTGTGTGTGTGTGTGCTCGTGTGTTTGTAAAAAAGTTCTTAAAGGACTGTCCTTTAAGGCAAAAGTTATATGAAAATTAATGTAAGTGCAGAGTATGTTTAGTCACTCTTTTTGTATCTGTACTTAGTCCTATAATCCAGTAACTCCTAAACTTTCTGCAAGTTGGATCTGTCCCACCACTCTACTGAATGGTTTCTTCCTCTCCCTAGATCCACAACATAATCTTACTCCAACGATCACTAAATCCAACAACTTCTTCTCAATTGTAAGACTCTTAAAACATTCTATAGTCCTATTCCTACAATGTATCCTTTAAAACATTTCAATAACCCTGGTTTGTACATCTTTACCTTACTCAGTCTTTGCAAAAGTAATTTACAAACGTCCCTCTCTGGCTGTCTCCTCTTTCCTTTAAAGACTAAGAAATATACCAAGGCTTACAAAATTTTGTATCCATGTGATTGTACATATTGTTAACAACGAAATCTGCAACTTTCATCTTATTCTCCAAGAATTTCATAACTCAAATAGAATAAAGAATATAATAAAGTCAGAATCTTACACACTTCTGTGATTACGAACATCACACCCTCTAAGCAGATAATTTCTATCATTCCGCATCTAATCTTTCCACACTTCAGATTCTTATTTCCTAATTTCAGTCAGGCAGTTCTACAAGATATACAACTAGTCTCTCAAATCTACCTAATCTACCACCACCTCCTCAAGATTTTTCAGATGCCCAGTTATATGGCCTTGGAAATCCAAGAGACTATCTCAAGAAACCCACATCTTAAGTCAAGAAATCTAGTTGATTTGATGTACAATTGGTCATCCCCTCAGTCACCATTCTGCTTAAGAGCCATATTTCCCCAAAAGTATCATAGTCTTTTTATCTCTAATTTATCAGATTCCCTTCAGTTTTTCCCATCCTAATTATCCTACTCATCTTTCAAATCAAACTCTCTAAGTTTCCATTCCAATTATGTTTTCCCCCTGTTTAAATTTTGTATTGGCTCCCCTTTTCCTATTTAATTATCCAGGCATTCAAGTGTTTACTGGATGGTCCTAATTTATATCCCCATGCTCATTTCCATTCTCGAAATATGTCTGTGTTTTCTTGGCCTCTAGATGTTGCTTATGTTATATTCAGAATAAAGTATACACTGCCCCCATCACTTCCTTCAAAAATCTTACTAGTCCAATGAGGTTTATCTCAAATGCATCCTTTAAGAAGTATGTTCAGCTTCTGAAATATGAACTATCTTTCCTCTTCTGTTTCTTGACCAAAAAAAAAGAAGAATATTGAAGGGTATGTTCATCCCTCAACACTTAGATCTAAAGTTGCCCACTGCAAAGTAGTTTTTTTTTCCACTCCCTTGGTTTCCTAAACTCTCCCTTTGATAATGTTTCTGCAACAAATTTTACCTCTTACTTAGCACTTATTTTATTATATGGTTCCAATATAGTCTTGTATATAACTTACCAGATTTTCAATACTCAAAGATGAATAACACTTCTTGTCACTTTAGTTTACTATTTAGCATGTAGTAAGTATACAACAGTAAGTACCTCTCAATTATTGATCTACTCTTGTGTTCATAATTTTTTATTTCTATTAAATTTCATATTTAGATTTTCCTATTTTCCTATTTGCTACCCTCTATACTCACACAAGTTATCTGATAGTAGAATCCATCTTATCACATATTCAGTAAGATCTGGTATAATAAGTTGAATTATTCAGGTTATTTGAGAAAACTTAGAATATGTCAACATCAGGAATTGCTTTAGTCTAGAGGTCCATCAGTAAGTCAGAACAATCTCCAATCCTTCCATTTCTTTCACTTTCTGATTTCCACGTCAAATGCTCTTCTGTTTCCAGAAATTTCCAACCCTTGCTCCACTTCTTTCAGACTATTAGCCTTCCCTTAGCCCATTCCTCTTTCTTTCTTAATTCTATTTGAATATTACAGTTAATCATCTGAACTATTCTCCTTGTGGCACCCTTAATTCTGTAAGTATCCTCTACTATTTACTGATCTCACCACCAAATAAATAATCTCAAGAGTAATATAGGACTACTGGAAACTAATCAACCAACCAAAACTATAAATAAGTGTGCCTTAAATAGAAAGAAGCCCTAATTTTCCCACTGCTGAAAATTAGGGGTTTTTGTTAATTTTTTGTTTGCTTTTTCCTATCCCTGCATAAAAATCTCAGCCAGGTAGCATAGAATTTCTAATCCATCTGAGGTAATAAAATTTCTAGTCCATTTTAAAAGACATCCAACCCAATGTAAAATCAATTAGGCAAATATAAAGCCTCTTCCTTGTTTAGTGTCTTTGACACTTGGGTGGATTGCAACAGAGGAGGAATTGCAACTAGCATCTTTTCTCTTCACACTTTGTTCCTTTCTCCAGCCCCCCATTCCATTGAGGTATTGTTCTTTCCACAACTGGACAAAGGTTGGAAATAAGGCAATAAATGAGCAATAGAAATGTGTCTTGTCAGGTGCATTTGTGATTTGGTATAAGATGCTTCTGTTGCTAACACATATCCAAAGATGACTGATGATGCCCATTGGAAGCTAGAGACTTCTGTCTACTACAGACTTCTATACTTTCATAGCTTTCCTTCATCCCAAATGGATGCTTGGAGCAGACTTCCTTTTAAAGATATTAATGGCTGGCTACCTTGTTGAAGAGCCCATCTGATAAACAGAAAACCCAACTTACATTACTGATGGGGAAATACAAGCCCCCAAAGGATCCTCTGGTCTTGTTTTGCCAGCTCCAGTCATCACCTTATCTCTTGACTCATCACTTACACTTTAAGGAATGCAAGTCAAGGTTACTTGTAGTTTTCTCAAATGCCTTTCTCTCACTTGGATTAAAACATGCAAAATCACCCCACCTCTGTGGGTATCTTGACAGGTGAACACAGCCAAAATCAACACTTTCTAATAGAGTACCTCTTGTTCAGTAGCTCTTCAAGCAATATTGACTTCTCTGACATTCAAGAAAAGTGATAAACTAAGGGTCACAAAAACAATTTCATAAACTTTCAACATGTCTTGCATAGGTAAAGTATTGTTGCAGACTTTAGGGCTCAGCTGAACTGTAGTAAAAATGGTCCCATCAGCATACAGTGTCATATTGCCCTACGGTATTATTCGCTTCAAATGCATGGCCTCCAATCATCAACAGAGTACCAACAGTATCCATTTATTCTTTTCATTGCTCACCTTGTTCTTTGTGCTCCCAATACACTATTTCAGATCTTATTCTCCTACCTCAAATCTCATCACCTTTACTAGAAACAAGGTGGCCATGCCTCCTACTTCATCTGGAAAACTTGCACCAAGAATAATTCCTCTCAACTGTCCATCTATATCAAAAGTTCCCTAATATGCAAACCTATTCCTGCCTTCTTTTCCTCAGTGCCAAAGAATGAGTATAACTTTCTAACATTGAAAACTAAACCATCTACCTTTTCAAGTTTTCCCAACCTCTTCAGATAGTCTACATTTCCACCTGAGATGTATTTTATATGCCAACTTCTTCCAAGTTGCTTCCTTGGACAACTGCTTGTCCCACATTATGGGCATTTCTTAAAGGGTCATATCTGTGCTTATCATTTCAAATACTTCCTGTATGCTCACAATTCCTAAATTCCTACATCTTCACTAACGGGTCTTTTTCAGATATTCTATCTGGACATCTCATAGGCATTTGAAACTTGGTGTACAAAGCTCACTGTGCTCTCTCTCCAAAAACATGCTCCTTCCCCATGTCATTGCATTACCACCTCCCTGATCACCCAACCACAAATTGTGTGACTTCATCTTGACTCCTGCCTTTAGCTCCACATTTAGCCATCTTCTATGACCAAAAGATTTTAACTACTAATATTTTTTATATCTGTTCCTTCTTAACCCATCTTTACCTTGCTTAAATAGACCTTTATCATTTTTAAGCTGGTCTACCATAAAAGTCGTCTATCTTTCCTACCTGTATTGAAGTCCTGTATCCCTAAAAATAAAAGTATATTAACAAAATTAATCTATCATGTAACTGGTTTGTCCAAATTAAGTCATTTGAAACAACCCTATACTTATTATTTCACACAGTTTCTGAAGGTCAGGAATTTAGAAGTAGCTTAACCAGGTAGATCTGACTTAGTTTCTCTCCAAGCTTGCAGTCAGGCTGTGAGCTGGATCTACAATTATAGGACGGCTGGCCCAGGACTGGCAGGCCTTCTTCCCAGTTAGTTTCCTCACATGGCTCCTGGTAGGAAGCCTAGTTCTGTTACAAGGGACTTTCCACAAAGCTGTGTGAACATTCTTAAACATGGCAGCTTTCCTCCCCAGAACCAGTGATCCAAAAGAGAGTAAGAGCAGGGAAGAATTTGCCATAACTTTTATGACATAGCTCTGAAGTTATACACCATTAATTCCACCTTTTTTTGTTAAAAGTGATATATTACATGTAATCCACATTCAAGAGAAGTTAAATTGGGCTTTACCTTTGAAAGAAGGATCATTAAAGAATTTTTAAATACCTTTTGAAAGTATCACCATCATCCTTCCTAAAACTTTCCAAAAAATCTATCAAAGCCATCAATCTATCAACGTCATCTCACCTGCTAAAAACCTACCACCCACAAGTTACAGAATTTCACTGCATAATTTGCAATACTCTCAGTGATCTGACCCAGGGTATGCTTGCAACTTCAGTTCCCATTACTCTACTTTCTTATAATATCTTCTAAAAGCATGAAATGCCTTTTTGCTCTTTATACACTGTTGTTTTCTTGATGCCAAGACTTTTCTCAGGCTACTCTTCCTATGCAAAATTTCCTGTTTTTTTATAACTAACTTACTATATTCACTATTAAAATTTAGACAGGTTTTCTTTATATAAATAGACTACAGACTCACTGAGAGCAACATGTGCCTTATCTTATATCTCTGTATACAAAGAATATACAGAGCTAGCTGCTGTGACTGCTCCTAAAACTTTAGCATATATCTCTGTTTTAATAACACATTTTATTCATGTGCTTCTTGGAACACCAAGAGCGTAATCAAGATGATCTGACATTTTCTGAATAGATAAGTCCTTTCTAGAAAAATACCACCTTTAGGCAATATTTATAGACCAAGACTACTATATTCAGCAGAAGTGGTAAACTATGCTCAGTTATACATTTTTAAGAAAAACACTGCCTTCCTGCTTCCAGAACATCTGTCTCTGCCAGATTTGGTAACTTCAAAATAATCAGGAGGTAAAACACAAATAATTCCACCCTAAGAACCAGAAACCAAACCCCAGGTTACTAAGAGCTAATATTCTCGCAGGGTCCTAGAAAAGAGGCAGTAACAATGGGCAGCCTGCGTGGAACTTAGCAAGTCCTTGGTGGTCTTGCCAATGTGATCCAGCATGGAAGGGAGCTGTTGTAATCAACATTCTGAAACCATTAGCCTAAAGAATTATAGTCTAAATAGAATGATAATATTGATTTCTAGTAAGATCTGATTTCCTCATGTTCTGGGTAGAGGTCTAAATCTTAAAAAATGAGGAAATAGATTATTCCTGCAAAAGGAAGCATTTAATTTTTGATGGAGTTTGAAAGGTCTCTTTTTTTTTTTCTCTGAAGTATATTCAAGGAATAAAGACACTGAAAATAACTCACAAAATAGATTTTTTAGATAGTATATTTAAATTCTCAAAGTGGTAAGAACTATACTTACCCTTTTAATTCTTTCAGTAGTGAAAAAGATACAAGAGGTCAGTGCTGGAGAACAGAAGCAGCAGTAAATAACATCTCAGATGTGCGAAGGACACACTGCATCAGGTGCTTCATTGTTCCATTTGGAAAAAATAAAGACAAAAAGCCAAAACTCTGAAACCTTCGGGGTTTTTATTTTCAAGCTAAAGCTCTCAGCAGAAGCTACATAAATTTCATCAATATGTTTATATGATTCTAAGCCAAGAAATTCTGTAAAGATTACCAAAGTATCTGATGTAGCTTCTGGCAAGGGATAAAGCACATCTCACAAGGACCTGGGGGAAAAATGTCTGTCAAAAGAGTTGCTGATATAATGAAGAAGATTTTAGATTAAAATCTGAAGAGAAGACAAATACTCTGATAAAAATACAAGGCTGAATAGCTTCAAAAATAATACATATGATAATAGAAAAAACTAACAGAAGAAGACCGAGTAATGCTCCCTTTAAAAAAAAAAAAAAAGGCAGCAGGATGTGTGAAAAATATAGCCTCAAATCAATAAAAATACCAGTAGAGGGAATAACTAACATAACAAATTTTGTTTTGAGCTATATCTAATCTCATAAGTATATTCTAATTTCAACTGTACAACTAATGATGACAATATTTAAATAAAAAAAGATATAAGGTGTCACAAAACATTAAACTGGATCAAAGATAAGTTTCTCTTTAAAGGAGATCATGATAAAAGAGATGAAAAATTTATTTGGATAAGCATAGAAGAAAAGAGGCAGAAATGCTACTGGGAGTTAGGCAATAATGTGGCCATATATTTAGATGAAGTATATAGACAAAGCTTTTTCTAACAGAATATGGTGCAGAGGTGAACTGATGACAGAGAGAGTGTTTAATTTTCATCTGCTGGAAATCTGATATATCTAATTAAATATAATCTGACATAATGATACCTAATATAGCCGTGGCTTGGATTCGCCATTCCTGCCTATTCTTTAGTCTTCAGTCTTGTCCTCCACAACAGTAGGCATTCAGCCTGCATTATCAGTCTCATACATTCATAAACGATTCTTCATTGACACAGAACATGTATATGAATCTCAAAGGCAGCAGGGGTCCTATGAACAGGACCTGGCTGGGGTCTGAAGTATCCTTCTACCTGCTAATTATCTCTGAGTTCTCCCCAACTCTCTGTGCACCTCCCCATTTATACGAATTCATTTGCACTCAAACTCTGATTAAAGACCTCAGCTAGAACAAAATTCCTAGTTTTTACACTATAACTGTGGCACCTTGACTTCTTGCAAACTATAACTTTTTAGAAGTAGTCCCAGAATTCTAGATTCTCAATTACCAACTAATGTCCTGCTTAAATCCCGTTCTGTGGAGACTTACTTCTTTTCATGTGGCCAAATCACACTCTTTAGTTCCGGATTCCCCTTTTATTCCAGCGGCCTATTAAAGTCAAGCATGTTTGTCACCAAACCTGTACAAGATATGTTAATCTGCTCTGAACTCACTCCTTTAGAAGATCCTTGAAAAATATTTATCAAAAAACAGGCATACCATAAAAGGAAATTTCTAAGATCTTTATGAACTCTAAGAGTTGAGTTTATAGGCCTGGCTGAGAAGGAAGAACTGACTGGGAAATTAACGAGTGGTTCTAAAGGAGGTAAATATGTCACCTAACCAGATAAATACACTCTTAGTTAGGAAAGAATAATTCTGAAATTCCTGAAAAATAGGAGACTTTTGATGAAAAAAAGTCTCATAGGAGATGAGAAAACTCTAATATTAAATGATGACTGTACAATTTTAAGTGATCACATGAGGAAAAATAAAAAATCATTGAAATAAATTATTACTGCTAACTAGGGAACTATCCAGTTAGGTAAGAGTTTTAAAACATTATAATATTCAGAGGGCCTCCCTGGTGGCACAAGGGATTACGTCTCAGCACTATGAAGCTATCCACAGCTACTGCAGCACGAGTTCTATACACAGACAGGGTATACATGACCTGTATGGTGCAGCAGACCTCTCCAGTCTCACTCACTGCTCTCTTTAGTAGTGTATTTCAGTAGATCTGCCTCTTCTACTCCTTACTCTGTCTCTAGTGAAACCTCTCACCACTTTTCCACCCACACCTCTGGCCTGTAACCCAGCTCTTGTATGCATAAATACATAAATCTTAAAAAAAAAAATAGGGAGTGCAAAATATCAAAAGAGCTTACATTTTCCCAAAATGAAGCTGGTAAGTTAATTCTAATATAATAATAAATCGTGAACCAATTAAAATATATTACATATAAATATTGCATGGAAAAATATAAATTAAAAAAGCAGGGTAGAAATGTGAATATGGGCCCTCCCTGGTGGCGCAGCGGATTAAAGCACAGCACTGAGAAGCTAAAGCCATTTCTGCATGAATTTGATCCCCACCTGCCCGGAGGTGACCACATGGCCTGGCAGACCTCCCCTGACCGGCCTGCTGCTCCCCTTAGCAGTGTACTTCATGGATCTGCCTGTTCTGCTCCCCAGCCTGTCTCTGGTGAATCTTCTCACCGCCCCTGGTCCTCTGGGCTGTACCCCAGCTCTGTATGCGAACAAATAAATCTAAACAACAACAACAAAAAAGAAATGTGAATATGTCCATAACTAAAGATATTATATTCATACAAATGGAGAATATTAAAATATAAGCTATTACTTCTAGATGGTAGAATTTCAGTTAATTTTTATTTTTTATGTTATTCTTTATACTGGCCTCTGGTTATCAAATTTTCTTCAGTAAAGAGTCCTTTATAAACAGGAAAAAAACATTTTAAAGGTCATGTACAAAAGGTAAAAGACAGCACACACAACCACAAATGGAATACAAGTGAACAGTACAAACCTTTAAAAACAATGTCAGGAGTGCAGAAGAATAACTCAGGCTTATGAATAATGCTAAGGAAGATGAAAAGACTTTTGAAAGTTATGTTTAAAACAAGAAGAAAAAATGGATTCTATTCATTCCCCCAAACAGAGAGGGTTATGTTAACAGAGCCTCTCTTTCTTTGTCAAAGCAAATGATTCCATTGGAAGGACAGCACATGGCAAAGGAGGAGAGGAAAAAGTGTAGCACTTAAGAATACTATAAGGAAACACCTCTGTTAAATGATCTCACATCTCCAATTCCATGACTTTTACTATCCAGGAGAAATTTACAAATATAATCATGATGTGCCAGATATCATCTCTGAGAAATTATAGCAATTAAGAGTGATAAGAGTACCTCCCTGTTGGCACAGGTGTAAAATCTCAGCCCTATCAAGTTACCTCCAGGCATTGCAGGATGTGTTCAATCCCCAGCCAGGGAGCTGACACACATGGCACAGCAGACCTCTCCTGTCTTGCCTGCTGCTCCCCTCAGCAGTGTATTTAATTATTTCTTCCTGTTCTGCTCCCTACACTGTCTCTGTTGAGTCTTCTCATCACCCCCCTCCCACCCTACCACCTCTGGACAACACCTCAGTTCTTGTAACAAAAATAGATAAAATAAATGTTTTTTAAAAAGTGATAAGCAATTATGGACAAATATTTATCTACTTTTCAAAAAGGACATATAGAGATGTGCTTTACCGAGACATTATAAAAACTGTATGTAATGATCTTACCCTCATTTTCTAGATTGAATCTTTAAGATTTTAATTACTTAGGTCACATGGAGCTCTTCAATCAGAATGCTAGCAATGTAAGGCAAGTGTCGTTAAGTGTAAAATGTGCTTCATACATCAATACTTTCTCCAAGGTGAGACAAACAAGGTACATGACTTCCAATTTCTTTCTAATTCTGGAATTCCATGATAAACAATGATTTCCTTGATTTCATGTGGCATTTGGATATTTCTTATTATCACTGTGGGCAAGATAGATCAGTGTTGACTAGAAAATAATAGGCTACAAGGAACTATTACTGGTTGGATAAATGGCCCACATCATGTACCACATAACCCTGAGTTCACCCTTATGGTATCAGCCAGGCTGTCTCATCTCTGGACCGATCACTTTACACGATTAAGATGATAAATATGTAGATGACAGGCATATAATACCTATAGGTGTTAATTTGTGGAAGGAAAGATATTTGTATTCACTAGATTATAAAAGATTTTGAAAAGTTATGTGACAAAGCTAACAGTATATACACATGTATAAGTAAATACTTTTAAAAGTAGGTAGAAAAAGACAGAATCAAGGAACTTCCTAACTAGCATTTCCCATGCAAAAGATCTAAAGACTCTAGTTAGCTGCAAGAGCAACAGAGCCCACAGCATGACCAAGATGTTAGGTGGTAACACTGAGCGGTCCAGAGGAACCGAGGCAGAAGTGAACAGTGACAGACACTTTCAAATCCTCCATTACCCACAAGGGTAAAAAAAAAAAAGGATACACTGAATGATGCCCCATAGCTTAAAAGAGAAGAATCATTTTTATTGTTTGTGGTAAGTAGTTAGAAAATACAAGGAAGTGATGATGCTGGAACCAGGGTTGCCCAACCATCCTTCCTACCACCCCTCCCCCAACCCTTGATGTCTCCTTGGACACTCCTGGGTTGACTGTCCTACGGCCTGTACTTTATTAGCTTAATTTCCCTAAAATCTGCCCAGAAATTTCATATTTAATCATCCAACTGACTTATTTCACCAAAGAAGACAGTTACCTAAGAACAAGAATCATACTATTTGAGTGGCTAGATCAAGGGAACTAGTAAAGACATACTTACTGCCAATTCATTTATTCAAATGAATGAAACAAAATATATTCAATGTGACAGTTCTCTTTGCACACAGAGTAAAAAGAATCACAACATTTTAAAAATAAAACATTTTCCAAAAGTGGGCTTTGTTTATAGAATGTGAGTGTGCAAACCAGGCAGGCAGTGGCCCCATGTTGCATCCCACTAGCACACGCATTTCTGCGTGCCACATCTTAAAAGGCATCCGAGGTTCTAGAAACAAGAAATCATGGAGTTAAAGGAACAACAAAGCATGAAGACTGCTGAAGAAATCACAATCATTGGGGGGGGGGGGCAAAGATTTAGGAGAAATACCATTATCAAACTAACACATTTTAAGATTTACTTATGTACTTCTTCAGAATATCACCAGAAGAGGAAAGCCTTCATGAGCAAAACATGTAAAAGGTTCATAATAACACAAAACACAAGCCTCCAACATTGAATTCCTAAATGCATACATATATGGATGGTAAGACAACTAACAGGGCAGTATTACCTCTACCCCAAAGTTACACCAGCCCCTAAAATTCTTTACTCTTGTTCCTAGCTGCCCCCATGCAGGCCTGGGTGGACCCTTCTTAATTCAATACAGCCCATTTTAACTAAAGCACATCATTTGACAAAAATCCTTCTTCCTTTGTACCCTATACAATAACTGAGATAAATTAAAGTTTTCAATAAGAACTTATTACTACTAAATGACTGCTGAGAAAGAATGATCAGAGATATCTTAAGACCGCCATAAATAAGAAACTCAAGGTTCTGGGTAAATGTAGCTGACATTTTCTGAGCTCCCAGTGCCATCTTATTCCACTTGCTCTCAGGTACTAGCTACACTTCAGCCACCCAGAACCAACAGTTTCAAGCTCTCTCAGACTCTCCATGATGCCCAAGTCCTTATCTGCTTTCAGACAGCGCCACTAATATACCATTCCCCTTGACAGCCCAGATCAAAACAATGAAGCCTCGCTTCCCAATAGCTAGGTGCCTCTGCCTCAATCAGCGACACAGGTTCATTATGAAAACTATGTCTTCAGGAGGCACAAATATCATCACATTTGGATAGCAAGAATGACCCACCCACCTGGAAAACAGGATGATTTGTTTCTCACACTATCTTTCAATATTAGAGCTGTCACAAAACTGATACAATAAACTCCCTAATGCAGAAAGATTTTCAGCAGAAGTTTTGGTACCCACAAGGCATTATGTCAGCAGGATCTCCACACTGGCCAAGAGGGTTGAGTCACTTAGATTAATGCTAATACTCTAACATCTAAGATTAAAAGATGCTCTATTTTATTTGCATTTTCTTTTTCTGTAGCTATTTTCTATGTTGTGTCACGTTAGTGCAATTAAATAGAAAAAATTAATACATGAATGTTTCTGATCATCTATTAGGAATGAATATACTCTTTATGTATGTGTCTACATTGTTTATCAAAAATTCCAATTGTAATTTAGGAAAGTACCTGGTGTCTGGGATTAAAGAGGGGTAGGGACTTCATAGCAATAGCCAACGCATGAACAAATGGAGGCATCATCCATCATCTAACCTATGCCTCAGGAAATTTATACATTCTCCGGCATATATTCAAATTCTGGGTGGCATCTTACCTCTGGGTTTTCCAGGCTCTAGCTTCTCTTCATGACTCTTAGATTTCACCTCCATGATTTCAATAAGCTTAGACATAGTAACAAAGATAAACTAATGTAGAACTAGCCCTGCATCTCAAAGAATAACCCACTTAAAAGCATGAACCTGGGCTGTATTCTGAGAAAAAGCAATCTTCTGATAAGAGGGTGGTGCACAGCAGCCAAGACCCTGTGTCAGTAGCAAAGAATCACAGGTACTGACAAAGCAAGCAGTGGAGATTAGAGACATAATCTGAAGTTTACACTCTGCCCCAATGAGTTCATTTTCAATGGTTACCTTATTAATTCTAACATCAGAGCCTAGTGTCTTCAGCAAAAAGACTGTTCTTTTTTTTTAACCACATAAAGTAGTTAAGTATTTCTTACTCTTAAATAATGCATTTACAGAGCTAGGAGTATAATACCAATTTGTAGATAAGTAGGTCTGTTAACATTTTTGCTTTTAAGTGATTGCCGATATATGTATATGCGATCTTTGATTATCTAAGCATCTTGTCTATATCTGAAGTTGTAAAAAATAACAGACCTAAAATATGATGCATGTCAAAATCATGCACATATAACATTTGTATTTTACATGAATGCCATCACAATATTAAATAATCCAGAGCTTGTGTGATTTGCAAGTCTGTGTACACAAGATCAAACAAATTACAAAGAAAGTAATGACCATTCGATTCAGGTTAATGCATACTTAAGGGATATTCTGCTTATTAAATTTGGTTTTGCATTGTTTTAGTTTACACTTACATTATTTTCCTGTTGGGGGAACTCTGGTGGAGCAGTGAGAAGGATTAGGAAATCAAAGGCATATTGCCGTGATGCAGAAAAGCATGCAGCACGCTCCAAACTGAACTGGGTTCAAAGTTCATATTAAAAGCAGTGAACTCTTCACTTGCAAATTATCTTTTATGTAATATATATACTGATTCATCAAACACTCTTTATCCATTCATTCAATAACTATTTATTGAACTCTTGTGACGAGAAGGAGCTTGAGGTTCTTTCTCTCAAGATATTCACAGAAAGTAAGAAAAATAAGATGGGTTTAAAAGGAAATCAGTGTTTCAGGTGAAATGATGCACCTGGAGTGCAAGATGCAGGGAAGTGTGTGTAATTCAATATAGACAAAACTTTAGTATGAGACAGAGAAAAGCAAGAGCCAAAGTAGAGAATGGTTTTGTCCTTACTTGCCATGCTGAGGGGCTTAATTTTTTGTCCTACAGGCGCTGAAGGGCCAAGATACTAAAGGAGATGGCGTTTTCAAATTTTCATTAGGACAAATCACTCTAGGCAGCAGTTTGGGGAAAGAGCAGATCACAAGTTAGCAGGTCTGCTGGGAGGGCAGACGCCAAAGTAAGGTAGGTGAGAAAAGATGGGGTTTGAACTAAAACAAACAGGAAAACTATGGCAGCAAAAAGACAAGGAAGTATCTCGTCAGCTATGAAGGAACTTCATGCCTCAGTCGATGTAGATAAGACGAAGGGGTCATGTGACCCAGTATCCACATAGTCTTGCCATCAATGGTCACTGAGGTGGTACGGGGGGATGGGGGAGATTTGGAGTTCCTAAGGAGGGGAGAGATGTGCCAAAGGAGCTCACCAAGGGAGCTACATAGCAGAAGTGTACAAACCATTCCCATCTAGGTGAGAACGGGAATCACTGAATTGGGCAAAACTGGCACATGAAGTTTCACTGGAGAGTGAGACTCAACAGGTGCTAAGAGAGCTGGAGCGGGCAGGCCACCACTTCCGTGCCTGGGGAGCCTGAGTAGAGTCTCAACACATGGGAAATCTGGAGAACAAGTCAATGACTTCAGGAGAGAGGAGGCTTTGGAAAGCCCCTACAGTCTTGCTGACACCATGCCACATAGTGTGATTCCACATGAAGATTAAGTCTCTGCCTCAAAGGAGACTATGAAAAAACATGTGCATATTTGGACACAAGATAAGACTAAAAATGACAGCTGCATTTTTTTTTAGAGATTTATTTATTCATACAGAACTAGGGTACAGGCCAGAGATGCAGAGGGTGAGAGGATTTACCAGAGACAGAATGGGGAGCAGAACAGGCAGATCATCAAAGTACACTTCTGAAGGGAGCAGCAGGCAGGCCAGGAGAGGTCTGCCACGCCATGTGGATCTCCTCCGGGGCAGGCGGGGATCGAACTCATGCGGAAGTGGCTTTAGCTTCTTAGTGCAGTGCTTTAACCTGCTGCGGCACCAGGGAGGGCCCGACAGCTGCATTTTTAAAAGAATCATTACATGTGCTTAGGAATGCAGAGTTGGGTGCAACTTCTTCCATTTTTAGCCCAGAAGTAGTATTTCAGTGGCTTGTGTACATACTCATGACTATTATCTACAGATTAATGGTATTCTTCAAGTCTTTAATTACTGTTTTCCCCAGATATATATTTTTTAATTATCACAATCTCTCCCACTTTTGAAATATTACATCACAATTATGATAACAGATACCTTCTCTTTACTATTAGATACATATTTGTTGTTTTCTTATCTCTCCTACCAGAAGGTAAAACTCTTTGTGCTCCCAAACTATCTTAATCTCTGATGACTACTACCCCTTTCCTATTGCCTGGACCCACACCCTGAAATTGTATATAAAATTGTATATACTTTACCTTGGGCTCATTCAAACCTGGGCTCAAGGCCCATGGCAAACACTTGCAAAGCCATTAGCTCCCTGACAGTACACAAATTATTAATGCACACAAAGCCACCATTTCCTCAAGTGAAAGTAGGAATAATATATTCCCCAGCGAGTGACTGTAAGTGTTAAGTGTGACAATGTTTTCAGAACAATCTAGTATATTATTTGTAACATGGCAAATATTCAATAGTAGGTTCATTTACTTACAATACACAGTATATAATAAGTAAATACTTTCAGAAAGGATGAATTAATGATCACCTTTCAGATTCTTTTATAATTTTTGAAATATTTATAATTTATATAGCTTTTTTCTCCATAATTTCCCTCTATGCTCAAAATTTTACTTAAAATTCCTTGTAATTTGCCTCTAGCTACTACTCTATCTCCTTAGCAGTAGCTGAAAAATATAATGTGAAGAAACTGATTTCTTTTACTAAAAGTTATAGCTAATATTAAAATAGAAGACATTACCATATTTTTCTATTTTAATACTATAATAGTTAGAAATGATGTTTAAACTAACTAGACAACCACTGATTAAAAAATCCTATTCTCCTAGAATTCTAGTTAACCAAGATTTCGCTGACTACTTGCCTTACTGTACAATAGTGAAGTGTCATACAGTCAAGTTTTAAATCTCACCTCTGTCACTTTCTAGCTTAATGACCTTGGAAAATTTGTTAGGGCTTTCTTGCCTTCATTTTCTTACTTATTAAATGGCAACAAAAGGTGTGGTATGAGGGTTAAATATATATCATGTTCAGAGCACTATCACAAAGTAAGCGTGAATTAGATGTTGCCATTTATTTCTTAGGCATTTATTGAGATTTTGATACTTTTTTATATTCAAAATTATTGCTAGTTTCAAGTTTTCAACTTTCAAAAATTCAAAATGTCTTATATTTGCAACATATCTTATATTTGCAATCTCAGTTAATGAACTGTGAAAAATAAAAGTGACTTAAGATTTGTCAAATTTGTAATGCAAGGGTTAAAAATTTCAGCACTATCAATCTATCATCAGCCACCACAGCATGAGCTCAATTCCTGGCCAGGGAGCTGACCCACATGGTGAGCAGATCTCGCCCACTGCTCCCCTCAGGAATGTATTTCAGTAGATCTACTGTTCTACTCCCTACTCTGTCTCTGATGAATATTCTCACTCACACACCTCTGAGCTGTACCCCAGTTCTTGTATGCATATATAAATAAAAATAAATCTTAAAACAAAGAAGATTTGTTCAATTCTCTCAAGCTTTTTCAAGTTCCAATTAAAATAGCAAAGACAGTTGGCATGACATATATTGTTTCCTGAAAAGTGTTTTTAAATAAGGCATTAAGAACATAATAAACAAGTTTTGGTTTTGGGGGGGGGGATTTGCTGCTGTTTCATATGAACAATAAAGATTATAAAACTCACTATAGAACTTATTTCTAACCAGAAATAACTCAAATTATAGAGACAAGACATCATCAGTCAGGAAAGAGAAAAGCACTTTGGTATTCTTAGTAAGTGCCTGAAATAAGATCTGGTACTTGCCATCCACACTCTTCGATGTCAAACAGATACAAACAGGTAACTTGCTAAGTGATCTGGTTTGAGCTAATTATCTGTTTACCAAGTGCTTTCTCTTATGTGTGAAATATAGAGAAACATAACAATGGATCTGTCAAAACCAAGCCAATAATAAGCTCTCAACATGTGATTGTTGAAAGGAAACAGCTTGGAGGAGAGGATGACAGGGCAGGGGTGAGGTGGAGAGCACCAAGTCAAACATGGTGTTACTGGGGCACTGGTGGTGGGCATGGTGTACAAATAAGCATCTGTAGAGTTTTAAGGCTATAATCCCCCAACGGCACAGTGATATAAATTGGTGTTACCAAAATAAAAAAAAATGGGGGAGAGAAATGAAAGTGTAAATAATTACTTATAAGAGTATTGTGAATACTAAATGATAGTATAATTAAGTCCCTTAGTACCATACCTGGCAACTAATGAATGAGTAGTATGTATAGTTTAACAATAATAATCCTTCAGTTTCATTAATGACCAATAGAGGTTAGTTCTATGAGGCTAGCCTCATAATATAAACAAACTTCTGAACAAATATGTAAAACAACTGGTTTAAGCTCCTGAAGAGCTACTAAAGCAAGCAGAAAACTGAGGAACTATGACCCTTCAAGGAAGAACAGCATTTAGAGTGGGTATTTTTCTCTATGCACTAACTAGTTTGAAATGAAATGGCAAAAGAGAGCTGAGTCAGAAAAAAAAGGAGTCTCAATATATCAGAGAGACAAATACCAGAGCTCAGTGATACCAGGGAAGATGAAAGTTAAGGTAAAATCCAGAAGAAAGAAGCCCAAAAGAGTGAACTTCAAAATATGGATCCAATTTTCAATCCAGGGATAAAAAAGAAAAAACCCAGAAAATTAACACAAACCAAAAGATGTGGCTAAAAATCAGAGCAGACATTCCAGAGAGGTTGACTGATAAACAAATAAACAGAAATGTGTGTATTCCAATCCCTTCCAATAAAGGAGGTGATTAACACCTCAAGTTTTGAGGCGGAAGACATAAGGTCTCACTGAGACAGTAAAGACTTAATAAGATACAGTCTAGAGCTCAAGGTGACCTGTTGTCATTACCTCATACTGCCAAAAGGAAATGTGATACCTACTATATCCAGTATTCATTCAAAACATGCAAAACTTGTTCAAAACAAATTCACCAGAAACCAAAAGAAACACAATGAATAGAAGCATACATGCAGAAGCAAAATTACCTGACAGGAACTTTTTAAGTAACCATGTTTAATATATTCAAGTAAATAAAAGGACAGAAAACTGAAATTCATAAAAATTAAACTGAAATTCTACAACTGAAAATACAACAATTAAAATAAAGAATCAGTGAATGAATTCAATCATAGATTAAAATGATGATGAGCCAATTTGGTGAGCCAAAGACATTGTCAGTAAGAAGTGCCTAGATTGATGCATATAAAAGAAAACAGAACATAAAATCTTAGAAGTTATAAGTGAAAGGTAGGAGCCAGTGAAAAGACCTAACATTCATAAAGCTTTTATTTTAATGAATACATCTTTAGAACGACAAAATCAGAGACACAGTTTTTGTTCTTTGCTTTCTTCCTTTTCTCCAGCAGACCTATGCTACATGAAGCTCTAAAAGGAAATCTTCAGTATGAGAGAAAGCCGTTTCAGAGATACAAAACTTCAGGCAACCATGTAAAAGAATGTATTTATGAGTAAAAAAATGAGTGCATATTAATTATTAAAACAAAAATGTATAGTTTCCTGTGGAATTTACAAAATATAAGTGTCTCTCTAAGGGAATTTTATGGCAAGAGTAGCACAAAAGGTTGAACGAGAGAACTGAATTAAATGGTTCTGTTTTGCATGTTCAGGAAGAAGTTAGAGTGTATTGTAATCAATAATGTAATCACTAAAAGAGTAATAAGAATGTTAAAATGAAAATATTAGAGGAACTTAAAAATGGAATACGGATGAATGATGAGTTGATGGACCCAGAGGAAGCCAAAACAGGAGGAATAAAGATTAAATAACCAATATGATCAATATCATGTGTAGCAATAGCATACAGTTAAAGCAGATAATTGTAGATTACAGTTAATGTAATTGGACTCAAATCTTCAGTTAAATTACAAAATTTGTCACAATAGATATAAAATAAAATACAGGCATATTATATTTACAAAAGAAACAATTTAAATGAATAGACACATGTAATTTGGAAGGACAAATGCACAATCATAGGGGAGATTTTAACCACATATTTCACTAATTTAAAAAAAAAAGACTAAAAATTAAAACTTATAGAAGATTAGGACATTGTTAAGTAACTTGACTTAATTTGACATATAGAACACCAACCCAATAATTGCAGAGTAATTACATATTTCAAATGTAAAATGAGGAGTCTGTCTTAGTTGTCCCTGGTGGCACAGCACTAAGAAGCTAAAGCCACTGCAGTATGAGTTCAATCCCTACCCCGGAGGTGACCCACATGGTGTGGCAGATCTCTCCTGACCCGCCTGTAGCTCCCCTCAGCAGAGTACTTCTTTGGTAAGCCTATTCTAATCCCCATTCTGTCTCTGGTGAATCCTCTCACTGTACCCTAGTCCTGTATGCATAAATAAATAAATCTTTAAAAAAGAAAGAAAGAAAATGAAAGTCTGACTTTCTAAGATGCTGGTGTACCAAGGCCATTTTGGTCAAAGAAATTTATGTATATCTTTACTCAAGTTCATGGTTCTTATCAAATTATTCAGTTTCCTCTATTATCATCCATCCTAACATGAGTATTTGAGCTATACCATACAGAAAGTTACCACAAACTGTTAACCTTTTGAGATGAAAAAAAAAATGTATAGGAACTGAGAGTATATGGGAACTCCAGGTTTTCTACTCAGTTTTGCTATGAACCTAAATTGCTCTTAAAAGTAGTTTATTGATTTTTTAAGAGAGGCAATAAACATATAATTTGAATGTCCATTTTCAGACAAAATCTGTCCTATTGTAAGACTGAATACATGAATGAAATGTAGCAGAAAAATGAATCCTAAATAGTATGAGACTAAGGATAAATTTAGAATGGAAAAAGACATAAATAATTATTTTCTTTTTCTCAAGAAGACTATTGCTTGCCACATAACTCTGAAAAATTGGGACCAAATTAACTACTAGTGTAATATATAATGGTAACACTTTGTAGGTTTTTAGAACAGACGTTTCTGACAAATAGAAGTACAAATAGAAGTTGAAGAAGATATAAGGTACTGCAAAAGATGACTAAGCAAACCTTAGAAATTGCATCTTTTGAAATTAAAATGAAAATTCTGATTAAAAAAAATTGAATAGTAGTGAGAGTTCATGTGCCTGGAGGCCTTTTAGGAACTTTTGGTCCCTACAATATAATAAGGAAACCGGAAGCATAAACTTTTTTAGCTTTTTCTATCATTGCCATATTAATTGAATTTATTTATTTTAAACATTCTTTTTATATTTCACATAGTTTTCACAAGGCCAAGGTACCCACCTCCACCACACTCCACTACATTCTCCTCCCCTCCACTCCCCTTTCCTCTCCCATTTTCCATTACCTTCCCCTTCTCTTTACCTCCTTCTCTCTCCCTTCTGTGTGTCTCCCCTCTGAGTGTGTCAGACCTAGGGTCAGCTTTCAAGGGTCAGTCTTACAGTTTGTCTTCATCCTATCCTTTGTTTGGTTTCTCTAGGTGCCACATATAAGTGAAACCATCCCGTATTTATCTTTCTCCTTGTGGCTCACTTCTCTCAAAATAATCCCTTCCAGTCCCACCCATGTTGCTGTGAATGGCATGATTTTTGCTTTTTTGGTCACTGAGTAGTATTCCACTGTATAGCCCTTACACTGTTCTAAAGAAAACATTATTTAATTATCTAAGAGACCAGGCCTTGTAAATTCATCATTCATTTACTCAATAACTACCAGTAAAGATCTTTCATGTTTCATGGCTGAGCTAAGTACTAGGGAGAAAAACATGAACCAGCAAAACTTTGCAAGTAATGGACTATGGAAGAACAAAGAAGAGGAGGAAGAGGAAACAAGTTTCTGAGAAACAAAGGAACTACAAGAAAAGGAACTATTGCCGACAGTGGGTCAGAGGAATTGTCACTGAGGTGCTTACATTTAAATGAGAAGAGGAAACAGTGTCCCAAACGGGAGTATCAGGCCTGACTTAGGAGGAAAAGCTGTCACAGAACTAAAAGCACATCTATGAGAGTTAAAAGGCACTGCAGTGAGGCATCACCACAAAAATAAAACGGTCGACAGATTCAAGATAAAGATTTTGTGAGGAGATTCAAACATCTCTGTCTTGTACAAAGGTGAAGAAATGGGGATGAACAGCAATTTTTTTTTTGCCTTGAGACAGCTCAGTAGATAGTGGTAGCATTTACTGTGATTGAGAAGGCAAGAGGTGGGGGAAGGAAGAAAAAGAAAAATTTTACAGTAAGAATTAAGGTTCTTAAGTTGGACATGTTAAACTTAAAATTTAGTGACAAATACTGAATTTAAGAAAGAGAAGGCTTAGGAGGAAGCTTAAAGACTTTAACTTGCATATATAAAATGAGAAAATAGTCTGGAGATTTCAGAAGACTTGATCTGATTCTGTCCCTAAATTGAATGACATAAAACACAGAAAGCTTTGGTGGGTTATCTCAAATTTTTCAAAGAACAGGGAAAAAGATGTTAAATCTCTTTCAGGAGAAATGATTATCTTTACTTAAGAAAAGAATAAACACAAGACTGTAAAATGTCCTAATATTCAGTAACATTTTTATATGAATATATAAAAACACAGGCAGAATATACAAATTCATAGAATTATATCTGCATATCAGCAGATATATCAGCTATATTTACATATCAGCATATGTTTGAATGGGGATTTTTTTTCATTGCTCACGAACCTAAGAAAGATATTGCCTCCCATGAAGTGCTAAAGTTTCTTTGTGTGTGTGTGTCTGTGTGTATTTACAGAGGTAACATTGGTTTACAATAACGCACATGATTCAGAGCTATAAGCTCACACCTCTTCAGATGCATGTTACCACACCACACCCATCACAAAGGCACCCATACTCCTCCACCATAGTCCACTGGGTCCCCGCCCCCAATGTAAAGTGTTGGCAACATTGTAAAAATTAAAATTTCTGTGGGGAGCAGTTTTTGCCTGACATTCTTATCTATAATTTTTCCTTATTTTTGGATGTTTACAGTCTTTTCTTATGCTTTAAACTTGAAAAAGTTTAGCATTTTCATCTTTTCTCCCATCTGACAGCTCTGAATCAGAAGTTGGGAAAGAAATGATCATTAAAAATACAACACATTCTTTGAAAAATCTTTGATTCTCAAAAACTGATCTGCCAGAATTAGGGAAAAAAGTAAAATGTTGACTCCAAACACTTCCAGGGGTTAGTCTCAGGGCTTTCAAACTACTGCCAGCCACTCCCCCAGGAGTATGATCCCTGCCCAGAGAGCTAACCAACATGGTGCAGCAGACTTCTCTTGTCTCACCCACTGCCCCTCTCAGTGTATTCCCCACACTGAAATACAGCAGTAGAGCTGCCTGTTCTCCTCCTCTCTCCCCTTTCTGGTGAATTCTCTCACCACCAACCTCTGGCCTAAACCCCTGTTCCTGTATGTATAAATAAAAATAAATCTTAAAATTGTTAATAAATATTCAACATAGTATTGAGCACTTAGTTTGTGTTAAAGGCACTTGGAATACTTAAGTAAATAAGTTCAGAGATCCCACACTCAGGTAGCTTACATTCTAGTGAGAATTATAAACATAATTATAAACATAATACCTTAAGCAGAAAATTAAAGTAAGGTGATAAGTGCTATAGAAACAGAAAAACAACAGGTCAGAGGAGAGAGGTAAATATAACTATTCACAGAGGGAGGGTTGAAATTTAAATATTCAAGTTCTCACTAAAGGATCAAGAATAACAATTATCATTGGTGTACATTCACACACACACACACACACACACACACACACACACACACACACAGGAATGTTATTCACCAAAGGAAAAACAATGAGGTCTATGTCATTTGTGACAACATGGATGGACTTTGCATGTATTACCCTAAATGAAATCTATCAGTGAAAGACAAATACCACATTATCTGTATGAATGTAACACTGGTTGCCAGAGGTGGCAATGGATGGAAGGGTTCTAAATGTACCAACGGTGCCTAAATACAACTAGATATAATCTATAATGGGCACATGATAATTGTAAAGGAATGAATGAAATGCAACAATACTAAATGAAATTGTCTCAAGTGAAAAAAAAATTGTTAAATATTGCTTCTTATTCCAAGAGATAAAGAAAAATGAAGTAAGGAATTTCAAACAGCAATGGTCAAGCAGATGTCATTGGTATATACAGCAATGTGTATATACCACATGGGATGCAGAAAGATTTCTTGTTCTCTGAAGGGGGTGAGGAGGTCACACAGACCTGAACACTTAAAAGATCCATCAAGAGATGGCAGGAAATCAAGACAGCTCTGAGAGACCAGTGATATGAGCAAAGCCAGACAGGTGGGCTTTTGTCATCAGCAAATACTGTCTGGGAATCAATTGTAGGATATCACAGAGAAGAAGATATGGATTAAGGATAATTGGGGGCAGAGCTCTGTCATGCATTGAAAGCACAGTTGTGTGAAGAACTGTTCCAGACCCTTTGCCTGTGTTATCTCATTTAATCCCTATCAAAACTCTTGAGAGTAAATGTCATAATCAATTTTTTAAGAAGGAAATGGAGGCCCCAGGAGGAGTGCCATACAGCTAGGAAGTGCAGAGCCTGCATTAGGGCATGTATGGGTTTGAAGTCCATGCACTTTATATTGATCTTTGCTGTTCTCTGCCACCTTCCCACGCCACATACACCAGGAGAGGTGCTCAAGTAGGACACTTTACCCTGAGGAAAACACCAATTATTATGAAAACAGACACCACTGAGTAGGATTCAGTAGATGGACTCAGTGAGGCTCAGTGATATAAACAGAGCAGGAAGAGAGCCACCAAAGTGAGCAGGGCCCTGGAAAACGGCCAACTCTTAGAAAAATAAGACAGGACCCTAAATTCTAATGAGAAATAGGGGCCTGGGCATAGTGAATAAAGTGAGAGCTCAGTAACAGAAACTACTGTGTGGTCTGAGACAGGAGCTTCTGAAGATTGGCATGCAACTGCACTCTGAATTCCTGCAACCCTATGAGCACAGAAAGGACTGGTCCTGAGAGAGCCTGTCATCTGGCATGACCCAGAGGGAGCAGGGAGCTGATCTCAGGGGGAAAGAAAGAGCAAGAGCGTGAGATTGTTAGAAGACTTTGTCTCACTCGTAAGAACTTTGCTTCCCTACTCTTCATAGAATAGTGTGCTGGATCTGGCCCTACCAAGAAGTAAAAATCATCTCCTTTGATGATGTTTAACCTTAACCACAGCTGAGCTTTAGACTTGAGAATCACTTCATTTAATAATGGGGGTGTGGTACAGTAATAACCACACACTGAGTAAGGAGCTCCTAAACCTTAAAACACAAATAATGCTGTAAACAAATTGTTACTTCAATTAAAAAAAATAAATAATTGCATTGCCTATTTTCAAGTCATTACATGGGCAATGAATGACAATGACAATCTCCCTGCACTCTAGCTCTGCCCACTCTTTCACATAGGTAGTTCTGTGTTACGTTCACAGTTACTTCCACATTATAAACTCCAGTAGTTTTTATTATCACTCAGTTATAGAACATGGTTGGATGATAATAATGGTTGTTAAATCAATATGGACTATGGAAGAGGTTAATTTTTGATTTGAGTTAATACCAGTCCATGCACCTATATGCATACAATTTTGCAAATAAAATGGGATTTACCTCTAGCAATGAACCAAATAATTATCTCAGAAATAAAGTACAAAGTCTCCCTTAAAAATAAGACCACCGGCCCTCTCTGTTGGCACAACAGGTTAGGAGGCAGCACTGCAAGCTAGTCGCAGCCGCTTCAATGGGAGTTCCATCCCCAACCCTGAGGTGACCCACATGGCACAACAGACCTCTCCTGACCCATCCACCCCCCCCCTCAGCAGTGTACTTCATCGATCTGCGACTCCATCTCTGTTGAACCCTTCGAGGCCCCTGCACCTCTGGCCTGTACCCCAGTTCTGTATGCATAAATATGTAAAAATCTTTTTTAAAAAATAAGACCCTCCACCCCCACATAAAAATCTGTATTTTATACCAGCCCTAAAAGTCACAAAAAGAAAACTGAGCCTAGTTGTGCCTTCTCTTAGCTGCTTTAAAAAAAAAAAAAAAAGCAATGCTTAAAATAAGGGGATTTTATTAAAAGTAGCATGCATCAGTGTTCATTTTAAAATATCTGGTCTCATTTAAGAAGTGACTCTTTTATCTTGCTATGAAATTTAGGTCTGTCTTTAGGTTCTGCTGTTTCCCTGAGGAAAATTACTAACCCCCAGACAGTGCTTGTTGTTCCATGAAATCCACAATCACTGGTCATCTGTGGCATGAAGGGGTAATAACTGGTATCTTCACTTCCTCACACATTATGTTTGTTCACAAGCTGCTTTCATGTTAATTTTTTTCAGAGTATTTGTGTTGGGCAATGAAAGAAGATCAAGGGTTCCTTTTCATGACTACAAAGTTAATTACTGCAATCAGAGAACACTTGCAATAATGGCTTGTACCAATGCTTATCAAGTCCTTAAAAGTATTCATTTGCTTGATTCCCGGACAAATCACCTAAAATAAAGGCGTCCATAAATGTACTTCAATTACCTTGCTGATTTATTCATCCCTTTTTTCCCCCAACTGAAGTCATTGAACTGTAGACACAAAAGACAATGAACTGGGGGTAGATTAAAAATAGAGAAGTTGTCATGGAAAATGATCTATTTCCTTTGTCCTATAAATAGATGAAAGATTTTGGAAAGGTGTTCATTATAAAGAGACTATCTGATCTGATAGCTGCCTGAGCAGATTTTGGTTCAATTTTGAAAATTAAAATTACATAAGACCTGGAATTAAAATCCTTCCATTCTGTTCAGTTCTGAACATTCCACGTTAATATGGTAACAGCATGCTAAATTTTGAAGAGTAAAATAGCCTAAGGCCCTAAGATAGCAAATGACCCAGACCTTGCCCTCAAGCAGCATAGGTAATTTTTACAATGAAAAACAATAAAAGCAGTACTACTACGACTAGGTAGAATGTACTAAATATAATAAAATTCTGAATTTACAACTAGCAGCAGAATCTTTTCTAGAGAAGAGGCTGAATGAAGGCATGGGACAAAGACACCTATATTAATTTGATCTGCAAGGTGCTTTTAGTCATTTCCTCTGAGAAAGCCATATATAAAAGCTTTAGAGTCAGATATGACATGGCTTCAAATCATGAGCTCTCATTTCCCTGGCATGATGCCATTAACAAGTTACTCAGGTTTCTACACATTACGTTCTCCAACAGAAAAATGGGACTAAAAAAGCCAACCTCTGAAAACTACAGATTCAAAGGAGAAAGAGTGAATCATTTGCCACCCTCAAAAAAGACAGTCCTTTCCAAGAACACACAGCATCTGAATCTAAAGCAGATACCACAGTGCCTTTTCACGTGTAGAAAAGCAAGTGAACACCTAAGGGAAAAGTGATGCCACTCAATGATATTCAAGTGCTAGACACTGAGAACCACATGTGGATAGGTTTTTGTATAAAAACATATTCCCTAGAAAAATACATGCTACGTTAACTTCCATTTATAAATAGCAAATACACCTGTTGGAGTGGGAGTTTGTGTTTTGTTTTTTTATTCTGCTGTTGGTCAAAGCTGATCAATTCTTTCTATAAATAGTTGCTACTCTTCTACCTAAAGGAAACACACCTCTCCACCTTTGCTCCAAAGCACTCAGTCTGCCTGAGGTAGGTTACTTCACTTCCAACCCTTCCTTTGACAACATATAAAATGTCCTTGTCTTAATCCCCAGAATTTTTGAATGTTAATGCACATAATAAAAAGAACTTCAGATATGATTAGATTGTCCAGGTGGGTCCAAGGAAATTAGAAGTGCCCTTATAAAAGGAACTAAGAGAGATGTGAGGGAGGAAAAATGAGTGTGACAATCGCAACAGAGATTAGAGTGTTAAGGCCACAAGCCAAGGAGTGTCAGAGCCTCTAGAAGCTGACAGAGTGAGTTTTCCCCTAGAGTCTTTAGAAAAGAACTGCCCTGCCAGCACTGGATTTTAGACCTTCAACACTCAGGTCATACATACATCTGACTTCCAGAACTATCTGACAATTTAGACTCCTTGCTGTCTGGTAATCTGTTACTATGGTAATCAGAATCCACTATACCATCAAAGCATCTCAATGCTCTTGATAGCTCATTTGTTTTATAAAAGTAAATGTATGTTCCTTCCTTTTGGCTCTTCTGTATTAATAGTGATGAAAATGGCAACCATGATGTTTTCATAGAGCTCCTGATCTGTGTTAGGCTCTGAGTTGGCCATCTGAGCCATGCTGTGTTGAGGGAGCCTCTCCTAAACCCATCTTACAACAGAGAAGACAACTAAACCAGGTTTTCATTCCAGAGTTACTGATGCAAAATGACTGCACTGGTCTGTTCCATATTCCCTCCCTTATTCTTATGTCCCCATAAAACAATTATATGAGAAAAATGCCTATTTCTTACATTTCTTCAAAGGAAGATTTTTAAAGAACAAAATCTAAAAATGTGTGTAAAAATGAAGTTATCTTAAAGAAATATCTAGAGAAAGCAAGGAGTAGAGAAATAAATAGGAAAAGCAGGGGAAGAAAAAATGTTGAAACTCTATCCCCAAATAAACTCACAGAGAGAGGCTTTGAAAGTTGAAAACAACTTAGAAGTAAGGACACTCATAGTATAAGCTTAGAAAAACAAACAAAAAGAAAACTTTACAGATAAAAATAGACATTTTTAAGCAGAACCAACAGAAAGGCCTGCCTGGCTCAAGAGAAAATTTTGGTACAGACAGAAATTAGGAACAGACAGAAAAATGATTACCAACTAAATTAGGCTCAGTTTTAAGAGTAGCTTAATTGACTGAAGTTTAAAACTACTTTGTCAGAGGATGGAAAGCCTTCGTCCATTCTGGAGAGTGAGGCTGTGAAAAATGCAAGACGCTTGTTGTTTAACTTTCATTTTCTTCCTTATAACCTTCCTAAAAGTTTAAGTTAACAATTCATCTTTAAATGAAAATAATTTAAGAAATGCCTGTATTAATTCAATAACTACTCCTGATTTTTTTTATACTCACAATTAAAGGGTAATAATTATTACCTAAACTTGAAGTAGTTCCTTTACTTCACTACAAATTGAAATCTCTTTGCTGATGGACTTTTACCAACTCTGTCCAGCGTATTATGTAGTCTTTACTCATCTCTAAGAGACAATAACTACTTCCATGAAATTGTAACATTCTTCTAAAATAAACATGAAATCTCATCTATGGTTTAGAAAATATCAAAGGATGGAAAAGCCAGGGAACTAATCCAAACTCTGTCAAAACATCATATCTCTCATCAATCCTTTGAATACTACAGGATAATTTTATTACCTTTACCTTACAGATGTATAGAAGATTTCAGTATCTTAGCCAGTCTATGAGCTAAGAAAATGTCATTTAGTGACAGAATTAGAAAACATAAAATATACCTAAAAATGTCTCAGTTTATCAATTTTCTATAGTTGGAAACATTTTGACTACTTACAAGAAATAATTACAATAGGGGATTTACCATTGTTTCCATAGCCCCACCTCTTGAATAAAGTACTAACGCATTTTTGTGATAACTCCATACCACAATCTATACCACAATCTATTGTTAACAGTTTCAGAGCAAAATAGCCCACAAAATATTGTTTTAGAGAAAATGTAGACACAAGTCCCCTCTTTTTCTAGTTCTTTCACCTGGCATGACAGCTTCTTGCCTAAAACTACCCTTTTTTTTTTTTAATTTAAAAATAACCAGAAGCCTAAAGCACATATGCTTACTTTTCAAATGCAATTTTCTCTTCAAAAGCTGGAAAATATGGTGAGTACCTGCTGAAGTGTTAATTGATATATGATCAGGACAAGAATAAAACTGGTTACTCGTGTGAACCCCCAAAAGCCCTAGGGAACACTTCTCCAGCAAAGGGACACGCAGGCAAATTTAGCACATGTTTGGCTCCTAAGTATCATAGGTAATTCCATTTCACAGCCGATCCTGGCTCATTTCTTAAAGGAGGCTAAAGAAACACACATCTACTAAAAGTATGTTTCTTCTCTAGGAAGCTATTGGGTTATATACCTGTGTCAAGGACTTACAAAGAAAGAGGAGTATTAATGAATTCTTTACAAGTCTCTGGAGAATTTAAATGACATATATAAAACCAGAGACTTTAAATTCAAAGAGGAGATTTTAACCATATAAGAGAAATACAGGGGGAAATCATCAGGCTGTTTAAAAAAAATGACCCTCAAGTTGCCTATTAATTATGAGACAGATTCAGAAAGAGAAAATTCACCCAAATCACAGAATAGAATAAGTGGAAATATTCTCTCAATTTACTTGATTAATAGAAGCTAAGACCTACCAGAGAGGATAGGATAATTAAAAACAATACCTGTTCAGCTAAAATCTTTTCCACCCTTTATGTGGTATTATAGGTTAATACTGGACATAATTCTGAATGGATCTTTTGCCACTTATTCTAGTAGTATAATGATTGAGCAATTAGAACTCATAATGGCTATATTCCTAAAATACCATCTCCTTCCCAAACATCATTGTATCTCCCATGGATGACAAAACTATGATAAAAAACAATAAATTTATTATCAATCATTAAAGCAAACAAGTTTTTAAAAACTCAGAGTACCTACTATTGTGATATTACAGAGAAGTTATACTTTTTATTTTCCTTTGATTTCCAATTTTTGGACATGATCATTTATTTAGTCAGAAAGAAAAGTTTTTATTTTAAATTTCCTTATTTCATTTGTGCAGAATTTTTCCAAAGCATTGTTATACTGCTTTTCAGTCCTAAGCAGAGTCTATGGTCACCTGAGTATTTAAGCTGATCATTACAAACCCCAGTTGGTGTTCCGGGATACAATGCAGTGATATTTAAAAGCTATCTGACTCATAAGCAGGCTCTCTGACCCATACACTAAACAACCCCCTAATTCACCACCTTTTAGTTACTTGTTCATTAGAAGACTTTTTTTAATACATCAGTTTGACCTTAGCGTTTCTGAGTATTTTTTTAAACTTAGGTAAAATTGGTTTACAGTACTAACTATAATCCAGAAGCATAGGATTTTACCTTTTCAAATATATGCTCTGTGCTACACCCACTTCCAAGTCATCCAGAGTAATCAGCCATAATCCATATGATTGGTTTTGACTAATTCTTTGTTTTGTTTTCTGTGTATTTCACAAGTAAACGAATCTATACAATGCTTGTCTTTCTCCTTCTGGCTTATTTTGATTAACATTACCCACATCTATACCATCCATGTTGTTGCAAATGATGAGTTTATCATATTACACAGTTGAATAGTATTCTATTTTACATATATACACTACATTTTCCTAATCCACTCATGTAGATTATTCTAGCCCTATGGAAAACAGTAGAGAGATTACATTTGTCAAAATATTAAAGAAATATATATCATATAAACCAGCAATTCTACTCCTAGATATCTACCAAAAAATGCAAAAACATAATTCAAAGGTATATATACACTCCTTTGTTTATTGCAAAACTATTTATAATAGCCAAGTTATGGAAACAACCTAAGCACCTGAAAGTAATTTCTTTAACATGAATGTAAGTTATACAGTCTCAGTATAATAGATCTCAGTATAATGTCCCATTCAATCAAAATGAACAAGAGAGTTTTGGAACTACTTTAGTCAATGGTAAATTTTAGTATAGAGAAGGTCTGTCATGACATAAGGAAAATTCGTATTTTCCAAATGGTGTGGGCTGGAGGGGCTGTTGAAATCACACATTATTGTTTGGTAGCAAGAAAAGCTTGACTTGATAGATAATGTTATTTTTGAAAGGCCTTGATGAATATCTATTCTGCAAAAGTCTCTGATGAGTATTTATGAATGTGGGTTTCATAGCAGATTCATTGTGAACTTGGAAAATTTACCACAGTTCATAGGCCAGCCGTATCCCCCAGATAGCTCCCACACATTGACAGATGATCCAATTAAGTGTGCTTTCCATTAAATAAGTTCATGAAACTGATAGATAAATATCCAAATGCCACTTTACTATTTTGCAATAAGAAGCAATGCTTTCAGAAACAGGAGTACCTACATACCAACTTCATAAAACTAGCCAAGTGCTGCTTTTATACATACCTACACAGAAAGCCAATTGACAATCAGAAAATCATTTGAGGAGCATGAATTCAAAACTAAGAGAGTTAGTTAAAACTAAAGGGATTCATTAAAAGTCAATTTTCCAACTGCTTTCAGAACCCCTTAGTTTCTGCTGAAGTGGCCAATGTGGGCGGTTTCTGTGCTGATCTTTAATTATAAAATGAAACTAGAGCCTACAACCTTATTTTCCTATTCTTTGGAGAAGTCTCATGTCAGTCCCTAACTACCAACCACAACTTTAATTTTTCACTCTAATTTGCACTGTGTTTTAATTAACTAGTCTGAAGTTGCTGTGGAAAGTGTTTTCTGCCTTTCTCAGCCCGAACAAAAATTGCCTCACACTCTTTAGTGAGGCCAGACAGTTATCTTATTTATGTCCCAATATCTTGACACAACACACAATTAAAGTGGCTAGAGAGCAGAGTGTTGTGCGATGGGATCATTTTTGATGTTTTCAGAGGATACTAGACATTTCTGTAATAAAGCAGTGTGACTGGAGTCACTCAAAAGAATTTTTTTCTACTGTTATATGTCCTTTTTGATGGCTAGAAAAACAAACATTCATGTTCTGATATACAACAAATATTTAACTTATGCCAATAAAATCAAGGTCATTAATTTATAAGTGAATTAGATGATTATATTGAACATATTATTTCAACCTGATATTAACTTATTAGTAAAGACAATAAAGTATCATTTAAATTTAGTGTTAGTATTCTGTTGAATTCTTGTCATTCCAGAAATAAGACAAATAGTAAAGTGTTATTATTTATTCTGTTATCCAGAATTAAACTGGGAAAAATAGGTTTTGACTAACAGTTTTTCATCAAAATAACCTCAGACCTTGTAAAGCTAAATATAATAAGAGAAAGGACAATGTTCAATTTACATGCATTTTACAGTATTCTGATATTTTTCAATGTCATACATAATAGGTAATAGCCAAGAATGACTATCTGTTAATTAGAATATTGTGGTATTATAATTTTAATACAATAGAACAATAATTTGCCTATGTAATTTTATTATAGTTGAAAAGTGCTTCCAAAGGATTATTTAAGGGCATCAGAGCTCAGACTCCAGAGATTAAAGTTAAAAGACTCTTTTTTTTTTTTTTTTTAGATAAGACAAATTCTGACTGGTATAGATAATGATAATGAAAATTTGAGGAAATCTCTCTGATTAAGGTTAAGGTAGTTTTGGTACAGTTTTATTGCATAGTGTTGCTGAGTCAGTTTCTCTTTATTTTGTAAATGGTATGTTTCTTTTGTTTTTATTTTATATTAAATTAAAATAGCTAATTTTAAATCACCCATAATTTGCCCAACTGTTTTATCTTCTTGCACTTTTGCTAAGTTCAGTTTCTTCCAAGTGGAAAGACATTTACCCATAGCTACTTAAACTTATTCATTGACCTTCAAATTTTAAACTCAAATGAAAAACCATTATGGAAAACAAACCTTATTAGTTTGTTTGTTTGCTTAAGCATTCATGCAGACAAGAGTTGGGGGTGTAGGACAGAGTTGGAGGGTGAGAGGATTCACCAGAGAGAGAGTCGGGAGCAGAACAGGCAGACTGACTGAAATACACTGCTGAGGGAAGCAGCAGCAAGACAGGAGAGGTCTGCTGCACCATGGGAGTTTAGCTCTCTAGTCGGGCATTGAACTCAGGCCTTAATGGTGATAGCGATGCCTATAATTTCAGGTTTTCAGGGCTAGTCTCCCAGCCAGAAACAGATCCCAGGCTGCAGTGGCAGGGCTGAGCCCGAGGCAGCAGGTCACCATGGGCTGGTGTCTTAGGAAGCCACAGATGGAACTTCATTGACACTCAGGCAAGCAAGTGAAAAGAGGCAGGTTTATGCAGAGAAAGAAGTTTACTAAGGAGAAATAAAGCAGAACTCCCAGACTGATGAATCCTTGCCAGTGAGGGGCAAGGATGCCAAAGCTGATGGTGCCTCAGGGAATATCTACCTGCTTTCCCTAATTATGCTAAAGCCCCACCAGTCTCAATGATTGGTTAGTTCTTGGTGGTCTCACTCACTCTGCCTTAATGTCTGTGTGACAAGAATTAAATCTTGGTGTCTCAGCCCTTACTTTAGTCTGTTTCTTTATTGTCCTTGTTCCAGAATGTCCTGTTGCCCCTAGTGCTGGGTTATTTGATTGATGCCCCTGTGAAGTTTGCTACTCTTATCTCTGGAGCATCCTTACTCCTTTGAGGCTTTTCCTACTCTATTCTGACCCTAGGAGTTCTCCACTGGCCCTGTGACTCAACTAAGAAACCCCTAGGCCACTGGCAGTTTCCAGGAAAACAAACAAACAAAAATATCTATTCATCTCTAAATGTTATGGAATTACCCAGAATGGTCATTTGTTTTAAGGGTATGTTGGCCAGAGTGAGCATCCCTGAATTTAAAGAACTATACATTTTAAATGAAATGGACACACTCTCTTCTTTGTATGGACTTCCCTATACTTGTAATGTCCTGGGGCCTTCTCAAAAAGACTGCTATAAGCATGTACCTAGACACTGAGGAGACACTGAGGAACAGAGTTAGGGCCTTATCCAAAATCACACTTGTCGGAAATATTTATGAGTAGCAACTGTTTCTATGTTTTCTATAAAAGTCCTTCTTATAGTTGTTATTTTAATGAAGCGTATTGAATGCAAATTACTAAATATGAGATCCCCAGTCCACCTTGCTCTCAGGATTATTGTCTCAGTGTCCAGAGTTCCTGCTTATAAGGTAGGTGTAGGGTCATGCAGGGGGGCTCTCACCAAGGGCAGAAGTCCTGGCATGAGGAATGTACTGGGAAACCAGTATCTGTTAAAGACAGCAGGCAGCTATAGAGATAATATGCTTAGCCAGCAGGAACAATGGAGCTCTGAGGCAATAGGCCCTAGTCATTCTACCACAGGTTATATCCCCAGTAACTGCTCCCCCATTCTCACCCCCCAGGCAGTTCACTTCCTACATACTTGCTCCACCTTTGTACTCACTGATAATAAACAGGAGACTGCCTTTGGATAGGGGCTTCCTGTGTGGCCCCTCTAGCCCTCACTGATCCACATGGGCTTTGAGTAATCTTTCCCTCATCCAGCACCCTTTTCCAGCATTGCAGACCAAATGACTGAAAAGGAAAAAGATCAAATTCCTGCTTTGATTACCTAGGAAATAGTCTCAATTTGCTTTACTCCTTCTTTGTCTGGGTCATGTATAGCCCTGTCACCAAAAAGGATGGATCAAAGGGACTGGCAAAGCCCGAATGACTACACCTCCTGTAACTTCATAGGTAGACACTCATCTGGGGCCAGCATACAAGGTGTCAAGATGGAAGCAGAATTTTATTAGTGGCTGCATATCCATGGTTATCACATTTTCAAGACTGAAGATTTTGACTTGAACAGTGCTTATAAGTATATAGTTCATATTTCAACAAAGTTCTAAAAAAAATCAGAAGTATATTCTAGACCCTCTAAAGGGTGAAGTTCTTCTTTTTCTGTTATTTTTTATAAAGGTCAATGCTTTCTATGCTGTAAGTGCAACACCAGGCAAAATAAACATAATAATAAAATAAAATTTGGATATAATCTGTAAGAATAAAAGTGAGGCCAACTAATTTTCCCTAAATCCTCAAACATAATGATATAACTATAACATTCATATTTCTATGCAATACTTAATTTCATACAACCTGATAATGAGAATAAGCATAACTTTAAAACAAGTCATTTTATGGCACATCTTAAAACAACTAGCAACAACAAATGTAGGTGAGGATGTGGAGAAAAAGGAACTCTCCTGCACTGCTGGTGGGAATGCAAACTAGTACGACCACTATGGAAAACTGTTTGGATGTTCCTCAAATTGCTAAACATGGCGCTTTCATGTGACCCAGCAATCCCACTCCTAGGTATCTACCCAAAAGACACAAAAACACTGATTCAAAAAGATGCTTGCACCCCCATGTTTATTGCTGCATTATTTATAATTGGAAAGACATGGAAATAACCCAAATGCCCAAAAGTGGATGACTGAATAAAAAAGATGTGGTACATATACACAATGGAATATTACTCAGCAACCAAAAACAAACAAACAAACATTCCTTTTGCAGCAGCATGGATGGAGCTGGAGAAGATCATGCTTAGTGAAATAAGCCAGAAAGAAAAGGAAAAATACCAAATGGTTTCACTCATAGCAGGAGTATAACGGACCAGGCAAGAAAATAATAATAATAATAATGAACAGTTATATACCAGAGGCAATTTATGGGGGTTGAGTGGGGAATGGGATCAAAAACAGTGGGGGGAGGGAAATGCACTGGACTTTGGTGATGGCAGATGGGTGATTTGGTGATGGGAAGCCCAAGGGGATTACAACTGAAATAGAAAAATGCACAAAATGATGTAAAAATAAACTAATATATTATTATTTTTAAAAAGTCATTTTAATACCTTTTAGATACTTAAAAATTTCTTAAAAATTAAATGTTAGGGGCCCTCCCTGGTGGCGCAGAGGGTTAAAGCACAGCACTGAGAATCTAAAGCCGCTTCCGCAAGAGTTCGATTCCCGCCTGCCCCGGAGGTGACCACATGGTGTGGCAGACCTCTCCTGACCCGCCCGCTGCTCCCCTCAGCAGTGTACTTCGTCGATCTGCCTGTTCTGCTCCCCACTCTGTCTCTGGTGAATCCTCTCACCCTCCACGTCTCTGGCCTGTACCCCAGTTCTGTATGCACAAATAAATAAAATAAAAAAAAAAATTAAATGTTAGAATAAAAAAGTTAACAAAAATCATCACTATCTTACCCACTCTCGGGGGGGGGGGTAGTGGGGGGATTTGTTGTGTTTTAGGACTTATCCTGCCACCAAATACTTAGGTATCTGGCAATTCTAGCACTTAATTACAGTTCTTTAAACCAAGAGAAATAATATAGTTTCAGTTTTGACAGTGAGACTATGTGCCAAGAGGTAACTGATGATTGGGTCATTACAGTTACTCTTCAGAAGGAACAGGAAAGGGAACAATTCCTAGAAGATGATTTCCCACAAGCTGTATAAACTTTCTTTAGTTACACAAACAATCCTGGAGATGAACTTCTGTCTTAATATTTTCAGAATACATCATACAAATTACCTGTGGTTTTTCTCTCTGGGAAACCTTAATAATGAGACATTTTCCTCAGCTGAATGTTTTAAAAAGATTTATCTAGAATCTGAGCCTTTCCTATGTCAACAATTTGATCAAATTTAAACTAAATTTTGTAATCAGACCAAACTTTATGTGAAAGTATAAATTCTTAGTCATTCCAAAGAAATCCCACTTCAAGAAAGACAAAGTTTTGGTTTAACCACTTCACAATACCCCACTCACTGTTATCTTGTAATACTCCACTCCCTCAAAGAGCTGGGAGAATCTGACCTGTATTGCACTGCAGGATAAAAATCTCAAGGGATTTCAACATACTCTGAAGACTCTCACTAAGAGAACATTCTTGACAAGAGCAGCAACTGACTTGACAAGATGAAACTAGAAGTAACTTGCATCCAAAGGTCATTTAAACAAATAGGAAAAATGTGCCAGTGCCTAAAGGCACTTAAATTGATATGGTTACATAACAGGGGAAGGTCCAGCCTCAGGGAGACCCAGGCTTAAGCAGTTACCTGAAATTTGCTCAATTGGCTTTAATAATCATCCCACAAAAATTATTTCCAAGAGTCCAACATTCCTTTGCCTGCCTCCACTCCAACTTTTGGTTTCCTTTCATAAGTGAAGTGTCTAAGAGGTCTCTTCAAACTGTAACATTAATGTGGCACAGAGAACCTCTTGCCCCTTAAAAATAACATGATGATTTAATAAAAAGCCTCACTTGAGAAAAGACACACCCTCATGCCAGCTTCGCACCTCTGCCACAAGTAGTGAAATGTCATTTGGGGCTTATTTAAATGCCCCTGGTCTGTGTCGCAATTGCCAAAAGAATATGACAAGTTTTCACTGTGTTCTCTAGGAATGTACATTCATTTGCTCATTACCAAGCACACTTGACTAAACTACACTTTGACTCAGCCAAGTGAACGATTCATCAGGAAACACATGGGAAGCTGACAGCACAGTCAGAAAATCAGTTTCCACTGAATGCGCCCACTGAAACAACAGTATCACTGGTCCCTTTAATCCAAGCATACAAATGAGCATTACATTATGTTATCATTTTACAAGGTCCTCTCCAGCCTTAACTGGTCCTAAGGGACATAAAACATACATGTATTTTTTTTCTTGAGTTTTATCAATGCATCAATCATTTACATAGCTATGTGCTTGATAATAAAGATTGAGATTTTTATAAAATGTTCTACTGTCCCTGCCAACCCCAACTTAATTTGCTCTATTTATAAAATTGTTTAATACCATTATTCTCTTCCTTCCTGTTTAAATTAGTTTTGTATCTCAAGTGATGACTGCAGATAATATGTACCCCTTAGTCTACCACTTCTGACCTTGCTCAGATTTCACTCATTAAATAAGTAGCCCTATTTAATGAGTAACCCAAATATTTCCATCCTGCATATTAATAAAAACTACATTGTCTTCATTCCTTAAGGGGGTTTAAAACACACTTCAAAAGAAAGCTCTTTTTAGAGATAATGATAACAAAGTAGAAAAATTATTCTGGAGATGTGATTAGATCTTTTGGGGGTTTAACCAAGTAAATATTATCATAATTAATTTGCAAGGATATATTCATAATTGCCAATCCATTATCAACTGATATCAAAAGATTCAGAGAACAATATTGAGCCACAAAAAGAAATCGCCCTCTCCAATGTACTTTTACTATGAAACCGAAAACATTTATTTTCTTCCTTCATTACTCCAAAGATAGTGGCAATCTTTAAATGCTGTTCAAACATGCTAAAGGACACCAAATATTTGAAAGCTTGCAACATAGGAGTTAGTAATGGTGATTTATTCAACTTTAATCAGCTCAATATTAATTTCATAATTTTTTTCACCTAAGGAATTCTGATTGCTATAGCTCTTACCATGAATAAACTGTGCTCTTAAAAACTGATAATTAATTCTTACACCTTAAAACACTGAAAAGCCTAGACTTTTGAATATATTTACATGGAAATTAACATTCTTTTCTCCTATTCCTTTGAAAATTCATTAGAGATTACCTTCCCTCATTTGGTACAGACATATCAAACAGCCATTAATATAGTTTCCTTTATTCTATGTTCAAAAGGTTTGGGATTTAGAGAAATTGTAGCTGTATAAAAGTCCAGAAAGTAAGGACAAATCAATCAATGTTAACTACAAACTAATTCCTTTAGTATTGAGGATGATGCTAAATATATGGAGACTAACCTGACATTGGTGTTTTTCCTCCCTCCAGATATGCAGTGTCTTTCAGAAATTATAGAGATTTAATAAGGGAACTTAAGCATAACAGATATATATTTTGAAATAGATGGAATATGCTAGGCAATACTGAAATATCAGTGAATGTTATAAACCATTCCAATTAGATATTCCCAACAATTGCTCTGTTCATTCTTTTCTTCTTCCTTCTTTCTTTTAAATTGCCTTGCCTTTTTCTTTCAATGTCATTTATTTTTCGATCTTTGGACCATTTATTTTCCCATTAAAGTGAAACACAAAGAATGGCTTTCATTACAGCTCAGAGAAGTGAAGCGCTGGTCAATTGGCACCAACATATAGGTGCCCTCATTGAGGAACTGAGAGAGTCATCTCTATTTCCCATCTTTGAGACAGAGTCTTCACAAAGGATAAGTGATGTGAAAATCAAATGGTCGTTTTGTTGAAAGAGCAAGCTTAAGCTGAACTGGCAGCATGACCAGATCCTTTATATGTTGAAATGTGGGCAAATAGGCAAAGTTCTAGAAGTGTAAAAATATATAGATACTAACATTTGCATGAATGCTTATATTATCAGATTTGACTGTACAAAGAGCACCTGAGTCTTGTCCTTTGATTTGCATACATCACCTTGAGAAACACTTGTTTGGACAAAATGCTGAAAACAAGAGAAAGAGGAAAAAATGAGATCAATAGAAATTATTTATGCTTCCAATTTTTGTTTCTTAAGGCTCCATTATAATCTTATGCCACCAAATATGTAAGATATAAACATTGATCTCATCTCTCCTTTTGGAAAGTTCTGTCTCTAAACCTTGACTTCTATATTATTTTGAAAGATCACAAGGCATGTTTGTGCCAAGAACGTTTGTTAAAATATAACATTGGAAGGTGAGTCTACAAAAGACTAATGCAAACAAAAATATGACCAAGCAATATAAGTGCTGCATTGGACTTGAGCCCATCTGAAGGTCACCTACTTCAGATGATGAAACTCACCTTTTGTTTATTCAAATTCATGGACCACTACAACAAATTTTTATACACTAAATTCTAATTCTAAGCATAAGCTGAATATTATTATAAGACATAATTAGCAATTAATTTATGTGTTAGACAATTTTCAATTTTGAAATTCTTATGTTTTGGAAGATGTTCTTATCCCCCAATGAAAAGACATAATGTAGTGCTAGAAATATCCTTCAAGCTTTAAAGATAACAGAGCCTCTCCTTTTTATAATGCGTTCATATCTCCACCAACAAAGCTGATCTAGTAATTCGTTGTTACTTGTTAGCTATTAAGCAAGGTGCAAGGAAGAATTTAGCAAAGACCATGATCTCAAGAAGTTTATAGTCTAAAAGGACAGAGAAGATGGACACATTGAAGGCCACATGTATTAGATGTTGCTGATAATGTAAGTCCAGAGGAAGGGAGATCACTCAGCTGATTTTGGTCAAAGCAGACTGTATGGAAGCATTTATAGAGAGCAGAAAGCTACATACATTAGTAAAATATAGGATATTACAAACCAAGTTAATGGCACCAGTTCAACAGGCAGCAGTAGCATGTGTTTCAGTCACATGCTCTTTCCTGAACTAGAAACCTTGACAACACATCAATATTCACAATATAAACAATCTTAAAAAGTATCTGCTTAAATTATCAAATAATAGCATTATTTTGAACATCACAATTTCACCACCTGAGCAAAACAAAAATGTTCATGACTTTGTATTCCTTTCCAGGGATTTGCCCACATGGCTGAATTATTTTTACCTAGAAGCTGTCATATAATTTTGCACTCAAAAATTTTTTTTGCTGAACATTATAACATTGAACATATCTTTCTGCTTTTCAAAATATTCTTTGAGGAAATACACTTCCCTAGAAGACAGAATTAGACCTATAACAGCCACTTACAAGATTAAACGCAGGCACTGAAAAGAATTGTGTCTTAGCAAGATTAGCTAAAAATAGAAATTAGTTCTTGATGAATTTTTTTAAATAAACTTCTCTGGAAGGTCCGTAGGCATATGGTACATTTTCTACATCTTGGATTTCCCAGAGCAGCACTGATTAAAAATATGTTGTTCTATTATCCTTCTCTCCCTCACCACCACATTCCCACATTCAGTACACACATTTGTCAGACTTTGATTTGTTTTGTATTTTGAAAATATTGGCTTGAATCCAGTTTACTGGGAGTATGAATTTAGCAACATGCTTAACCTCTGTAAGTCTTAGGCTCATTCTCTATAAAGTGAGAATAAGAAAAAAAACCTCATAAGATTGCTGTGATTAACTGAGGGCTGCCATGAGCTACAGTGTGGATTGTTGTTAAAAAGCACAGACGCTGAGGCTCTCCCTGGTGGCGCAGCGGGTTAAAGAACAGCACTGAGAAGCTAAACCCACTTGCATGAGTTTAATCCCTGCCCGCCGGGTAGGTGACCACATGGCGTGGGAGACCTCTCCTGACCCGCCCGCTGCTGATCTGCCTGTTCTGCTCCCCACTCTGTCTCTGGTGAATCCTCTCACCCTCCGCATCTCTGGCCTGTACCCCAGTTCTGTATGAATAAGTAAATAAATCTTAAAAAAAAAAAAAAGCACAGATGCTGAGGCAATTTTGCCTCAATTGGAAAGTTTGTTCTGCTCATATCTATGGAATCTTGAGCAAGTTATCCAGTATCTGAGCTCAGTTTTCTCATCATTGTAATGGGGGTGGTCATAATAACAGCATCTATTACTCCTGCCTGGGTTGCTGTAAAAAACAAAAGAATTGAGTAGATAAATTGAGTAGATAATTGAGTAGGAATTATGCCTAGCACATGCTAGTATTATGAACTATTTATGATTAAGTAAAACAGTTGAGCATACTATTTAGATCATGGGAAGCAGCCAACAAGTGGTAACCATAGATATTACTTTCAAGTATTCAAGACTACTTTAATCATCTCCTGTAATCAATGTTTGCTTTCATTCACTAAATCTGAGGGACATGAACCTAACTTAACAATTATGAATATTTACCAAGTGGTACACACAGTTGCGAGCACTTTAGATGATTAAAGTAGTTTGATTTTCCCACTTAACCAAATGAGAAGAGTGAAGCATGCAGAGGTGATATAATTAGCCCAGTGTCACTGAGAGACTACATAGCAATGAGTCAACCCAGTGCTAATCACTGGGAGACCAGGCATTCTAACACAGGCTCTCTGGCTCTACAACCTGTGCCCTTCACCACGGCACTACGTGACACCCAAAAAGGAAAATATTCAACCCATAGTCTCTTTCCCATGCAGTCCTCTGGGCCACATGCCAAGCACTACAAGCACTGTCTTCACACGTGAAGATCTATGGGAACAGTGTCTGTAAACATTCAGGCTCTATCCTGGTAGACTTTCCAGTTTGTATGTCAACCTTTCTCCCCTCCCCAAACTGCACACCCCATAGTGGCCACACACAGAAGCCTAACAGTTCAAGAGATGTCTGGGAAATTCCAGAAACATAAGGCAGATGAGAAACAGTGGGGAGTTTTACCCATGAATATCTTCACACAAGAATCAAAATGCTGATTGAGGGCATGTTGCCCTCTATTGAGGAGAGACCAGCTCCTGCTGGCAGGAAGCTCAACGTTGACAACAACCACTGAAAAGGAGGAGGAGAGCTTTGCCAGCTGGGGATAGACATCTGGCAAAGGATCAGAGGGATGCCACATCAACTAATCCAACCCAGAGCTGGATTTAAACACATTTCCTCTCAGTACTATGCAAGGGCTTGCCAAGTCCGCTAATGAAAGAATAGAGCTAAAGAAATTCATCCAGAAGCAAATCAGTTTCAAGGTAATGAGGGCATAACTCCTAATTATGCATTATTAGGGAGGTCTCCTGACCAGAACACAACTGAAGCTGGACAGGCCCTCGTCTGAGTATACCTGTAGAGTTTAAAATACTGATCATGGTTTGATTAAATGTAAGGCTTTGACTTCAAATTAGCAAGAGTAGCCAAGTACCATAACAATGAACTAGAGGCTCAAATCTTAATTCCTTCCACAACATACACACATATATATGCACATAAACGCAACTCTCAAGAAAATTTTTAGTCTTTTGGAAAAAATTACAAAGTGTATTTTATTTCAATATTTAATTATAATCTAAGTACTATATTTAAAGCAATCTCAAACTTAGACTTCCCATGTGCTGTAGTCCAAATGCACTTAAGTAACAATGAGGGTTAAGCTTGACCCTGCATTCACAATTTTATAACCTCAGTCCTAAAATCCCCAGGGTCCACTGAATTCTCCAGTTCTCAGCTGTTCAATTCTCTGCCGTCCTTTGGGTCCCTATAATTATAATGATCTCATTCACCCCTAATCCAACCACAATGCTCCAACATTCACCCCAGATATTCCCCACCTATCTTGACCCACTATTTCACAGCCCCCCTTCTCAGAGCACCTCATCACTGATCCTGTAAGAGACTGCCTCTGGTCCTCTATTTGGTGACCTTTGTGAGTTTTACTTTCTGCTAACCTATATGGAGAAGCACATTTGCCATTGGTCCCAACCCAGAGAACCTTCACAGGTGGACCGAATGGAGGACCCTCTCCTCCCAACATCACCAAAGAAGCCCACCTCAGACTCTGCAGTATATCTTCCATTTTCCTGATGGATCTCTTCAGACTTTGAAACGATATCAAAGCAAAATAACTTCTAAAGAGTAGGAATACTGAATTTTTTTAAAATTAGGTCATACATATGAATTTTACCATCCATATTGCCTGTAACTGAACAACTGTAGCATAAAGGGCATTTTAAGACTTACTGAAGATGGAGACAGCAGAGTGAGAGGAAGCATGCAAGATATTTGAATTAACTTTGGATGACTGAGGGAAAATAACATTTGCCCTCACGAGGGTTTACCTCATAGTCAAACAATGGGAATAAGCCATTTCAAGAACCCACCTTGTAGAGCAACCTGCTATTTAAAAATGGATGGACCTAGCATTTCATAGTATTCTACAATTTAAAATTATCATCTTTTTCTTTCTCAAAGCCAATTTGAGGGCCCTCCCTGGTCACATGGCAGGTTGGAGCACAGCACTGCGAAGTTGGTGGTGGTCACTGCAGTGCGAGTTCGATCCACAGCCCTGGAGGTATTCTACATGGCGAGGCAGATCTCTCCTGACATGCCTGCTGCTCCCCTCAGCAGTGTACTTCTTTGGTGGGCCTGTTCTGCTCCCCACTCTGTCTCTGGTGAATCCTCTCACTGCCCCGCACCTCTGGCCTGTACCACAGTTCTGTGCATAAGTAAAAATTTTTTTTAAAGAGGCCAATTTTGATTATGATCTTGTACCCACAGTCATACAATAATCAAAACCTTTTGTTTATAATAAAAAGGACAGGCTGTTAGTGTAGCATCTATCTTCTTTTATTATCATGGCAACTTGATTTTATGATATTTTCAAATGCAACCAATTTAAAAGTTATAAGGTTCATTTTATTTCTTTTCTCTGAACTCTCCAGTTATAGTCTCAGAACCTATGCAGTCTGTTGTCCAGTAGACAGAAAGCTTGATCAATTATCTTCTCTGCACTTAGATGTCTGAGAGGTCTAGCTTCATTGTTCTTACAGAAATTCGTTGATTCAATATCTAGGTATTTTTTGACAAACCCAGACTACTGTGCTGAAAGTTGTAGGAGACACAGAAATGCTTCCAGGCACAGGTACTTTAAGCAGAGGCAGGCTTTATCCTGTGTCAAATGTGGCGAAAAGATAGGGGCTCCATCACCCCATGACTGATTGTGGAAGGGATAGCCATACTGGGCAATGCATTCCTGGGAGACAGGGAGCCCCTTTGATGGATAACTTTGAGTGAGGGTCTCCCTGACAGCTTCACAGAGGCTTTGACTTCACACAGCAATCTGGGGTCCCATAGTCATTCCTTCTCTCCTTCACTGCAAGTCAAAGCAATATCAGTCAGATGACTTCTGGTTTTGTTCTGCTCTCTCCTCATTTTTTTTTTTCACAAAGGTATTAGCATCCAAACTATATAATATTTATTTTATAATTAACTTTCATTAACACCAGGATTTTCAGAATTCCAAGTAGTCAAGTTTTTAGATAGGGACATAAACTAACCCTATACCTCCCCTACCTATCAAATATAGATATAAAGTAAAAAGTTTATCAACATTTTCACAGGAAGATTCTAAAGTTTTTGGCATGTAAAAGGTATGATATATAATATTTCTGTGATAATAATGTCATCATTATATACAGAAAATGTTTACATTCCTGTGCAATATAAGCTCTAAATATTAAAAACTACAAGTGTTTCTTGTTTATCAAAGTATTAGAATACTAAAAGCTTTTTGTAAATTTGACACTTATTCTTGTGCACTTAATTCCATTTTGGTTGGCCTCTACTCTTAGAGATAGAGGCCAAGACTGATCTAACTTTATATTTGACTCAACTATACATCTTCACTGTACTTTCCTGTTATACTCTATGCTGTGGAAACCTTGAATTGACCTCTGCTTTAACAACCAGTTCAAATAATAACAAATACCTTTATATTGTTATGAATTCTCTCATTAGGCCACATGAGAAAGACATTACATTTCCATCTTATAAAACAAGAGACAGGCTCTGCCTGGTGGCGCAGTGAGTTAAAGCACTACATTATGAAGTTCTCTGAAGCCATTGCAGCACAAGTTCAATCCCCAGCTAGGAAGCTGACCCACATGGTGTGGCAGACCTCTCCTGACCTGCCTGCTGCTCCCTTCAGGAGTGTATGTCAGTAGATCTGCCTGTTCTGCTCCCCCTCTGTCTCTGGTAAATACTTTCACCCCGCTGTACCTCCGGCCTGTACCCCAGTTCTGTAAGCATAAATAAATAAATCTTAAAAAAAAAAAAAAAAAAAGACAAGAGACTAGCAAGGGTTAAATAATTGCCAAAAATCACCTAGGTCATAAAAAAATAGAGCCAGGGCCTGCCCATATCTAAGCCCAGAGCACAGTCTTTCTAAATATTACACTGTGCTACTTAAGCAATTAACCTACTAAGTCAAATATAACTTTTGCATCCATGCAAAAAATTACCATGCTTCACCTTATACTTCATGTGGCTATTCTCAAAGTGTCCTCTAAATTGCCAGACAGTGTACGATGCACATGGGCAGTATACACTATGATTCAGGAACATGCTACTACAGACATTCTTTTCATTCTTCACTGAACAAGTATGTTGAGTGACAACTATGTTTCAGACAATGGGCCCAGGTAATAAAGAATACTGTTCTCTCCCTGAAAAAGGAAAAATTTAAAAAGTGGAGTCTTATTTAACTAGGGTTCCACTTCAAAAGTATTCTAAATTACTGGCTTGTTTAACCACTTGACCATCATTAAAAATAATGCTTGGGGCTCTCCCTGGTGGCACAACGGGTTAAAGCCCAGCACTGCAAGCTAGCTTCAGTGTGAGTTCAATTCCCAGCCTGGGAGCTGAACTGCAAGGTACAGCAGATCTCTCCTGATGCTCCCGCTGCTCCCCTCAGTAGTGTACTTAGTCTATCTGTCTGTTCTGTTCCCCACTCTATCTCTGGTGAATCCCCTCACCGCCCTGCACCTCTGGCCTGTACCCCAGTTCTGTATGCACAAATAACTCTTTAAAAAAAATAAATAATGCTTGGATAAACATTCCCTCCTCCACAGATTTAAAAGCATTACCTCTAATGAGCTTCGCTTTTCTAGGAGCATGGTGAGTATACTGGTCAGAAAGAGCTCAGCAGAACAGGAGACTTTCGCACGTGTCTCCATCTAGCTTGTGCCACCCTACATTTGCCCATCGCCCACCTTCACACCATCTCCCCTACAGGACCAACCCATTTCTAGGTTAGCTATTCTTAGTGCCTACCATAATGCTTGGCACAAATACAAGCTTAATTGTTCATGAAGAAATGAATAAATGAGTGGTTTGTAAACTAGAGAGAGAACGCTCCAGGTGAAAATTTACACAGCTGACCTTCCAGACTAAATCTACCTTTAGTTTGGATTCACAAAGGCAATCCTAATAAGTCTTGAATCTAATCCTAAAATGCCAGTTAACTTTAAAAAGCCAATGTTCATGCAGTTAGGATACAATGAAAAAATTTTGATTTGTCACCTTGCAAAGGCATTTAAACAAAAGTGGCCTAAAGATTAGGGGTGATGTAGGGTATGACAATGGAAAAACTAGGGAGATTATAAGGAAAAGAGAAAACATTCAATTTATAAGAGACATGTGGATTTCAACTTTAAAAAGAATGCATTCAAGGCTCAGAGTCAAGTATTAGAGTAGCAGTTATATGGAAATTTTCATCTTTGAAGCTCTGAATCAATGTTTTACAAAGTCTCTTTGCATATAAATGAGAAATACTGATACCATTTGACAGCTGAATAAGTGGACCTAGGGACCCTCAAATGTACTTCTAGTGTTTTACAATAAAACTCACTCAGGGTAGAGATCCAGACCTATACTCTGCGCTGGACCTTTTTATAGTAAGGTAGAAGAAACAATCAATTCAGTGGTGGAGTATGAGAAAGAGAGGGGGAGAAAAGATAAAGAATTAGAGAAAAGAGAACAGAAAAGTATATGATACGCATTATTTCACTTAATCCTGAAAGCAAGCCTTAGATTGGATATTACTATGAGAAAAATAAGGCAGAGAAATACCAAGGAATTTGTACAGATCAAACACTACTACAGGAAAAAGCTGAGACTGAAAACCAGTTTTATCTAATTCTAAACCCAAGACTGATTCACAGAAGTCTAGAGATGTCTCCATTTAGTGGCAGGCAGGAGTGAGCGTAGCACAGACTCACTCTGTGGTGTGACCTGACTGGCCATGGCTCAGGATATGATACACAAAAAGAGTTTCTACTGACTCATTTGCCTAATATTAGACAGGTAATCTGCATAAAATAATTAGGATAAACAGTCTCCAGTTTCCTTGTTGGGCAAGTTTGAGCTTTCCTAGCTAGGAAAAAGGAAACATTTGGTTTCTCCTTTAATATTCCCACTACTGCTGAAGGGGATCAATGATCGATGAGCAGATTCAATGAGTTAATACATGTTCAAATGTATGCCAAGTGCAAAATAAAAAATATCTATTCTTCTTATGATAAAACTATACCAGTTCTTTAGTTTTTAGCTATAGTTCTCTTATTGTGGACTTTTGTAATATCTATGAAGTCTGTTACCCACCACAAAATAGACAGCCTTTGTTTCAGTTTTGATCAAGAAGGGAATTCACTGTCAAAGATGAACTTGATTGTTTTTTTTTTTTATTTTACTGAATATTTTATTCCTTAATATAATTATAACAATTCACTGTTATTATTGCATTCTTTTACTGATGCACATGAAACTTTAATGATAGGCATTGCGATTATTTGCCATTATGATTGCTTTCCTGTTATTAACAAAACAAACCTGGCTTTATTTTCTGATTCATTAAAAAATTCAAATAAAGCAGACATATATAAGAAGTAAAAAATTATCTTACCTAACTTAGCATCTTATTTTATACCTGAGTTTATACATACAAGCATGTTTGTGAACATTCTTTCAGAGGAAACTTGATTGTTTTTAAACACCATATACCCACAGTGAAATATACCAATTTTCCCATTCAAGTATGCGTGAGCAATGACTTTTATTTAAATTCATAATGGCATTTACTACCTGCAAGTTGACGGTACAGACAGATAGCAGAATGATAATCAAGTGGCTTTTTGATTTCTATTTATTTTCCCATCTCTCTCCTGCATTGTCTCTCTTTACAAATGAGGACTTTTGCCTGACATCACAGATACAAACTATTATTTTAACAACAAAAAAAAGCATCAAGTTATCTAGAAATGATGAGGACTCTGGCCTCAGATTAGCCATTTTTAAATGCCTCATCTTTTAAAAACAAACTGGAGCAGTAGGGAACTCTATATATTATGAAGACATGGTTTTTGTCAAGGCTTACTAAACTTTTGTGTCAAGAGTTGAGCACGGAGGAAAGGGCTTTTGAAATATTAAAGAACAGGTAAAACTCTGCAGTACTATTGATTTCCAAAGCACAAAGGGAATATTCAGAACAGGAAGAAAACATCAAAAAGTCATTGTAAAGCACTGCACATACCATCTTCACAGTCAGTGACTAAGTAGAAAATATGAGATCAGCTTTTATAAAAAAAAAAAAGAAAAAAACTCCTCACTAAGGGTAATTTATTGATGTGCATTCATTTGCTGCAGACCTCTTAATTCTCGTGGGTTCCTGAAACTGTCAGAATTCTACAAGTATGAATAGTGTTGTTTAAGCAAAATTAATGTCTCCATTGCTGAGTGTGATATTTTAGGGCTTATATACGCCATATTAGCAGAGTTTTTTCTTTTCCTGTTAAAAATGGAAATGTGAGTCTGCTATCGTTCACATTCTTCATACTACCTGACCTAAGTCATTATTTCATTATAGCATTATCTTCGTGTTGTAAAGCAAGCATTCTTGTCCATGCATGAATACCACATCATATTTTATCTTAATTTACCATCAAGTAAGATTGGAATGTAAAGACCTAGTCAATTAAACAAACACTGAAAAACAAATAAGAGACAATGTTTGCTTTCAGATTTATGGCAATCTGACCCTTTGAATAGAATGATATCTGATTGGGGGGTGGGAAGGGGAAAGAGACAAAGGGAGGACTTGAAAGAACAATACTGTATAAGCTGGTAAATCTCATATCATTTCTACTAGAAACAGTCAGTTTTGTTTCCAAGCACTTAAGACTAATTACAGGTTTGTGAGGGGAAGATTGGGGGTAGTTTCAACAACCCTGGCACTGAGGACAGTTGTTCCAACATTCTTTCACAGCCACCACCAGCCTCTAGGAAGTCCCGTCTACACAGACAGGAGACACAGTGAAAGGAAACATGCAGAACTGACAATCAGGACACCTGCTGGTGCCAGCAGCATAAATGCTATAATTTAGTTGTGGCCAAGGTCAACTCACTTAACTCCCCAAGGCCTTCGTTTCAGATACGAAATAAAAGAAGTGAGAGTATTCACTACTGAAAGAGCCATACAACCCTAAACCTTTCTGTGCTTTAACTCTTTGGAAGGAAAGCTGCGTGTGTCTGTGTGCATGCTTCTGTATGACTGTAGATAAATGTTTTGTCTATATGCGATGTTAGTCCAACACCAGATGTTATTATCAAAATTGATGTTTAAGAAATATCTATTGGATTGGCTTACAGAAAAATAAATGTTAACAGCAATAGTGTACTTAAGATGAAAAAACTCCCTTTATTAGTTAAAAGAACAAATTTTCTTGGACTACTGTAATTTCTGATCGGAGATAAGTTACGAGTGGTCTTTTCTACCATTAAGTAGAATTTGGTCTAGTTTGTCAGGATCTATAGACCAAAGAGTTGGAGCCGGTGTTCCCCCATGACATCAATGGAGTCACCACTGCTCTGGGCATGAGCAGCAGTGGCTGGCTGTCTGGCAATGAAGAATTGAAGGCATTTCTGATTTGTAAGGGGGCAATATCAAGTGTAAACTATCAAATGTGTTATATTTGTGATGCCAGGGAGGAACTCAAAGGAGGGTGCCATTAAACAGGTGGTTGAAACAGATTTTGGCATCAGAAGATGAATGGATACAAGAACAGAGCTATCAGGTGGAGTCATAGGATTGATGAGAGGGAGCTTGAATACTGAAAACACAAAATACACACACTCTGCTACAGAACCCTGGAAATAAAAGAAAGTCAGAGAGGCAAGTCAGAATACCTTGACTGTGCTCTGAGATCTGGATGACAGAGCCAGCCTGCCCTGTGATCCATCTCCTCCTACATTTGTGTTCTGCCCAGAGCCACAGCAGAGTCACACTCAGTGGCAAATCAAGTGCTTAGAGTAACCCAGTGCAAGCTGCGTCTATTACGAGTACTCAACACCTAAATGACCTGTCTACTCAGTGGGATTTATTTGAAAATATCCATTTACTCCACAGGTACTGAGTAGCTACTATGTGGTAAGTACTATTAAAGGCTAGAAATAAATGAATGAGCAAAACTCTGCCTCTCAGCATTTATCTTGAGGTAGAGAGAATGACATAAACAAATAAACAAACCCTATGAGCAATGAGAGAAATAAACAAGATTTAAGGAATAGAGAAGGAGCCAGCTTTGGTCATGCTTTTACTTGACTCGGTTTTATGAGAACCGAATGTGCTGCCATATCAACTCTCTGGGTCACTGTCCCGCCCCTTGCTTACACACTCACATTCTTGCTCATTGCCATGTAAACAACTGTCTTCCCAGGATCCCTATCACTCAGGACCAAATTGGCAGCAAATCAATCTACTGAGCAGAAGAAGAGTTCAAAAGGGGTTATACAGGAGTACAGTATTTAACACATGAAAGTTTCCAGCATCCCAGCCTCCATGCTGGTTTATTGATGAGTTTTTAATTTCTTCCTCATAGTTTCTTGGATGAAATGCCAAGTAAGGAAAGTATCTAGGGGGGATTTATTTGACCCCTAAAAACCTGGAAATTTCTGCCTATCCTGTGATACAACTAAAAATATGCATCTGATTAAAGATCTAAATGTTGTCATGAAATATGTATTCTCTCTAGAGAATCGCCTTGCACCTTACAATAGGTAAATTCATAATTGTTCTGGAATTTCCACTTGGCAATTCAAATTTTAAACTTAGGCAACTGCATTAAATCTAAAATTAAGTGTAAAAACAAACAAACAGATGTACTTGGATTTGAGCATAACATAATACCATAGGACACCAGAAGAATGATACAAAATCTACCAGTAAAGCAAAAAGAACAAATGTCCAATAGTAGATGTCTGTTTCAGCCACCACCTCCTTGAGGCCATTTATTAAGTGGACCTTTACCTTATCAAAGGGATAACAGAATAGATGCATCTCGAAGCAAAGAAGAGTGCACCAACGCTGAAAGGCACTCTCCAGAAAGACGAGAGCCAGCTAGTGATACCACAGAAGAAATCTAGAAATGCCACACCACAATGTGAGATCACTGAGCACCTTGGAGAGATACCTCTGAGAGCATGGGCAATACCGAAAATTCATGGACTTTGGGAATAGTGGACAAGGGAACTTCAAGTTCCTACAGCAAGACCCTTCCTTGTGGAGAATTGGAAGCCTGGGTCAAAGGCATCTGAAAGCATAGAATCCAAAGTTGTTAGAGACCTTTGAGGTATAGATTATATTGAGCTACACTGGAATGCTCGATTGTTGAATCCTGGCTGGTGCAATGCAAGACTTGTGACCTAGACAGTGCGTGTGATACCGAATAGATTTTAAATCACATGTGTTTTCAATTATAAATATGCACTGCAGGCTCATTATTATTAATGAGATAATTCGAAAGAGTACATGCTTCTTTTTCCCTCCTAGACTTCTTTGAAGTTTTGGTCAGGAATCAGTAAGACATCCCTCTCTGAACCAAGTACAGTTTTGTCACAGATAAATAGATTAAATAGATTCCTCCTACCCTGCTTAAAAATAAATTAACAGAATGGTGCTTGAATTCCTTTACCATTTCTGCATATAAAACACAGTTTCATCCTGAGAAAATGCACAGTAGGAATGTCTGGAAAAGAGCTCGGAAATCATTTTCCAGGCAAGGCACTAATAGCAGATTATAGCTTTCATTAGTATAGAATGTAGCCACAAGGTTTCAGAGCTCATATAGTGTATTTTAATAGCTTCCAGGAATATGTACTTTAAGACACAATTTCCATGTTATAGAATCATTTTCTTGGTAGCTCTTCAAGTTTCTTCTCTGAAACACATCAGAACTCAGTGGCAAGTAGCTTAACAAGCCAATTGCTGGGAAGTTTTCCTCGTAAGTACCAAACTCTGTTGAATCAGTGTTCCTCGACTTCTAATCTACATTTAAAACACCTGGGGATGTTCTTAAATATGCAGATTTGAATTCAATAGGCCTGAGATGGGGCCTCAGAGCCTGAGTTTCTAATAATATCCCAGTAAGTGTCTCTGCTACTGGTTCACAGAAAACATTCTTCAGTGGCCAGTGTAAGATCATTTGCAAAAGTAATTTAATTTAGCGCTAAGTTAATGAGCTAAACACTATGCTGGGTGTGGCCTTCCAAAGATGTATCATTAAAGAGCTGCAATATTATTTAGACAATTTAATTCCATTCATAGGTTACAAAACTTCCCCACTGATTAAAAATATCTTCTGAGGTGATAGCATAAAGTATTGATAGTTCAGTAGAATTAAGATGGAACCTAGACAGAAGCATTTACCAAATTGATTCTTGTCGCTGGACTTGGGAAAAGCTTCACAGGTTTGCAGGCATTGGGATGGCTAGACTTGGACATGAATCCTGATTCTTCTACTTAACAGCTTTAACTTTGGGAAAGTTTCCTAACTTCTCTCCACTTGATGCCCAGTGGTCAGGCTGTTAGGATTCAGTGCCCTCTTAACACTTTTCCACAATTATTTTTTTTATCTAGACTATTGAGCTAGCTAGATTAATCTTTAATACTTGCTCTGAGGAATGAGAGATGCTATATAAAAACCTAAACATAGTGGCTAACATTTAGCAAGCAATCAGTTACTACTGTGCATAACAACAAATACCCCAAGTTGAGTGTCATAAAACAATCACCATTACATGATGCCACAGATTGTGTGGGTCAGAAATTTTACAGTGTTAAGGTAGCCTCAGGGTAGTCAGACTTCTGAGTTAAGCAAGAAGAGAATCATAATGAGCCAGACAGAAGCTGTTTCTCTCATGAGCTAGCCTCAAAGGTCATGTAGCACCATTTCTACCATGTTCTATTTCCATAATAAAGGGTAGGCAAAACACATCTATCTATCAATGAGACAGTGAAGTCTCCTTGTAGAGATACAAGTGGGAGAGCAAGACATGTTGGAAAAATAAAGTCTGCCACAATAGGCAAACAATTATTTCTCAAGTGTTTTGTGTGCTAGAAACCTATCAAATACTTATGCTATTATGACATTTGCATCTCTGTCCTTGCCAGGTGAAAATTCAGCCCCTCCTCTTCCAAGAGGTCATTGCTTCATCTTCCACTAACTGCAGCTATCATTACCGTTTAGTCTAAGGATGTCTCCAGCAGTTTCTAGTTCACAAGCAGAACTACATGTAATCAGAAATAAATTGACCCTGACCCCAAAGTGTGAACAAGGACCATTTCCTTAAGCCAAGGGCTATTTCCTGAGATAAAGGGATATTTCCTAAACAAAAGACAGCTTTTCCTCAAGAGACTAAAGACACTTTCACCTCTTGGGGGAACTGAACCTCAGTTCCTTGATTTTCCTCCAGTTTCCAGATTGGGGTTACATTGCAGTATATAGCTCAGAGTCGGTGCTCAATGATGATGCAGAAATTCAACTCCTTTTCTTGTGTAGACACACAATTTCCTTTACTTCACTTCCTCTCCACATCTTTTTCTGAATTTAGTTTAACATCATTAACCTTTTCCTTGGACTTCCTCAAGTTGGATATTAAACATGCTATTCACATTACCCAGAACAATATAGAACACAACTCTGAAAACACCGCCTTCTGCTCTCCTTCCTCATCTCATCTAAGTTATTTTTTCAAAGACATAATTAAAAATGAAAAGGCAAATCTCAGATTTCCTGTTCCAATTAACTGTTTATATTCTCTATACCTAACCTAGAACTGTACTGCATTTTGTTTTTGTTTTAAATTTTTTTTTAAAGATTTATTTATTTATGCATACAGGAACTGGGGTACAGGACAAAAGTGTAAGGCATGAGAGGATTCACCAGAGACAGAGTGGGGAACAGAACAGGCAGATTAACTGAAGTACACTGCTGAGGGGAGCAGTGGGCAAGACAGGAGAGCTCTGCCACGCCATGTGGGTCAGCTCCCTGGTTGGGGAAGGAACTTGTACTACTACAGTGGCTGTTGATAGTGTCACTGTGCTGAGGCTTGGCCCCTATACTGCATTTTGATCATTTTGATATCATTTCTTTTTGCATCATATTTTTTTAAAGATTTATTTATTTATGCACACAGAACTGGGGTACAGGCCAGAGGTGCAGGGACAGCGAGAGGATTCACCACACACAGAGCAGGTAGCAGAACAGGTAGATCGATGAAGTACACTGCTGAGGGGAGCAGCAGGCAGGTCAGGAGAGGTCTGCCATGCTATGTGGATCACCTCCAGTGCCGGCGGGAATCAAACTCATGCTCCTTAGTGCTATGCTTTAACCCACTATGCCACCGGGGAGGGCCCACATCATATTTTTTAATGAAAGTGATATATATATATATATATATATATATATATCACACTATCATTTTAGAGTCATAACTATGGGCCAGGGGCCAGAGCTGAGTAGCTGAGTATTGGGAATAAGGAACCAAATTTAATGGATTACAAATTGTCCTTTTCAAAGTTGCAGCCAGTACTGATTTGGGTGGAACAAAGACCTGAATGGGAATAAAATTAAGTCAAGCAGTGGACAGATTTCAACCCAACCATGACTAGAACTTATAGAATAGTAAAGAATAAATTTTGAGTTCAATAGAGTTCTTTTTTCTAGGAAATTTAAATAAAATAGGCAAGAAAACGATAAGTGCAAGATAATTATAACACAAGACAGAAGGTGATATAGCACAAGAAAGACACAAATAGATTCACAGGAAATTTATAGAAGGTTTTTATGGAAGACATGTCATTTCAACCCAACAAGACTATATGACTCCAGAAAAAAGCAAGCTCTTTGGAAAGACACACCAACTCTACTGTGGTCTGCTTCTTAGCAATAGTTCTTCACCAAGAAGCCCCTGATCCCATTCACATATGTTTCATTCTCTTCTTCCTCTGGCTACTCTTAAGCTCCTCCAATACAGAAAGATCCTTCAGGCATCACTTTTAAGGAAGAGTTACTGGTTCTCTGTGCTCTATTACACATGAAGTGGTCACAACACCTATCACATTTGTATTACAAGGTTGATGTATCAACCTTCCTCACCAGTCAGTGAAGTTCCAGCAGAAAGAAACTACCCTTTGTCTCCTTATCCCTGTATGTCTTCTCCTGTAGCACTGACCAAACTTATATTTAACACATAAATGAGAAACCAAAGTCAGATCAGAAGTATAATCAAAATAAGAAGCATTTACAAGGCCTCCCCTTGATGGTGCAAGGGGTTAAGTCTCAGCACTATGAAGCTATCAGCAGCCACAGCAGCATCAAGTTTCATCATGGGCTAGGGAGCTGACCCACATGGCACAGCAGACCTCTTCTGTCTCTTCTGCTGCTCCCCTCAGCAGTGTATTTCAGACCTGTTCTGCTCCCCACTCTGTATCTAGTGAATACCCTCACACCGCATACCTCTTCCCTTTACGCCAGTTCTTATATGCATAAATAAATAAATCTTTTTTAAAAAAAAAAAGCATTAAAAAAAACTCAGTGACAAGTTGCTATTTTTTGGTCTGCATACGTAAATACACAAGTGTAAGTGTGTAAAAAGCCAACCAACAATCTACAAACTCGGCCTGTATACTCAATTTGTTTTTGTTCCTAGTTTTATTGCAACACAGCGACACCCTTTCGTTTAGCTATTATCAGTGGCCACCTGCCCTGATTTCTTGACACTGCTGAGTTAAGAAATTGCAATACTAACCATAAGAACTGCAAAACCTGGAACACATCTATCTGGCCCTTTAGCAAAACGTTGGCCAACTCATGATGTGAACTATTTAAAATGATTAAGTATAATGTCTCAAAACAACATCTTATATTCCGAAAATAATTTGAAATTCTTCCAAAAAGACCTTTCCTCTATGAATGTCCTTCTAAATACTTTCTACTTTTTCTTGCCAGGTTCTTACCAATACCCTACTCCACACCTGTCAGCCCTATCTCTTAGCCAATCTCTTACAACAGACACTTACAATAGCACGTCAAAGGATGTAGACTCTGCTCTCTAGGAACTCATAATTAAAACAGAAAATGTAGCTAGCCAGAACAACAGCACTACTGCTTCCTGCAAACTCTACAGATGATCAAGGAGAAAATGTGACATGAGGCAGTTCCTAAGAAATGTCGGGAAAAACATTAATGGGAGTCAAACATATTAGAGCTATTCACAATTTTAACCTACCATCTTCTCAATCTGCTCCCAGAAAGCCTGACTCAAATTGACTGCCAAAATCGGCCAACTATAGCATCTGAGGCTCATTCTCCAGCACTGAACAGAGTGAATCAGTAAATGAAAGGAAGTCAGCTATCAGGTCTGAAGTCATCGAAAGCCCCAACTCCTGCACACTGTCCTACTATTGAGCTCACAGCCGCTGACATCAACTTCTTCCTCCTCTCAGCAGGTTTGCATGAGTCCTATCACGCTGCGTACTGGGGTGTGACTCCCCCATATGCTGTCCTTCACCTGCCACACACAGAGCAGGGCATCTATGTCGACATCTGTTCTAGTGGTTGGGATCTGTATCATTTAGCTAATGGGCAGGAAATGAAACTGATAACTGCAATAAAGTCCAAGCTTCCCACAGCAAAATGTAGTGGTGGAAATACACAGTTATCATTGCAGGGTTCATAGTAATACATAGAGTCTAAATAAATCAATGCCTTTATTTCCAGAGAAGTATGTTTTGATATTCTCTCTCTTCCTAGTGCAGAAAAAGTATCTCCCAAGTCGAGTTTACAGTTGCCATAGTCAACTATCCCCAAAGAAAGTGGCATTTTTATCTGTCCTTACTTCTCCTTCATCGAGTAAATCAAGATGCCATCACCCAAGTTGATTTTCAGCCATTTTCCTGTTGTGAGATTATTTCTGGGCAGATTTTTTTTTAATGGAAGAAAGATGATGACATTTTCAAGTGTCATACTGTATTGGTAAAACATTGCTTTGTATGTTGGACTGCTTGGGTTCAAATCCCAGTTCTATTAATGTCTAACAAAGTAAATTCTTCCCTTCTCTGTACCTGTCTCTTCATCTGTAAAAGGATAGTGACAGTGCTTACTGTTTAAGGATAGAATGATGAAGTGAGTTAATGTTTAGATTAGAGGCTGGCATATAATACATGACAATAATATGATTTATCATTCTAGACTCACTTGTATTTTTGATAGTATCATTGTGCTAATGTTCAGTACAGAAATGCCCTTATCCTATTAATGTCAGGAAAATTATTTTGAACAAAATGCTGCTTTATGGTTAGAATTCTAAACACATTTTTTTATGAAGAAAAGCTGAGTTTTCTAAATTGTTCATTTTACCCTATTTTTATTAGTTATAGAACAATTCATTTATGGCTCATAATTTGGTTATAATAAAAAGAAAAACTGCAATTTCATATATACATGTAAATATACATTTTTCTAACAGAAACTGAGCAAGTTATTGCTATCTATTACCACAGAGTAACAGAAGTAATTCCATAGGTCACATGGAAAAAGGCTATCTCATTGTAGTTGATCTCATTGCTTAAGATCAGCTGTATTATTTCAATAAGCCAATATATCCAAATCAGCATAAAAATAATACAACTTATCGACATAGTAGAAATCTATTAAAAGTGTGATGGTCTACTCTAAAAAGGAATGGACTAGTATTCATTATCTTTCAAGAGAACTTTTTCTATGTATTTTAGCATTACTCTTGTTATAATATTTCACTTATTCTGTGCACCTTGACAAAGTAACTTTTGAAAAATCATGTCTCTATGTCTCCTTTATTAACTTTGGAAAACTTCAACTCATTTCTGCAAAACTTGACAGAAATAACAGAGCCATTAATCTTTTTTGAGTGTGTGTATGTGTGAGTGAAGAAACTTCCCAAAATAACTTTCAGAATAATTAAAAAATATACTAATCAGAAAAACTTTCTTTCAACAGTTTTACACCCCTCAATCTTATAAAAGGTCACTTCTCATGGCAACATATTCTTCACTGCCTCTGCTTTTTGTCATGTAGTCACTAAACCTTAGCAATCTGTCTGTTACTGAAATTACCACCCAGAGAAAAGTCCTTTTAGGGTCACTATCACACCTTCATTGCACAATACTCACAAGATGACCTTTTCTCTGACCTCATCCTTACTGAATTACCCAAGACAATCTGATAGGGTCATTCATCACTAAGATTTGATGAACTTACTACTATAATGACACTATAATGACTATTATAATGACCTTTTTTGATGGTTTCACTCTGTTCCTAACCTGACTGTGCTTTATACACACTCCTTCAAATCTGGGCATTTTTAAATCTAGGGAAGAGTTGACTTGAAGAAGTAGAGGGACTTACAAAGACCAGGGTGAGGAAAAGCTAAGAAGCAATGATGAAACAGGGGTCAATCCAGTTTTGTTAAGGCAAAGTATTTATTTAGGAAAGTAGCTGAGGAGAGTAGGAAGGAAAAGACATTGGAGACTCCACTAACTATCTGGTATAAGTTGCCATGCATAATGCAGAGAATAAAGAGGCATTTCCTCTACCTCTAACTCCTAATTGTCTCAGAATGATAAAAGGATAGGATGAAAATTAGTTCAGCATTAATTGTGTGTGCATTTTTAAATTCTTCAATCCCTCCCTTATCCTAATTGTTCACTTAGTTGGGCCATTTCATAAATGAATTAGTTTCTTTTCTGGGAGATGCGCCAGGCAGGTGGGAGGTACTAAATCTATCGATTCTGTTATTTGTGAACAATTCTGCCATTTGAAGCCTTGGATTAAAATGAAATTTGGAGATTTAGTTCTAGATTTCATTTCTTCCCTCTTTGTGTCCATAAATAACATGGGATTAGTCATAAGCCATAAATCTCTCCAGAGACATGTTGGGATTAGATAATTCAAATATTTATTTGTAAAGAAAAAAATATCTGATATCCCTATAAGTGTCACACAATCTCTCCATAGGCAACTTCATTCTAGAACAAAACCCTCTAGCCACACAAAATGTCCCTCACAGACAAAGGTACATACTAACAGATGTATTTTTTACTAACAGATGTATTTTTATTCCATACTAGTTTGGGATACCTGATAAAATGCCTCTTTTCCTTTCTCGTGTGTGTTTTCTTCTCCTCTCATTTTTATTTTATTTCCACTTCTACATCTTTTTCTCCTCCTTCCTTCACATTCTCCCATCACACACTGGCTCAAACAGGGCTACCATTCTTTCTTTAACACACACAACCAGATTTCTTTACAATCACTATACTTAGTGGAACACTATATAAAAGTTTTTTCGCAAATTTAAAATGTGTGAAAGTTTACCATTATTACTATCAGTAATGATCACATTTTCTTAAAATGGTTGGAGGGGAGGGAATTAATGGGGCAGGGAAGATGGGCTTTTTCTAGTCACATCTGAAACTGGATAAAAATTTAAATGTGATAGTTAAACTTAATCTACAAAAGACCACAGGGATTTGAAGAGAAACTGTTAAAATAGCTGGAATGGAAAGAGTCACTAGATGTAGTTGGTAATGACATGCTCTCTCCCTATTAATGCCACTGCTTCTTCAGGCTTCAATCCTCAATTAGGAGCAGACATACCTGGCCAGAAATCATTGCATTCCTCAGTAAAAGTAAACTTTCTGTGCAAAGTATTTGTGGCTATTTATAGCACTGTAACAATAATTATATTTTTATAATATAATATATACTTATAATATATAATTACATTTTTTCTAAGACAAATAAATAAATAAACCCTAGACCGGCATTATATTTTCTACGATGCTTCCCCTGACCCCAAATGACTGTGACTTCTAATAATTCCAGTATTGCTAATCTGTTCCTGTCTCTCCTTTGCTAAATATATGATTCCATACGTGCCAACAAAACAAATGCTGGAAATACCTAACTTGTAGCAAATCTTTCAAATTATTTGCCAGTGTATTTTTTGGCTTAATGGGCAGGCACACGATTGGATCTCACAACACTTTGCAAAGAAGGCATGGTTATCCTGAATTTGAACACAAAGAAACCAAGTCATGAAGCTACAGATTCAACTAATTGAGTTCATGACTAGTAAAGTAAGCAATGGCTGTAAGATTCAAATAAAGCCATTGATCTCTCTTTAATGCCATACTGTTTTGTTCCAAATAAAACGATGCTTTTGGTAATATGACTAAGCAATTACTATTTTACTGTAAATACTCTTGCAAGGGCCTTGCAGGGCATTTTATCATTTCTTTTTTTGTTTGTTTGTTTTTTTAAAGATTTGTTCATTATGCATACAGAATTGGGATACAAGCCAGAGGTGCAGGGGGTGGTGAGAGGATTCACCAGAGACAGAGAGGGGAGCAGAAGATGTAGATCGATGAAGTACACTGCTGAGGGGAGCAGCAGGTGGGTCAGGAGAGGTCTGC
>NW_004567106.1:35901370-35940475 GCF_000260355.1 Condylura cristata | reverse complement strand
GTTAGCTTGCAGTGCTTCATCCTAACCCGTTGTGCCACCAGGGAGGCCCAGCATTTTATAATTTCTTAAAAATACTTATACAGACCATATGTCCATCTCCCAGACATCTCTGCTAATCTGTATTAGAGTTAGTCATGTTTTACAAACAGGGCAAAGGATCTTAAGAGAAATGTAGGCTTGCCCAAGGCTACCTGGTCATTAAGTAGTACTACCATAACTTAATTTCCAGGTCACCTCACCTTACTTTTTTCATTATGTTTGAAGCGTCTCTGAACTAAATTAAGTTTCATATTTGTTCTGAGTGGTACTAAGTGATAGGAAATACGATGTTATGCAATAGATGATGTCATGTTTGATATAGAAGGACATGGGCATAGTACCGAGGAGCATGAGGATGGGGGAGAAAAGCTGATGAACACATACTGATTACTGGGCGAGGTGTGCAAAGGTCCCACGGGCTGAAGAGGGGGTGAAGGAGGCAGAGAGTCAGGTGTGCTCAGGTGCCACGTGCTGCTTTATTCTTCTTGCAGGTGGTGAGACTTAACTCCCTGACTCAAGGGGATACAGGTAAGGAGTCCTTAGTCAACTGAAACTTAATCAGGTTGGTAGAGTGGCCAGAGTTTGTGAAGCATTTCTTTATCAGATTGACATAACAAATCCCAAAAAGAGCCATGTCCAGAAACAAAATTAAGTTGTATTTTGCTCAAGTAATTTCTACTTGGGCATTTCTGATGGAATGTGGCATCCTCCATGCGCAACCCAGAGAAACCCAGGTACCTGCCTATGTGGCTCTACTACATTCTCCAGGTGACTGACAAGATTCTCCTGGAGCTTACGTTAAGTCAGAAAGGAAAAGAGCATAGAAACTATCCCGTGGCTAATTTCACATGGGATTCACAGAAGCCACAATCCTGTCTTCTTGCATTGACTGAATTCAGCCCCAGGAGACTAGGAAATATGATCTGACTGTGTGCTCAAGAGAAGAAACTACGTTTGGTGAAATCTGACATACTCTCCCAAAACTATATTGTTTACTTTTGGAAGTCAAAATTTGCATGTGTGTGTTTCTTTAAATTAAATCCATGTTTAATGAAATCCCTTTTAGAGGCTAATCAGAAAAATGAACTTATTTTTACTATTGTACCAGAATCTTACATTCCTATGACTAAGGCTCACAAGGAATAGAAACCACCCTATTGTTATTCAAAAATGATCACTGCTCTTGTTTCTTCATTAATAGCCAAACTCCTCTGCTTGGCAAGATTGTAATTTGGCATGAAAAAGAGAAACAAGTACAGCCTTGAGTTCAGAAGGGTGAACTTAGGAAAAAGAAGCTTCAGATCTAAATCCTAACTGTGGTTCTTACTGGTGGCACTAACATTTAATAAGCACTTTCTAAGGACCAAAGGTCAATACTTAGCACTTCATATTACATTATCTTAATTAACTTTCACAGCAACACTTTGAGAGTGGATTTTAAAGATGACAAAACAAGTTTAGGGCCTGCTTCACTGGCCCAAGCACATGACAGGATGCAGAACTTGGCTCAGCCTTCAAGCTGAGATTCCAGTTATGTGCTCCTCAGCACTTATTGAACTGCCTACTTCACATGTGCCTCACAGATTAGCTGCAAACAGTACATGAGCAGATATAAAACACATAGCACAGTGCCAGGCACATAATGCAGGATTTGATTTGTTGCAGTTATTACTAAACAGCAAATGCTTTCTCACAAGAGTTTCAGCCTACCCTCGTTTATTTTGTCCACCTTCAAAAAACATCCCAGAAGAATCCAATGAAAATGTTCTTTATAACACATCCATTCTGGGCTCAGAGATTTCCTGAAATATATCAAGCCTTGCTCACAGATAATAAGGGTTCAAACAGCTTCTGCAGGCCAGGCCTTAACACAAAATAAATATAGAAGAAAAGTGGATGAAATATAATGACAAATCTATCATAAGACAGCATAGGTCTATTAATCTCCAAACAGGCAGATGGGAAGGATACTCTCATTATGATTTCAGCAATGTCCCACTTAGTTCTATATGATCTATAGTACTCATTCTCCCCACCATTTAAAAGATCTTTTCTTCATATTTGACATAGAACATCATCTAGATTTACAATTTTCTTTGCCACCAAGAACAGTTTGTAAGCAACAATGTGGTAGCGCAGTGCATGGAGGAATGGTAAGGAGCAAAGGGCAGAAAGGAGTCCAGTATCTCTTTCTTTTTTCTTAAAGATATATTTATTTATGCATACGAGTACTGGGGTACAGGCCAAAGGTTGGGAAGAGGCTTAAGAAGATTCACCAGAGACAGAGTGGGGAGCAGAACAGGCAGACTGACTGAAATACCCTGCTGAGAGGAGCAGCAGTGGCCAGGAGAGGTCTGCCATGCCATGTGGGTCACCTCCCTGGCCAGGCATCAACCTTGTGCAGCAGTGGCTGCCACAGCTTCATAGTGCTGTGCTTTAACCCCTTGTGCCACCAGAGAGGGCCCCAAGTACCTCTTTCTATGGAACACTCAAAATCCACCACAGGGATGGACAGAGTGGAGTCAGTGTGGTTGAGTGGTCCACACTGACTCTCTGCAGTCAATGCCCCAGAAAGAACAGAAAATGAAACTGTACTGGGAGACTCCAGATCCACACGTTTGAACTCAGAAAGTCCACAGATGCTCTAAGCAAAATGTCGAACAGAATAGTATGTCCATGGCACTGTACAGAAATTAGCTGAACCAGGACAGAGTCACTTTTTAGGATGTGAGATACAATGCATACTTGTGTCAGACACGGTACAACTTGAGAGTCACATGTAAAGCTGAGCATTCTCTCATTATTATTTCACTTAACTGTTGAGGAAACTGGCATCTTGAAAGTTAAATTATTTGACCAGGTCGCATTCTTTATAAGGACCAGTTTTACTTGTTATGCGTTAGGAAATGAGGTACAATGAAAGTTTTTTGAACTTGCCAACTCAAATGCATAATAATTGCCTGATTCGTGATACTAAAAGCAGCATAGAAAACCTGGTAGGTCTGCAGCTGAAATCAAATCACCATTTCCCCACGGCACATTTATGAGTGGTGGCGCCCAGGTCAAAGGCAGTAATGTTCCTTCGTCAGCTACATCAGACCTCATTCTAAGATGCACTGGACATCTTGGCCCTCTCTATACCAGTGTGGCTGTTCCCACCCATACACAGGTAGTGGGCTCTCATGGTCGTCCCATATCTTTCTTGAGTGCTCTCCCTGGTCGTCCCATATCTTTCTTGAGTAACTCACATCATAAACCATTCAAGGGACATCAACATTTAAGGCATTAGGGACACAACAAATGGAACAGTAAGCCAAGACTAGCTCTCGCTGATTAAAGCTGACTGCCAAATGAGACTGGTCAATGAGCTGAAACAGGCTGCTGAGGTTTCTCACTTTCCAAATGAAATCAGACCCATGCTGCTCAGAAATGCCTGCATAAGCACGGGCCACAATGAAAGCTAGAAATGGTTAAGCCTAGAGAGCAGCAGGCTTTAGTTCTTGAGCCATTCGGGATTAGACAACTTGTTGCAGTGGTGGCTTTGTGCGCAGTCGCAGGCACGTGGGCGTCACCACGCTCAGGCCTCCGAGAGAGCTGAGGAGAGCGCTAAGTGGGCCCCTCCCTCCCAGCCCTACACTTGAAGCGAGTGTGCTGTCTGAAGCTGACGCAGTTTTTTGGAACGCGAAAAGCAAAATCCTAAAGCATGCATATTTCTGTCTCTCATGGGGGGAAAAAAGGAAAAAGAATTTCTTCAACGATTGATATTACCTATTAACTCGTCACATTTGGGTGTAATGGGATAAGTAGAAGGGGCTTCACTTTACCTGAAGGGAATGAACTACACCGGTGGGTCTCCAAGGGCTGTCCCAGGCGAGCAGCCTTCTAGTCAGCAGGGAACTTGTTGGAAATGCAAATTGAGGAGCCCACTCCAAGTAGCCCTGAATAGAAACGCTGTGGGTGGAGTCTGGCAATTTGTGTCTTAACAAGTTTCCCAGGTGATTCTGATTATCTTCGTTAAATAACAATCGAGTTAAGACAACCTGCCTGTGCCTTTTGAACTTTAAAGTAAAATTAGAGCCAAAAGTATTCCTCATAGACAGGAAAATTTCGAAGAGCACAACAGCAAATGATCTATTATTCTTTGGCAATTGACTTTTACTCCCTCTTTTTCCTGTCAGCTTCCTCAATCTCAAAAATGGGAATAACAATACCATCTAGTTCTCGAAGATTGGGAGGTTTAAATAAAACTGTGGCTTCTATTAATAAAATGTGCCTGATGCAACTGTATGCTTCCAAAAATATTATTTTTGTTATTTAAAGTTCAAATTAATGCCAAAACCAAACCATAACAAACTTCAAGAAAATGCCTACAAGGACAATCGAGTTTGAGTAAACCAGTTTAACTGAGAAAACGTAAAACTCATGAGAAAAAGCAATCAACTATATATTAGGAAGAGTAACAAACCAAAGATGAGAAACTTTACAAACCAGAAAAGTAAAGAAAAATTTTCCCTTTGTGAAATAACCACAGGCCAGATAGTTCATGCTCCCTGGTGACCCATCCATTAGTTCAGCTTCCATGTTGAAGTGAAAAAGTGAAGGCAGCCTGCCCTTAGAGTAACTCATTCTAGAGGTAACTGGTGTTTCTTTAACCTGAAAATTGAGACTGGGGGACAGAAGATGAGATAAAAATACCGGACATAACACTCTCCTATTCCAAAAATAGCAACCAAGTCTAACTTAAAAGAAAGATTACTTCTAAAAAGGAAATGTTTTCAAACACAAAGCTTTGTTGTCAGTGGAAAATGTAAAATATGATCTAACCAGAATAAAAAGATAAATATCTCTGCCTATTCAAAATGAAGTTACAAGTGAAGATTTTTAACCCCCATCCAACTAAATTAAGAAAAGAAAAAAAAAGTTCACAAAGGAAAATTCAAGAAATAATTCCCAATTTAAAAGTCAAATTATGGCAGAGGCAGGCTGAGAGGTGATCTCAGTGATACAAAACACTTAAAAATTACTAAATCTTTTTAAAACCCAATCTAATAACTAACTGGAGACATGAAAAAAATAAAGAAGCCCGAAAGAAGTCCTTTCGAAGGACTTCCAAGTTGTCAATTTCATTCATCCAGAACCTGCCTTGAGTGATCTGTCCATCTTTCTCCCAGAGCAATAGAAATGATTTTCACCTCATCCATTTTCCCCTGTGGTGCTCTATTCTTTGGTACACTGTGAACATGCCAGCTGGAGATGTCGAGATCAACCTGTACAGTTCATGCCCAATTCAACCACCATAGGCAGATGAAGGGAGAAACATGTGTACACGTGCACTGACCTTGTCAGGAAGGCAGAGAGAAAACTGGCTTTTCTATGCTACCATTTGCCCCTCCTACAGTATTTCCCTAGCCTTTTCCACAAAGACCTTATGAAAGCATAGATACATTTCATTCATTCTAAGAATAGTCTGGGTTATGGGGCAGGGACAAATATACTACAGTTACTGAGGAGAACAGGTGGTGCAGTTCATTATCCTCGCCAACTATGTTGAGTTATCTATGAAGGAAGTATTTCACAAAATGAACCAGCATAAGAGACAGAAGAACTAAGTTCCAGTTTCAGTTCTGCACATTTGCTTTTATTATCTAAGACAAGTTTAATTTTTGCCTCTGGGTCTGTCTGCACAATGTAAGTTTAGAAGAGCAAACTATATCAGACGTTTCCAAATCTAGGTACGCATCAGAAGGCTTTTGACTATATTTACCATCTCTGATCTTTTTCTTCAGAATCACAAGAAATGGATTCAGAATATCTAGTGTTTAAAAAGTCAGCTCTGGCTTGTTTTGTAATTTACTGGATTAGGGACAGCATAGGGCCATTTTTTGTTGTATATGTTGTATGCCCATCATTGACTTGTCACCCCATTAAAGATCTACACACACACACACAAAATACTTTAAATATAAGTGGAAAGCAGAACTCCTCAGTTATTCTGTTGAGTAACAATCCACCCCAAAACTTAATGACTTAAAGTGATAACATTAATATTTCTGATGAATCTGCAATTTAGGCCAAGCTTGATGGAGATAATTTTTCACTCCTCCACTCATTGTATGTGGGGCAGCCCAAGACTGGGGAATACATCATCTGAAGACCTGTTTACCATTGCCTGGTGGCTGATACTGACTGTCTGCTGGGACCTCGACTAAGTGGTAGAACTCTTACATGAGCTGTAATTCTTACATCTGTTTGCTTAACTTCTTCACAGCCAGGTATCTGGGTACCAGAGGGAGCATCCCAGGAAGACACAGCTGCAAGCACAGAACTTAGAGATGGATCTAAGTCACAGGGAACTGGCATTGCCACTTGTCATTCATGAAGAAGCAACAAAGATCTGGACAGGTTCAAGGAAAGGGAAACTAGGCTTCAAATCTTGAGGACAGTAGTCAGTTTCTACAAGAGCATATGGGACCAGCAATATTTTTGGGAAATACAATTTGTCATACCAATGAATAAAATAGGTGTTGTACTTAAGCAAATAGTGTAGGGTACTAGGAAACTAAGTCTGGATGGATACAATATAAAATTTTTAAAAGAACTTGAAAATCAGGCAAGAGTTCAGAAATACTTAGATTGGAAATTGAACTCTTGAAGGGTTTTAAACAAAGGTAGTTTGAACAAAAGATTCCTATTGAATTCTATTCAGATAAGAAATATATCTTACAAATAAGGGTGAGCTTTGCAAAATGTTTTAGAGAAAGTGGGGTTCTTTTAATATATATATTTTTTAACTAAGATAACATTGGTTTACAGGTTATATGTGATTCAGGAATATGGGATTCCACCTCTTCAGGTTTATATAATTGTGATTTAAACCCAAGTCTGACTAGGCAAAAGCAAGGACTTTTCTCACTGTGTCATGCCATAGGACCTCATGATTTTGAAGATGAAGATATATAACATTACATAGTTTATGCAAAATGTAAAGAATGTAGTCGTCCCTCTTTATACATATGTGTTGATGTCAGATAATGGAAAATGAAAGAAAGATTTAAATAAAATTTTGTGCTTTGGGCTTGGAATAAGAATGTTTTGAAAAAAGCTGAAAAAGCACCAGGTATATCCCTTGATTGCACCATCTGAATTATATCCTCTCCTTAGCCACATGCAAAGGCACACACATATTCTCTTAAGATCCAAAATTGGAAAAATTTGCAGAGATTTTAAGGTCCTCCCTTTTTATCAAAAACATTGCTCACATCTCATATTTCTTCTTGCACATATTTCTTATTCTGAAATTCATTCTGCCATTCTGACCCCACCAATCCAAACCTGTGATAAGAGACAAATCTGTTGGTTGACAATATTTGTTTTTACAACTTTTACAGCCACCATTCACCAGTGGGCATCTAAAAGGCCCGATCTTCTCTTGCCAGTGGAATTTATATTCTAAGAGAATCATGGGTAATAGGACTCTAGTAGTAGGGATGCAGGCCAGGTAAAAGGCAAGGGAGCAGGATTTCTGAGGGCTTGAAAAAAGTTTGGAGAGGAGCACCTCCTCCAAATCTGTCATTTATATATTAGTGCAATGTCTAATTTCCAGTCTGACTCAAACTGCTTCCATATGTAATTCCTCAAGAAAAGAGGGATGAAGAAATGATAGTAAAATATATCACTACATGGCATTATATAATTTTAGAGCATTCACTTGCAGTATCTCACTTCAGTTCATAAACAACATTCAGAAGTAGCCGTTATTAGCATCATCCTGCAGATAAGAAAATTGAGATACAAAGAGCTGTTGGAGATCTCAAGGAACTTGACAGTGATAGCACTTCCAACCTAAGTTCTCTCCCTATCAGTCCACTATAAATGTCTCTCGCCCACATCTATGGGCATTTCTTGCCTATGCCTCACCAGCAGCACAACTCACACCCCCTAATAAAAGATGTTGTGATCGAGGCTGACCAACCACTGTATTAGAGAAAGCTTCAAGGAGTGAGAAAGCAGATCTTCAGTGCCAAACACTCTGGCTTTCTGTGGAGTCTATTTTAACATATATCACTCCCAGAACTTCTGGAGTCCAGAAAACAACTGCAGAGGGCTATGTTACTGATTCTACTCCACAATAGAGATCTTGAAGAACTCATCACTAGGCCCCACCAAGAGGTAATAGTTCCCCAAGGAGCATGAGGCTCAGAAAAAGTAATAAAGACTTCCCAATTGACCACTTGTTCTGGGTTTCCATACAGAACTTTCCAAACTGTACTCTTAGCTACAACATGAGGGTGTGGATGAGCACTCCAACCTCTGTATGCAACTGCTCTGTATGTCAACAGTCTGCTGTAGGGACAGATGAGTAAGGAGCTGACTAAGGAATGAATAATATCTCCAGATGGATGATGTTCTGGATGGCCAGAACAGTTGTAGGATACGATGTGCCTTGCCACAGAGACGGAGCACTCTTGGAAGTGGCTGGAATGGTGAATGACAGAAGCAGAGTCTGGGCTCTCAGACTCATAGCTACCTGCTGGTGTGGGGTCCCTTTGCTATAGGCAAATCTGGGTACAGTGGCTGTCTTGGTATTTCATGACCCAGTGTGATAAGTAACTGATTTATGATGAGAAGGAAAGCCAGGCTTTCTCCTTTGCACATTTTGCCATATGGAAATTTCCCTTCCTTTGCATAAATCTCCCGGTGTTGGCATTTGGGTCATTTTCTTCTCCAGTTGGCTTTGTTAAACAGAAGCAAAATGTCTGGGCATTTGGCCACAACTGAGGGGCAGGCAATGCTTAACTGAGATAAAGTGTGTTTGACTTGGCAGGGTGCCCAAAGCCCCTCAGGGCAGTGGGATACATACTTTATCTACTTATTCCCAGCTGCACTGCTGGGGTGGCATGGAGCATTGGTCCAGGGATAGAGAGGTCTCCCTTATTTTAGCACTGGCCCACCTTGGAAAATCTAAGTATGGGTTTCAAACACCATTCTTCTAACCTAGACATTAAAAAATCTGACTAAAGAGTCAGAAAGATAAAAACAATGTAATGAGATACCAAAGACACCTTAGGTTCCAGGCTCAGTGCCACCTTACTCGTGCCATTGAAGTCACATGACCTTGCTATGCCTCTACTCCCAGGAATGACCTGCTAACCCAAACCAAACATCTGACTAATAGGGCAGCTGCAACACATGTCTGGAAATACATATTTTCTTCAAAGGACTTTGAAATCTTTGCTGGGTTCAAGAGAGAGTTGTAAAGTTACATAGATGGCTAAACTTTCAGAAATATGTGCAACTTAGGATAGAGAATAGAGTACCTTAGAGATCATTCAACATAACCTCTTTATTCTACAAACTGGAAAACTGAGGCTCGAAGACTTTCCAAGGCCAAATAACTCACCTTTGTTTCACCTGAAGTCAGTATGAATTCCTAGCCTGCTATATTTGCTAATACCACAGTCAGGACAGCTGATTTCACAGGGCTCAGACCACATTACTCAAACAGAATATTGGTCAGAGATCCAGGCAACTTTAGTGATTCTCAGGTAATTCAAAGCATTTACAATCAGCTTCTTTGAATAATAGGGCACGGAAACATACAACTTTGATCTGACAAAAATTGAAAGGAGCCAAGCTTACCACCCAGGCATCAGATTCTAATGTCTACTCTGTACTGATTTTGCAGATTAAGTATAATAAAGCCTATGGATACCTCTCAATGCAGGGAACATGCACAAAGAGAACTTTGGATTCACAAACTTAGTTTTAGACCTAACCCTGCTATCAAATGATTTAATAATGGGGCAAGGTCACTCACTGCTGAGTCCCCAGAGGACTTAGAATAGACATTTTATAAATACACTTCCACATGTAAGTGTCCACGATTCCATGACATGTGCAATTACCCTGAGATCCCCTTGGGCCATATGGTGGAAAGATAGCTGCTACATCCGCTTAACTCAGTTTCGGTCTACTCAACAGAACAATGTTTTAATCTATAAAATGTGCTCTCCATTAAGTTCCCAAAGTTCAGTACTGAATATCAAAACAGAAATATTAATGGGCCTTCCACTAGCTTATAGTTATAAAAAAAAAAGTATTTCAAATCCATTTCTGTACTCATTCTAGTAAATATCCTAAGTGGCTCAGGTCTAAAATATGAACAGAGGAAATGTAACTATAATCAACTGTTGTTATTAATGATTTCTTCAAGACCATATCATAGTACAATAAATATGAAGTTGTTAGGTATGCCTGCTCTAAAAGGGACTAATCCCGGGAATTTATTTATTTATGTTTTGTTAGGCCACAATTTCTTAGATCCCAATTTATTTCACAGAAAACTTTTTCCATGGATGACTGTGATATCTGGTATTTTAATCTTCTACATAAATTTAAACATCTTTTCTCCTTTAAGACTAGCTGTGTTCTCTGAACTCACAGTCACCTGTATACACTATTGGTATTCAAGAGTTTTAGCTAAAACCACACTCAACAAAGTGCAGATACAATCTCAACAGATGTGCCTAAATAAAAACCTCAAGAAGATTCTGCTGGAATATCTTGGCTCTATCAGCTCTGGTTTCTAAGTTCAATGCTACCCATTTCTGGCTTCTGCATCTCATGCTGGTAAACATCCTAAGTGGCTAAGGTCTAAAATACCAACAGAGTAAATGTAACTATAATCAACTGTTGTTATTAATGATTTCTTCAAGACCATATCACAGTTCAATAAACATGGAGTTGTTCGATGTGCTTGTTCTAAAAGCGGCTAATAGCAAGATGTAATTTGAAGCAGCTTCAGCTCACTTACAAAACCCTTGCTCTGTTAATTGTGATTTCACACTCCACTAACCAGCACAGCCTGAAGCCGGATTGCGCGGGAACAGCTGAGCTGCTGCAGTTCAGGCCTTGCCACTTCTATTTCTCCTGTGACCCTGTGGTTAGCTGCTTCTTTTTCAAAAGCTCAGTAGACTAAAGTAGTTGACTTCTTCATTCAATTTTGTCCATCGCTTGGCAGAAGACAACTTATAGATACACCTATTATTTTGCTTTTTGTTTTGTTTTAACCTTTGCTTTTTCAGTAGTGTTCTAGAACAGCAGCATGTGGCCTTTCCTACAGCTGTGGCCGCTGTCCCTGTGTTAAGCATATGGCATCTCTTTTGCTGCCTGGGCTCATCCACTCCAGTATCTCTGACTCTCGCTTTTACGACCCATCCCCTCAGAAAGGGACAAGATAGTCTAATGGAAGGGAAATATCAGCAGGAATTAGAATCACTTGGGTGAAAGTAACAGTTCTCTATCTTGACGCACATATATTTATCTGGAGAAGTGTGGTGTGCTACATCTGCAGACGTTCGCAGGTAAAATTTCACCCAAGGCAAATAAGTAAGACAACAAAATAGGGGTCTCAGAGAATCTGCTCTCTGATTTTTCTTATAAAAATTGAAAGGATCAAGGTTCAGATGTGATTACTTCTATGGCTTTCCTTCCAAAATATTTTTTTTTTGCATTTTTTTTATTACAAAGTTTATTTTTACATCATTTTGCACATTTTTTTTTCCATCTCGATTGTAATCCCCGCGGGTTTCCCATCACCAGATCACCCCTGTGCCACCACCCTAGTCCCATGCATTTCCCTCCCTTCCCCTCCCCCCCCCCATTTTTGATCCCATTCCCCACTCCACCCCCACAGAATGTCTCTGGTATATGGTTGTTCATTATTTTTGTTATTTTCTCGCCTGGTCCATTATACTCCTGCTATGAGTGAAACCATCCGGTATTTTTCTTTCCAAAATATTTTATAAACTACAAATATTCAGATTTCAAACACAAGAACACAGATGTCATTGTGGTGCAAGGATTAGTGGCTACTTGGAGAATGGAACAGTGAACTAGTTAAATAAGAGATAGACTAATATTTTGCTTAGAATTAGGATACCATCCTGCTGTTTACTATCACTAAGTCAACCCAAAGCCTCAACAAGAGAATTGTTATCATCTCCTTTCAACTAACCCATGTCAAAGATAATGTCATTGTTCTCGACATCCTATAGGTCAAGACTCCAAAGCTCTAATAATAATCTTTCCAAGACAGAGTTAAATGGCAGCTGTTTAAGTTTGGCCAACATTAAACACCCAATCACATGTTAATGTTCCAGTAAGGGATTTATCTAAAATCAGCAATTTTTAAGGAAATTTATATACTCCATACAGGTTGGCTTAAAACACAGATGATAATTCTTATAAAAAATTCAAGGCCCTCCCTGGGGGCACAATGGGTTAAAAGCCCAGCTTACAAAGCTAGCTGCAGCCTCTTCAGCATGAGTTCAATCGCCAGCCAGGGAGGTGACCCACATGGCTTGGCAGACCTCTCCTTTCATGCCCCCTACTCCCCTCAGCAATATACTTTGTCAATCTGCCTGTTCTGCTCCCCACTCTGTCTCTGGTAAATCCTCTCACCACCCCTGCACCTCTGTCCTATACCCCAGTTCCGTATGCTTAAATAAACAAACAAAAAATTCAGAGCTTATTTTTTACTTCTGACTACCATTACAAGGTTTCTATCTAATTAAGGAATAATGTTTTTAAACAAAATCTGCTTTCTCTGGGTGCTCATTTTCTTCAAGTGTCCTGGGAAATGGGATCCTTTGGGTAACATCTGTGTGTCCCAACACAGGTCCTATAAAATGGCATCCTTCCATTGTGAACTAGGTCACTGGTAGGTTGTGGAGGGGTGAATGCTTGGTTAGTTCAGCATCCACACCACTGGGATAATTTTGCCTACAATTTCACAGGAATTGCAGTTCAGGGCTTTCAAAATTCCCAGAGGTTATTACTCCATATGTATGCTAAACAGCAAGGTGTAAATGTCTTATGCCCAACCACAAGTTAAAGAAACATCTGGCCAGTGGTTGGAGTTGGCTCTTCTAAGGAGGCTAATAGACGTCTGTATGGAAACAAATTCAGGTTTAAATCTCCCCTCCCCAGTTAGGATCAATTCCAAATGTCACAGCCTAAAAGACAGGGTCTTCTAAAACTAAACTGGAGCCTGAATAGACTCAGGCAAATATTTTTGAGGAAATAATCCTGCAGGAATTTAAAATTTCCTTGAACAAAAGTGTTCAAGGAAAAGCACCACAAAAACAAGAAGCCACTTCCATGCCAGTCTTTTCTTATCTGCCTTTCAGAGCTCTCTGGTACATTAGGACACAGTTCTCTGAGGCAGGGGTTTAGAAAAGGAAGGCCAAAGAATGGGAATCAGAACAAACTGTCACACTCTTGTCACAGGCAAGTCCTGAATAGTGGACCTTCCTGCTATACCTGGGCCAATTTTGCTCATCCACTTGCAATAGAAATCCTGGAAAAAAGAACTGAGCTCACCTTGCATATGAGACCCAAACACCATTAATAATTTTTGTATTTAGGAATGAGAGGGTCTAGTGAAAAAGAAAACTAGGACTTACTATAAACTGTGAAACAAAGAAGCAGCATTTATTTGGTGGGTTTGCTTGTTTTTGCTTACCTGTTATAGATTGTGTGTCAACACATTATCCATCACTAAAAAAGAGCATCGACCCTAAAAGATCAACTGACTCTCACAAGCTAAGGAGAGCTTTCCATGCAGTAAATATCAACGGCGCATGTTTGCAAAATAAACTATCCAAAACATGTAATGTACATTTTCTCTAGATTATTGCTACTTTGACAAATCAAATATTGTACTCTTTTATTAGTAGCACAAGCTAAGCAGCTGAATTAACTTAGCTAGTTCTAGAAAAATTTGCTGACCCAGGAATGTGAAAATAAAGCTTAAAATGGTGTCTTTGTGTTTCTTAGGAACTAAAGAAAATAGGCTATAACAGAAAAGAGAAAAGAAAGGAAGAAGTAAATTGGTTGTGCTATGACTAAATTTAGAGTGACAAGAGATATCTGAATCTTTTCAAGTGACCATAGGTAAAAAATAACAGTTTAGACAGTACCTTGAATAGACTGACTAGAGAGAGAAAAAGTGTGAAATCTGAATAGAAGGCTGGAGTCATCAGAAACAAAGATCAGTAGAAGACTGATGTTATCTCACAGCGGCAACAGAGAACAGAGAGCCCAAGTTGGAGCTACTATGATCAAAGAAGTGACTGGTGAAAACTTGGTAGTAGAGAAAATAATGTATATCTAAGAGATTGGGATAGGAGAAGTAGTTAAAATCAACCTTGTATACAATTATGGTGAACGCATTTAATACAAGACATACAGAAATATGAAGCAAAAGGAAAACACAGAAGCAACTGCCTGCAATGGACCCTCATTACCTCTGTGGACTGACATTTTGATCTTAGGCTAACAAGTAGATCTAGTGAGAATCAGTTTCCCAGGGATCTAAAATGGCACAGGCACCAAGGTAGGACAGCCAAAGGTTAACTGTATCTGGAAAGAACAGCTTGGCTGTGGCCCTGAGTCTCTCCAAAGACTCACATGTCTTGCCTTGAAATGATAACCTATCCCAACCAGTTTAGTAGAAGCTAGTGATTATGGAGATGAGAGGAGTCGTGATCAGGTCCTCATCAGATTTGTCTCACTGGAGCACTCTGTCAAAATAAATTGGGTTACGTTTTATATTTAGCATTTGCTACTATTAGAGACCACATTTTTACTGTATTTGGGAAAGATCTTCAGTCCTGGGCCCTTAGAAGCAACCACAATATTTGGCACATCATAGGTAATAGCAATTTTTTTTAAGTTATTGAAGAAAATTTTGTGAACCTGAAACATCATGACAAAGCTGGATTCCAATCACGACTCACAGCTCAACCTGTGAAGCAGCAGGCCTCACTCCAGCACTCACTCTGGCCTGACACACTGGCCTCTGAGCAGAGCTCACTATTCACCCCTCCACTCCCACCCAGTTGGAGCTGTTAAGTCACAGGTACTGATGGTCAGAACGCATGTGACTGATGTATTTGTCACTACACTCAATTTCCTGGCTTCTGCTTAAACACAGGAAGGAAAACAAAGTGGCTGTCTTCCCATTAGAGCGGCAAGAAAGCCTTTGCACAGCCATCACTCACTGGCAATGCGGTAAGACACCTCATTTCACACCAGGCATTCAGGGATTTTCTCCACAGGGCCAGTGTCTGCAATAAGCCCATAGATGCAAGCTTATATTAATACCCCTATGACCAATTTGTCATATGAATCATTTTTCAAAACTACATAGCCACACTAGCCATTCTTTTTTCCATTAGCCTCACTTTTCTGCTTTAAATTTTCACTGACATGAATATACCTACATCAAAATTGTGCAGTTTCATGAATTTCATCAAAATGAACTTCCTCTGTGAAAGCAGAATCCAGATCAAAGAACAGTTACCAGCACACAAGGGTCATGCCCAGGTTTCCTTCCATTTCCAACTTCCCACATTCCCAAGAGTGAAATCCTTTCTGACTTCCAATACCAAGAAAGGCTTTTGCGTGGTTCTAGTTTTATATCAGCAGACTCTGCATGCAGCACTCCCTCCCACAGTAGCCTGGGGAAATGGACCTTTGTATGACATGGCAGTCCTATAACTTCATGCTGATAGCTTGGGCATGGTACAAGGAAAAGAAAGCAAACCTGAAGGACTTATTACATGACGCCTTCATGTTCCACTTGGTCTTTTCAAAAACACAAAGAGAGCAAGAGTCAGTTTAGCTGTTCAAGCTTACAAGAAACATGTTGGTTCTACTATTTGAAAATCTGTGCCTCATGTCACAACTCACTACATATGTGTACCAGGACAGAGGGACAAATTCTCCCTGAAGGGCACATAGGTAAGAGAACAGACTGTAATGTGGACTCTTTGACACAGATATGGTAGTTACCATGGAGTTTAAAGGCTAATAATTGTTATAACCACAAGTGCCCAAGCCTCTGTAATTGAAGTTCCTGTTATCATGGGATAATGAAAATTAAGGCAGTTTGCCTGACACTATCTTAGTAAATATTCTGCTTTTGGCACAGGACTTAGATAGTGCCTTGTCCAAACTAATCAAAACAAGAGAGGCCCAGCCCCTCTCACTCTTGCTGAACATGACAGGAAAGGATCAAAGCAGCATGGGTAAAACTTGTCTTTCTGAGAAACACAGCATTCAATTTGAACATTTTTCTTCAGAGACATCCCTTTCCATCTCCTCCTGGCATGTGATGGTCTTTAGTACCCATAAGTTCTAGACATCTTAGAACTTATGTCCCACATTGTCTCATACAGAAAACCAGCAATTGTCCAGCATAGCTCCCAAACACTAGCCAGGAGATAGACAGAATGCTAGATCAGAAGATACTGTTCACTTAGTGAGAAAATAAGAACTAGATAATTAAGTTATCCAACACTAAGACAACAATAACTTTTACCTATAGGCAGTTATGTAGAGACCAGAATACCTCCTAATTTCCTGGAGCCAGTGACAAATTATCCTCACTGGCAAGGATTTTAATACATGGAAACAAGTGTCCACATAAAAGCAATTAAGAAGATGGGTATATCCACACAAAAGAATATTTATTGAGTCACAAGGAAAAATGAAGTGTTGTCACCTACTACAAAAATGGAAGTCATTTGAGAGAAATGTGCAGAAAAGTCAGACCACCAAGATAAATATCAGACTTTTACACAACAGAAGAAGTGACAAGGAAAAATACTTATAAAAACTAGTGGACACTAATAAATGAAGATTCCTGAGGTTAAAAAGGAGGGAGAAGGGAGAAAATGTATAAAGGATGATCGTGGGCAGGAACAAAAGAATTTTGATGTCAGTATACAGTTACTGAGCTGTTATGTATTTGTTGTGTATTATTTCATTTGGTCCTAAAAACAACTTCATTAGATAGGTACTTATTGTTTCCATTGTATACATTGGTGAAACAAGACATAGAAAAATGACCATATGCCCAGATCATGAAATACTGAGAGGTTCAAACACTTTATTTTTTAATTGTACCATTTTTATTGAAGTGACTGGAAATGACTTAGGGTTATAGGCTCACTGCTCTTCAGGTGTATGTTTCTACACAACACTCACCATGAAAGTACCCATGGCCCTCTACCATAGTCCACTGGGCTAAGAGTCCACATGACAAACCAGTGATTTTCAGACTTTCTTTTTACAATGACCCAGTAAGAAGTTATTTTACAGTGTAGCCCAGAACATACACTCATACACACATACACATTAGAATAACATCACACATTACTGGGCAGGAGTAAATTTGCATTACTGCATTATTGGGCAGGAATAAATTTGCAGGATTTAAATCAAATTTAAATAAAAATTGTCTACTTAGAACACAATTTCTTGCACAGAGTAGTTGCTCAATAAATTTTAGTATCATTACTAGAAAGAGGAAGAAAAAGAAGAAATATTCTATACAAGGTTTATTTTGTGACAAGTATCAAAAAGAAGAGTCCAAACTGACTTAACAGAGGAAGTTTATTATTTCATATAACTGGGAGTTATATGATTAAATATCATATATAATATTATCAGATCTTATTATTTCTATGCCTGCTAACTCTGCATCTCAGACAGGCATTTACCTCATGGTAATGAGATGGCTGCTAACAACTCTGAGCTTATATTCATTCTTCTTGAACACTCTAACAGAAAGAAGATGCTTTTCCCCTGGGGTTTCTAAAAATATTCTCAAATTAACTCTGGTTGGCAATGATTTAGTCATAGGCTTATCCTGGAACCAGTTACTATGATCAGGGACATGGTTAATCCTTATATCACAAGCCACCTACCAAGCCAGGGACAGATTCACCTTGCCTTATGAACATATGTGTTTGTTCCACAGGAAAAATGTGATCTAATTTCTAGAAAAATTGGAAATGATGTTAGTAAGTAAAACAACAAGTTAAATTCAATTTTGTATTAGCTGATGCAGATTTTGTTTAAAATTGAAACTTTTCCAAAATTTGCAACATCTTATTCAGCATGTTATTTCAAGGGTGATAGTCCAAACTACTATGAAATTATCAAGATGGGCAGCAACCATATTCTTAAAAATAGAAACCAAATGGGAAACCCGCGGGGATTACACTCGAGATGGAAAAAAAAAATGTGCAAAATGATGTAAAAATAAACTTTGTAATAAATAAAAAATAAAAAGAAAAAAAAATCAGCTTCCCCTAATACCACCAAGAAAAAAAAAAAAGAAACCAAAGACCCTATTGTGCCAAAATGTAGCACATTAATTACTTGGTAATGAAGAAAAGGGTGAGGTGGGATCCCAGAGAAATAACTGGAGCAACCAGAACAGTGGAGTAATGTTCCAAAGGTGGGTAGCCTGACCAGTCACCAAACAGATGACAGTACCCCAGTGTTTGAACAACTAGTACAGCTGTACCTGCTCTATCAACTGGCTTTCAGCCATGACTGAATCTACCAAAAACTATGGAAGAAAGAAGAATGTGCTGTAGGCTATGTTACACTCAGAAGCAATGCCTTTGAATTATGGGATCTTCTCTTAGCAGGAGGATTCTAGAATGTACAAAAAAGGTTTCCAACTACTTACAGGATCGTGGATAAATATAAACATATACAAATGCATATATGCAGAGAAAAGTCAAATCAAACTAGAAAATAGATAAAATGGCACTAGAACTCATCCTTTCATACCATTTTTAATTGTGACAAACACAGTTTTCATGAACTCATCCTAACAGCGAAATTTGCAGTTACTTACAGATACTTCTTCTTTAACCTACATATTTTCCATTTCTGGAGCTCTTCCTTCCTTCCTGTAGATTTTACTTTTCCATCTGGTGTCATTTCCTCTTACTTTTAAGTAATTCCTTTAGCATTTCTTATAGTGTAAGTCTATTGGCAATGAAATCTGTTTCAGTGCCTGAAAAAATTCTTTATTTCGCCTTCATCTTGAAGTAGATGTTAACTAGAAATAGAATTTGGGATCTTGCGCCAATTTCTTCCTTAGAACTCAAAAGGGTGCTATTCCTTTAGTTTATAATTGCAATTGTTCCTGATAAAAAGCTGGTTCTCATTCAGACTGTTGTTACCCCGCATGTATGTATTATTCTGTTTTTCTAGTTTTACCTTATCTTGGAATTTTTTATTTATACCATGATTTACCTACATATGGTTTTATTCCTATTTACCCTCCTGAGAATTTGCTGAGCTTCTTGGTTTTGTAATGTTTTGTTTATCACCAAATTTGGGAAATTTTCAGCCATTATTTCTTTAGTAATTTTTTCTCTCATTCTCTTTCCTGAAATTCAAGTTATACATATGTTATACCGCTTAATATTACTCAACACTGAAGGCTTGGCCAGTGTCTTTTCTCTCTAGTCAGATTGAATAATTTTTTTTCACCTCTCATAACATTTATTGCCTGCTGGGCCTCCCTGGTGTTGCAGGAGTTAAAGTCTCAGTGCTATCAAATTATAGCCAGTAGCACTGCCGTGTGAATTCAATCTCTAGCCAGGGAGCTGACCCACATGGCACAGCAGACCTCTCCTGTCTTGCCTTCTACACTCTCAGCAGTGTATTTCAGTAGATCTACCCATTCTGTCTCTGATAAATCCTCTCACTTCCCACACCTCTGGACTACACCCCAGTTCTTGTATGCATAAAAAAAAAAATTAATCTTTTTTTAAAAAGTTTACTGACTGTTTTGCACAACTCCTACACAGTAAAATTTTCATTTTGTAATTTTGAGTTTTCAGATTTCCAAAAAGTTTTTTGTTTTTTAATAATTTCCATTGTCTGTTAAGTTTCCTTATCTAATCATTCATTTCCTTGAGTATGTTGGCCTATTTCTAATGAGTGCTTTCTCTTTTTACTCCGGCTCCTATTTTCCTGCTTACTTATATGTTAAACACCTTTAAATAGTATCCTGTATATTCTGAATTACATTCTAGGCAATCTCAATTAACATCATTTCCACTGAAGAACTTTAAGTTTGTCCTAGCATGTAACTAAATAACTGATTTTTGTTTTTTCTTGGCTTAAATATTTTAATTTTTATTGAAATTACATTGAATTATAATTTAAATAGATTGGGGTGCTGTATAATTTAATAGGTTGGGAGCTGTTGATTTTTTGTTTGTTTGTTTGTTTTTAAAGATTTATTTTATTTGTGCATACAGAACTGGGGTACAGGCCAGAGTCTCAGGGGTGGTGAGAGGCTTCACCAGAGACAGAGTGGGGAGCAGAACAGGCAGATTGATGAAGTACACTGCTGAGGGGAGCAGCGGGAGGGTCAGGAGAGGTCTGCCACGCCATGTGGTCACCTCCGGGGCAGGCGGGAGTCGAACTCATGCGGAAGTGGCTTTAGCTTTTCAGTGCAGTGCTTTAACCCGCTGTGCCACTAGGGAGGGCTGGGAGCTGTTGATTTTAACTCAACATCTTTATATAACATTTTATGTTCAACACTAGAAGTCCAACTCCATCCTTCACCATGTGATTAATTCATTTTACCAATTTTCAAAATATGTAACACCTCAAGAATTTGCATTCCATCCTTACTTAGGGGCCATCCTAATCTCTACAATTTTAGTGCTGCCAAAGCAAGGACTTGTTTCACTGTTAACTAGACTTATTAACTGTGAGTTAGTTCACTATGCAAAATATTTTGACGTCACATAAGAAAATGGTCTGGATACACACAGAATATTATTACTAATGGTCACTTGATGGATAATATTGCCAAGAGGTTAAAGTGTTTTCCTATGAACAGTTTTTCTCTATTTCTTCCCCTTCAACCATTCTGTTCAGAGGCAGTGAGGAAGTTTTTGATCAACAGAGGTTCTGTTCTCTCTGTTCATGCTGACAAAACTGTACCTTCTATTAGACTTGGCAGCTTCTAAGAGGAGAAGGACAGAGGTAGACTGCAGGGAGTTTGGAGAGGGTCCAATTCAGAGGCTTTGTAATGAGGTTAGGGAACTTGCAGATGAAAAAGCAGCTGAAATGGCAACACACACATACACTCACACTGAGAGGAAAATAGTGTTCACTGTGGTATTTAAAAAATATTTACTTTGAAGGGGAGGGAATAAATTTTTCATATAGTCTATACTGCATAACCAAACTGAGCTGACATTATTGATTGGGAGTAAATCACTAACAATTACAAAATTGTAAATCTTTTTATCCTACTTCATAAAAATCTATTACCTTACCTCTAAATAAGAAACAGGAAGATGATTTTCATTTTGTAAAAAGGTAGGCAATAAAAGAAAGAGGATATAATAACCAGGGGGAGATGAGCTATGTAGCCTAGACAGTGAAGCGTTTTTCCCTTTTTGACACCCTCAACTTTTCTTTCTAGAACAATCATCCCAACCAGTAGTGCCCACCCCTCAGGGTCTGTCCTCACCTCTGGTTCTTGGATTTCTTTTATCTTCTCTGTAAATGAAATAAAATCCTAAGAAAAGGTTTGATCAGTTCGTTCCTACTACTCAACCTAATTTTTCTTAGTTACTTCAAACATCTTTAAATGAGAAATTTGGGAGAGAAGTAGTACTCCTCAGCAATGTTTTTCATTGTCTGAGTGGAATTTCTGAATTATTTTTCCAGTGTCCAGATAAATCTCTCAAAAACATAAAGGCTACATGGAATTTGTTTCACTAACATTTGATAACTCTATATGAGACCCTGTGGAAAATACAACATCAAAGGCATTGTCCCTCCCATCCAGTAGCTTAGAATCTAGAGCAATTTCAATTTTAAAAAACTATACATATAGGCCCTCCCTGGTGGCACAGTGAGTTAAAGCACTGCACTAAGAAGCTTAAACTACTTCCCCATGAGTTCGATTGCCACCTGCCCCAGAGGTGACCACATGGCATGGCAGACCTCTCCTGACTCGCCTGCTGCTCCCCTCAGCAGTGTTCTTTGTGGATCTGCCTGTTCTGCTCCCCACTCTGTCTCTGGTGAAGCCTCTCACTGCCCCTGAGCCTCTGGCCTGTACCTCAGCTCTGTATGCACAAATAAATAAATCTTTAAAAAAAAAACTGTACATATAAAACAAGGCATGCTAATCATGATAAATATAGCACAAATTCTATGGAAATTCAGCAAATAGAGGAAACTCCTCTCAGCTAGAGTAATGTGGAAGGCTACAAGGAGGAGAAATTTTAACCTCCATTTCCTATGGCTGAGTTTTAAAAGGCATCGTCTCACAATGGCTTCTTAAACCTTCTGGAAAAAGTAACTTTGTTCCCTACTAAAGAAGTTAGAATTTGTCTCTCCCAGGTGGCGCAGCAGGTTAAAGCACAGCACTAAGAAGCTAAACCGACTTCCAAATGAGTTCGAATTCCTCCTGCCCCAGGAGATCCACATGGAGAGGCAGATCTCTCCTGACCTGCCTGCTGCTCCCCTAAGCAGTGTATTTCCTCAGTGGGCCTGTTCTGTTCCCCACTCAGTTTCTGGTGAATCCTCTGACTGCCCCTGCACGTCGGGCCTGTACCCCAGTTCTGTATGCATAAATACATAAATCTTAAAAAACAAAGAAAATGGCAACCTAAAAACAAATGTCATGTCATTTTGTTGTCTACAATTTCAGCAGATGAAAAAACTTATAATCAAATTTATCATCAAACTGTATATGCTGGCACTAACCCTCATTTCCCCCAGAGGCCATGGATATAGACAACTCCTTCAGCAACTTAAGGTTTTATTTTTTGGAAAAGGTGAGCACGGTTTTTTCTGTTCTGGTAAACTATTAACTCATTGAGTCTAACTGAAATTCATTTTCAACACCAAAACCCTGGGCAAGACATGAGAGGAAGTAAACTATGTATTAGCATATGCAGAGTATAGAAATGTTTCCTGTGCAAGTATTCCAGGGGTTGTAGTCAGAACAAACATCTTAGATTCTATTAATAAAACATTGGTGAGCAGGTTGCCTATGGAGAGAGTTACACATGCCTGCTTATAGTTGATACATCACTCGTCATCCCTGAATGGAGAACTTTGACTGCAGAGCTGCAGTTCCCTGGCTGCATGTGAATGAGGCTGCAGCAGGGAGCCTGTTTATCTGGGGAGTGCTCTGCTGGCTGATTTATAAGGAAAGGAACCTGAAAAGAAGTGGTTGGTGCCCTTTCCCACAATCCCATAAACTGTTACACAGAGATAAACAGTTGCGCTGAATTAAGCATGTTTGTCTTTTTTTTTTTTCAAAGTTAAATTTTCATTTCCTCTTCTTTCATTCTTAGGGCTTGTTTTTAAATAATGCTAAATATTTTAAAATTATGCGTGGCCCACAGTCTTAGTCATTATAAATTCCACTTTAAAGAAAAGGTAAATAAGAAAGTATTAAGAAAGCATATTTAAACATTAATGTAATTGAATTTTAATTTGTAATTCTCAAAGACTATATTAAATGTTACTTAAAGAGTAACATAATTCCTGTTTGAGGACCTAAAGGAAAATATTTTAATGACATCATAGTCAATCAGCTTGTTTTTAAGATCTGTATGCCTACTTTTTATATGTATATAATAAATATAGTATGTAATGGATTACTTTTTGAGTCAAGCACTTAATAACAATTACACCATGTTAAAAAAAAAAAAAAAACCCTTACAAACGATGGATATAATTGGTACAAACAGAAATTAGTACTTTCAAATGATTTCTACATATATATATATATTAAAATGTCTAATAGTTTAGGATGTGATTTGATAATAGTGATAATGTTCATTTGTTGGAAACAAATTATTTACAACTGAAGTTTATATCCTGGGTTTCCAATTCTTGACTAGTACAAACATTGTAGGCATTCAATACATGTTTGATGAGTGACTACATTTCTGAAATTTTGAAATAGGATAATACCCATGTTCCTGATTTCGTATTTTCTGGACTTAAACTAAGGATGTAAATGTAGGTCAATATCTCTACATATAAGGGTCACATCTTTCCAGGCCTCAAAGTGACCCAAATCAGCTGCAACTTCTACAACAAAGGCAGCATTTTCTCCTGAATATAAAAAAAAAAGGAATTCCTATAGTTTTACCTATTGGGAGTCCTATTATCAAAGAGAATAACAGGGTAGGAACACTTGGGATAATTTGGCAGGTAATGAAATAAAACATCTTTTTTTAAAATGACATCTTCTAGGTTGCAAATGCAATGCCAGGCCTAGATACCCAATGATAAATAAACAAGGTCCCTACTATCAAGACAAGTAGGTTAATATAAACTATTGCTTTTAATGTAAAATGATTTTTTGTGTGTGCATGGAAGAACTGGAGTGCAGGTCATAGGTGCAGAGAGGGGAGCAGAACAGGCAGATTTACTGAAATACACTGCTAAGGGGATTTTGCTGTGCCATATGTAGTTAGCTTCCTGGCCAGGGATGGAACACAAGCCACTGTGGTGATAGTGCTAAGACCTTACCACTAGGCCACCTGGAGGCCCTGTACAGTGATGCTTCATTTGAAGGCTTCTTTGACTTAGCGTATTTTCCAAAGGGGAATTAAATTTTCCATAAACTATAAGTCATCTTCATTCTTTGAGTAGTCAAACTTTCATCATTTTCAAGAGCTATCTACATTTTTTTCATAGATATATGGTGAAACTGTTGATGACCTTCTTTTAATTAACTATTCTCTTTTACTAGGCACATAAAACAATTATTTTATAAGCAATTTCTGCTTATCATTAGTGATAATGATCATAGTGTCTTTTGCCTTCCATGGCAATTTTGCTTCAAAGGGAATTGCTCATAAAGATCAAAGACAGATGAGAAATTGATATGAAACAAAAAAAAATTCTACAGTAGTATCAACTTTAAAAAAATATTATTATTAGATTTTTCCATGCTCTGTGGCAGATTCCCCAGAGAGGTTTACTGAGTTAACTCTGAGCCATCATTGCCAAGTATCACACCTAAAGAAATAAAACAAAACCAAGCAGACTATTGTGTCTCAAGAAAACAACGCATCACTCGCTCCACATGAAAGGAACAGAACGCATGTGGAAAGCTGGGCTTAAAGGGCACTGCTAACATGAGATCAGAGAAATGTCAAAAACATTGAAACTCACACTGGATAGTTCCTGTCTCTGCTTTTTTGTTGCTGAGTTTCATTTTTTTCTTCATACCTTAAAAATCCTAAATGTGGTGACATTTCATTTATTCCCAAGTAGCTGACAAGGAAACAAGTATGAATTATGATAGCAATAGCAAGCATTTCTTGAACTAGCTATAGCAGGAATATAAAGCAGGAAGTAAATGACTGGACTAGGGAGGGAAGATGGGAAAGAATTTATGATGTTACTTGGGGCTGACTCTTGAGTCTTAAATGATAAGCAGGTTACTTACCAAGTAGATTAATGGAGAAGGAACAACCTGAGTGGAGGCCAGAGGTCAATCAACACCACTGGTGTCCCATGTAGTGAGGATAGCTCAATATGACTGACACCTAAGGTTAGAGACTGAAGGCACCACGAACAGGAAGACTTGAGTGTTAGCCAGGGACAAGACTGTGCAATCCAAGAATATAATTCAAAGAAGTCAGTTCTTTGACTCATAGGCAAGGGGAAACCAATGTAGAATGACAGGAACTGGTCTCTCTCTGAACAGCAAGTAAGATCAGACATTAGTGTATTTCCTTCAATGGGACACAAGTCAGATTGCAAACATACACTAAGTTAGCGGAGAGCCTCAGGAGGTATGGGTTTCAAAAATCCTGAGTAAAGAAATAGCCAGGGAAGCTGTCTCTCTTAAACCCCAACAAAATGTAAGTATGCACATGAGGAGGGAGCAGCCGGGTGCACTCGCCACACACACAGAGGGATGCAAATACACCTGCTGGACAAGGCTCCAGCAGTTCATGCCATCATCCCTCTTGCCTGGTTCTGAAAATATTTATGTTCACTCATCTATGGGTAAAGAGAGTAGGCAAGCATAGCAAGCAGTAAGTAGATCAGAAGAAGTCTCTACAGAGCCATTTTGTTTGAGTGGGGTGGGGGAAACTTGATTGCAGCAGACTTCAAACATGTTTGATGAGAAGTGGGGAAATACTGCAGCCAATTCTTTTGACAAACTCATCTATGAAGAGAGGACTGGGGTGCGGAGACAGGAATGCAAAAAACGATGAGTTATAATTTTTGATGACATGTGGAAAGAGATAAATGGATTCAAAGGGGTGACTTATAAATGTAGGTGGAAAAAGGAAAAAGGCCCCTATCCTAGTTGGTTCCCTGCTAATAGCAAAGGAAATGAAAGTACTTAACCTGGCATTAGAAAAACCAGCACCTGCCCCTCCCTCCATTCTAAGTATACTTTGCAGGTCACTGTACCTCTTTAGTCATCAGTGTCCATTTCTGGGAGACAGGACCACTAAGATCAACAATCCAGTGTGTTGAGGGGGCTGAGCAAGAACACTCATGGGTGAGCTCCTGGCACAGTGGGTAGGGTGTGTGTAGTTAATGGTCATCGCTATCCTATCAAAGGTCTCTGATGCAGTCCAACAATGAATCACTGTTGTTTTAACATTTTGTTCATATAATTTTTATCTCTTTAGGAATTTGGTGACAGACTCTGTTAGTCTGTTCCTCCCTTATTTGGGACAGGCCAAAGACCCAGAGTGGAGATGAGAGAGGCGGACTAACAGGCAACATTGGCTCCATCCACTTATTTCTCCAGGAGGTACAGAAACAGGATTCATGAAGATGTTGACAAGACGCCAAGTTCTTACTTTAGCTTTGTTTTCAAAAGGATTTTTACTCTGTTTAGGGGACCATAACTTTTTGAGGCGAGAGATTAAAATAGAAGGTGACCTTGTTTTAGGGGGCCTATTTCCTATTAATGAAAAAGGCACTGGAACAGAAGAATGTGGGCGAATAAATGAAGACAGAGGCATCCAGCGCCTGGAAGCCATGTTATTTGCTATTGATGAAATCAACAAAGACAATTATTTGCTACCAGGAGTAAAACTGGGTGTTCACATTTTGGATACGTGCTCCAGGGATACTTATGCATTAGAGCAATCACTGGAATTTGTCAGGGCATCTTTGACTAAAGTGGATGAAGCTGAGTATATGTGTCCTGATGGATCCTATGCCATTCAAGAGAATATTCCACTGCTCATTGCAGGGGTCATTGGCGGTTCTTACAGCAGTGTTTCCATACAGGTAAGGTCAACCAGTGCTTTGCTAAAATGCTATATTTCTTTTTATGATTTTATGTCTTGGGGGTTAAAAACTTCATCTGTGGATGATATTAGCAGTGTAAGTGTTCATTTATATGGGTATTTGATCATCTAGGTTTGTAGACAGACCTTTTCTTTATGTCTCTGGTGGTAAAAATTGTTCAGGATTATATCAGGTAGCCACTGGAACAGAAAATAAACTATTCTAAAATTCTGTGAATTAAAATAGCAATTGTTTATTATGTTTTACAAATCTAACGATTAGTTTGAGTGATCAGATCAAAGATGGGTTCACGGGTGGTGGCTATGCCCCAGATTGTCCTTTATCCTCCATGTGGAATCAGGGGCCTCACCCATGCTTATTCTCAGAGTGACAGCAGAGATGTAAGAGAATGCCAACTTAGTTGCACAAGCCCACCCAACTTGTGCTTCATCATGTTCCATCATCAACGTAACTCACAGGGCCAGGGAGTCAAGGCACAGAGAAATATGTCCCACCCACAAGACAAGTGCTGTAAACATATCACAAAGAATGTGCGTACAAGGAGAATAATGAATGCAGAGAAGCCAAATAATTATTATCCCCCCCACCCAATAATATAACATACAACTTAAACTAAATACAAAGCTGATAATTGTCATGTAACTTTTTGTTAAAGGAAAAATGAACATATTGCTTAAACTCTTACATCACTTACAACAAGTAGGATTTTAGAGAAGGAGATGGGAAACAACTAAAAAAATAAATAAAAAACCCATCTAACTGAAACGTCTAATTTCCGAAGCCCCAGAAAAACTGTTTACATGGAAACTTCCATGAGTACTTTGCCCAAGATCTAGAACTGATGCAGGTCTTTAATATGTGCATTTTCAGCCAGCCCATATGATTTCTATATGTCGGATCAGTATTTTTTCTAACAATTTAATGTTACAGTAATAAAAGTTCATAATTCTAAGTCATATACTCTGTCTCCTATCAAATTACTACAATGAAAGTGCTAGCATTGAAGGAAGTCATACTGCACTTATGTAGACTTTATATGACACAAACCACGTACACTGACTCTATTTGCATTGAAATAGACTTATTTCTATATCCCAGATTCATGGCACTTAAAATTCTACATATAATTCTGTGGTGTTGTAAATGAGCTGTTTCAAATTTCTTTCTTTCTTCAGAGCACACACTCATATTATGAGTAATTAGGGTAATTGGTTTTTCATAAACACCCTTTGACTCCTTCAGAGGGATAGAAAATATTGCACATCTCAAAACATATCGTTAATTTTGAAACTATTTCTGTATTTGAATCAGGGGAAATGAAATTTTCTATTTAAGAGAGAGAATTAAAAATATATATGCCATTCTTTACTATAATTTCGCCAGATGAGTGCCCGTCCTTTTATAAATATTTATAGTATAGCCAACATTACCACTAGTAAGGGATAACACACAAACACACACATGCGCACACACACTCATATATATACATGCCTTTCTGACCTTTGTTTCTTAGTGTAGGAAAAAACACTCGATGCCAAGTATATAGTCCAAAATAATTAACAAACTATGCCAGGCAAACAGCTATACTTAATATATTTATTAAGCTATTCTTAATATATCTATACTTTTATTACATGTATACTCCTCAAAAGAGATTTTATTTTTGGAGGGGAAGAAATATGGCCTATTAAAACCTTGTACTTACTCACAACTGAGGAAGACTCTTCTTAATTAAGGAAGGACCGGATTATTGTTTCATTTGTTTGATCCAGATCACTATAAAGTCACAAATGTTAATATGGTCTTTGTCACCATAGTATACATAAACCAAAACCATTAGACTATTCTGAAAAGGGTATAAATTTTGTTATTAAAATAACTTGCGTTTAAATGTCAACTCCAGCATTTACTAGCCTACCTATAAAATAAGAGTAATAACTCAAAAAATTGCTGAAAGGATAAAAATGAAAAAAATGGTGGGAAGTGAAGTACCCAAAAAAACTAACAGATTCAATGTTAACTATTATGCCCCTAAAATTATAGGGAAAGTCAGGGAACAGAAACATCTAAAATCAACGCTGTGACCCTCCCAATTGCCATGTAGCTCCATGGTTTCCCACACAGTTCATCAGGAGCCATTCTATATAATTCACCTCTGTGTGGCCTGGACTAGGATGGGGGTTAGCGAGACCACTAACACAATATACAATGCAGCACTGGCCTCAGGAAACTTAAAGCCCAGTACAGGTACAATGTTACTAGGAAATAAACATAATCACAAGTCAAAATATGTTCATGTGACTCAAGCTAAGAAGACCTTTACAAAGGTTTGAAGATGACTGACAGAATGAAGTTGCACTAGAGAAAAAATAATTGAGCCATGATGTGGATAACATGCTGGATCTGAGGCAACTGATCATGTTGTGGCAAATGTTTGCATGCAAGGGGACAAAAGCCTTTAGATGAATGAGGGGGTGGGCTAGACAGGTAGCCAAAATTCCAAGGTCTCCTGACTCTTCAGGCTCTGACTGGACCAGATCCAAGCCACGGTAAACTGGGAGGAGGAGCAATCTGTCTATACAATGACCTCCAAACAGCCTTTCTAGGAACCCTTCTTCAGAGGGCCTTGTTATGAGCTGGGTATCATAATGAAAAGAGAGCTTAGGTGCTCTTATAGAGCTAATAATTTGTCTTTCTTTGGACTCATTTCTACCTTTTTAAAGTAAGAATTCTAAAAAGAATAAACAACGGTAGTCCAAACAGTACATTTCCAATAGTGAATTTAAGGCATTCCTGTACACTAGTGAGGGATACATCTGGAGAGAAAGGATTTTTTCTGGGTACCTCTGAAATTCACCTTCTGCTGCTCTTAGCCTGATTCAGATTATATACCCTGATACATGATTATACCACAAAAAGATGGTAACTGTTGTGACAATGTGCAGCTGGTAGCCACAGAGACACTGTCAGTCAACACCACCATTCTTTTGTAACCATCTTCAATTTTTTTGAATAGAAAAATAGAAATTTTTTTTGAATAGGACTAGAAAGTGTCTTTTTGGAATTGAGCAGGGAAAAACCAGAAAATGAAGCTGCAGAAAAAATGTTCTCATACAAATCCACCACCACACAATTTCAAAACTTCCTATTATTTAATTGTAGTTCCAAGCCAGAGCACAGTTTTCTGTCACAAAATTGCCCATTGAGAGAGAGAATTTTAAAAATGATATCTGTGAGCGCATCCCCCCTTGTGTGGGTAGGTCAGTTAGACATTACACTCTCCCCCTTTTGAGCCTGGATTGCTTTATTGGCAGAATCGCTTCAAGAAGTGATTTCCCTCAGCTTCCTTTTTCATTATCTTCCCACTCAAGAAGACTGAATTCTCCTCCAAGGAGGCAGTGCTGAGACCCCCTGCTGTGTTAGTTCATACAACAGACAGTGTTTGCAGATAGTGAAAACTGCTTGAAGGGAAGAATTCTTAATGATTTGCTGGGTTAAGCTGTATTACCATTGATGAAGACCTGGATAATTATTTCCCAATGCTCTTATTAAGTAAGACAAACCACTCTGTGGTGGTCCCTTTTGTAAAGCAACAGTATTGATTTCTTAATTTGGTAATCAATGAAAGCTCAAAATACTTCTTTATCAGCAAATGTTACATGGAGTCTGCTTACCCCTACTGGTGAATAAGTTTTTTGAAGCATTTTTTAGAGTATATTCTGCTCTTCTCTATAAGCCTGCAGCCCACCTACCTCAGGGAAAATTATATTTATTCAAGGAGAGAACCAAGTTGGTTACCTTGATCTAGGCAATTGTCCACCTGGTAATTATTTTGAAGCAGTATTTATGTCTATGCTTTCTTCAAGTAATCAATCACTAGAATTCCTAAATTATCAAAAATGCCTCTAGATATTCCAAGAATGTTCCCTCAATCTTCTTAGAGGAAGTATCATTTTTTTTTTTCAGTCTTTCTTGCCTAGCTGGAATACCTAGAACACCTAGAAACACATGAGTATTTCCTGAATGTTCCCATGTCCCTGAATGTTAAACTGACCTCAGTAATAAATGGGGATTGAGTTAAGATGATATCCAAATGATGAGTTGCTAGAAAGGGCAGAAGAGCTAAACAGGCACCTCTCCTGAGAAGACATACAGATGACCAATAGGTCCTTAAAAATTGCTCATCATCATTGATTGTCAGGTAAATGCAGATCAAAACCATGAAAAGATATCTCACACCCATGAGAATAGTCCATATCAACAAGACCAGAGAATAAGCATTTGAGTTGGTGAGGGTGTGAAGAACAAGGACTTTTGAATACTGTTGGTTGGAATGGGACTGGGTCCAGTCCCCTTGAAAAACAAAGTATTGAAAATGGATTTACCATATGAGCTAGCAATTCCACTCCTAGGTATCAACTTGAAAAGCACTATAAGCATTTGTGTTTAAGAGTCACATCTTTGCGTCTTTGTATAAAGAGCTCCTAGAAAAACACCTCCATCATATACACAATAAATGTTTTCTGATTGAGTTGAACGAATTAAGAGGCTGATATCCAGCTACATGTCCAGAAAGCTGAAAATCCCTAAATGAATCATGGATTGGAGATCACAACCAAGGCCTAACTATTCCAGATCAGTTTTATGTTCATAAACGTAAAGTTAGCATTTTTCCAACAAAGAAAGCCCCAGTTTGGCAAAAGATAAGGGTTGTAGCAAGGTGAGCAATTGGAATAGACGTGTCCCCATCCCCCCTCCTCCACTTCCGACATATGTGCTGTAAAAGATGCCTTGATTAGAAAGCAGATCTAGGGTGGAGCTCCATGTGACCTCATGCTGTCTATTCCAGAGAACACTACCCATGAGTCAACACTGCTGGGCACCCAGAGTCATTCTGGACTGAGTTAGAGCCCCAGGCAGGCTCTCCATGTAAAAAACATGCAGATTATTGAGACTTTATGTCCAATGCTGTGTTTCTGGCTAATGTAAAAAAAGGAAGGAAACATTATCTTTCCTTAAGAAATGAGAGTATTACAAATCTATTTTTAATCTATTTTTAATGTCTTTGTCAGTATAAAGGTAAAAAGGATAGTCGCATTTAGTGATTTTAACTTCAAATACAACACTTGCATGGATACATTACAATTATAGGTTTTTAGTATGACTTCCTTGAAAAATTTCAGTGCAGCAATTAAAACTCTCGGTATAGTGACAAGGATTATTTAACTCTTCATTGTCTCTTTGAAGAGTTATCTAAGAGAGATATTAATAGTACCTCTCTTACTGGGTTACTGATAATTAAGTGAGAAAACACAGGGAAGGTAGTAAAAATAGGACTTCAGACATAGTAAGCATTCAGTATTTTAAAATTTAACAGGTAGGTTAGTGATTGGGTTTTGTGGGTTTTTTTTTTTTAACTTTTTTTAATTAAAATTTTAACAACTCCAGTCCAGGAGAAATAGTTGCAAGAGGAATTCTGACAAATATCAAGTTTCTATTACAAGTGCTGGGATCGACTTTAGAAACCAGTGAACTAGCTTACCACGCTGCTATCCTAATCACCCTTCACATCATCAAAGCACCAGAAAAACTCAACTCAAAAGTTATCTCAAATAGAATCTTTGCAATTATTCCCTCCCCAGACATTTTCATTCTAAAGCAATCTCAAAAAACTGATTGCTTTTGAAACCTCCCTCCACTGTTCCTGCTTCCCCTCCCAAGAAAGGGGAATTCTGTCTCAGGTCTTTATCACAGGGCGGGAGTCAACAGCAACAGCAATAGCAATTTAAAAAATGCTGTTGTTAACATTTTTTCACTGTAGACATTTCTCACCAGAGGTAATTATGTAGGATGTGCTACTTTTTTTCTTTACTCTTAATTTATTGCTTAATTAATTCTCCTTCTGTCACATGTTTATTTGGAGAATACATTGTGAAAGACAAGGCCCACCATGAGGACCACTGTCTTCAGTGCAGGGGCATGGCCTCTGGCTGAGCACCAGCTTACACTGTACGGCACGTGTCTCTGGCAGAGGTCAGAGATGAAAAGGAACATGGGCATTCCTGAAATATTAACAAGCATTTGAATATAACAGATTAACAAGTAGGTAATTGGAATAAGGTTCCTGACACAGGTCAATTTAAGATAAGAATTTGTTTAAACAATACAAAGTTCTTTTTTTTTTCCAAATTGCCAGTGAACATGTACCTTCTTTAATGGTTTCTGTCATATCTTTAATGATATGTCCAAGGCTCCATATTTAATAAGGAAAGAAACAACTCTCAGCATTTCATAATAATGAAAGTCTATTGATTTCATGTAGTAAAGGAGTTTTATTGGTCTGTGAAAATGCAGTCAACAACTTAGAGTATTTTTCCAATTAATGGACTTTGGGATTTTAAGAATAATGTCCCCAAACACCTTCAGTTAAACTCTAAACGAATGTTGTTACTCCAAGCAATATATTAGTGAGACTTTGAACACTAAAATTGTGATGTCGCTATTTTTGACATCACCACCTGGTGTATTATGGAAATCCCTTTGTTACTACTGACAGTCTTGATTCTTGCCAGCTATTTGGTGTGACATTCCAGTAGAGGGAACTGCAAAACAGGGAAGGATACAATAGAAACAACACCTCCAAAAATTATAGTCCAAATATAGATCAGATTTTCTTGCCAAATGGTCAGAACAGCAAAGCATCTTGAGACTTTTGCCATCACTTAATTGGGCTGAGTTTTCAGCATGCATTCCAGGGACTCACTGGTTCCTTCCAGGCATCATGCTTCCAATTTGGGCAGCTGCCCTAAGGTTCACAATGAGGCCTCGTAGAATACAAACCAGGCAATTAAGCTCCCAATGGGAAAAACAGAGGAAAGTGAGCACATGATCTACAATTTTTCTGCATTTGTCTTCAAAAACATCTCACAACTTTGCATTGAAATAAAAACAATATATCACTTATCCAAAATTTAAAGCAATGCAACAATTAATACATTTTCCCATCTCTGTGTTCATCCTTCTGCCTAAAAAAGTGATGGCACGTGGGTGATTTGGTGATGGGAAACGCAAGGGGATTGCAACTGAGATGGAAAAATGCACAAAAATATGTAAAAATAAACTGCTATAAAATTTTATTTAATTAAAAAATAAAAAAGAAATATATTAACAGCACAGAATGGAGAGGCAACACTATGGGAGTTACAATTGAGTCTCTATGTTCCCAGGAAAGCAGTGATGGCTTATTTTTTCAAATGTATATAATTCAACTCCATAGGTAACACTTTTCTTAGCAAATAAGTATTTGATGTCTCTTTCCCATCTTTATAACATTTCAACTAAGCATAGAATCTACCTGTAAACCAGTTACTATTGCTCTCTTTAATGTATTAGGAGTCTCAAAACCCAGCAAAAATGATAGCTTTGAAAAGAATCTGGAGAGACAACCCCGGCAGTGGAAAGTTGTTTATATTAGACATTAAATTTGCACACTCTTCTTGCCTTGTGTTGAATAACATGGCTGGCATTGTCACCACAGAAGGCACTAAGCCCATTTTGAAATGAGATTATCAGCCCGAATGGGAAGGGAGACCAGAGGACTGATGGAGGAGCTCACAAGTTGACTCAGAAGTGTCCAATTCATATTCTCTTCCTTAATAACAGGAAAATAATGGTAGACTACGAGACCTCTTTTCCACAGTTCACATTCTCTGAGTCCATGATCAGAGCATCAGTGAAAGGAATCATGACAACTAGAATCCTAAAAGGCAGAATTCCAGGAATTACTAAAAAAATGTCAGAAGTAAAGCTCCTGTTTGGTTTTTAACTCAAAATTGCCAGGGGCTAATAAGGATGGTTTTGATACCTGGAGTAACATCTCTCCATAATTACTGATTATGAAGAAGGTAAAGATTTAGACATTACCAAAGCATAATGATACATGAGCAAAACAGGTGTTGGGCTGCTTGTGTACCTTGTACATAAAGCTTTTGACTCCAGAAAAACATTATTTTAACAGCATTCATCTCATTTTGTTTGTTTAGCTTGCCTTTGGTGTACATGACTCCTACTTCAAGTTACTGTAATATGAGGACTAAAATTTCTTGTCCTAAGCCCTTGGTCTGTTTCCTTGGAACAAAAATAAATAAATAGATAAATACAAAAAGTTTTATTATAAAGGCAATTGGCATAACACCCAGATCCAGTTAGTATAATATTGACTTTCTTTTGTACAGTCTTACTTACTCAAAAATAATCTGGAGAAAGTTGTCTTAATGTTATAATAATAATAATCCCTCCTACAGGCCTAATCCAATTCCTTCTCTCATGTTGGTGAAAAATTAAATATGACTAATGAAAGACCCAAATTGCTTGTCAGTAGTGTTTGAGACTAGATTTATTTTGCCTACTGTTAGCCAACTATTTTTTCTCCTGAGGAAAGCATTTAAAATACATTTTAAGAGTTCTTACTCGTTAAAGGAGTTAGTGAGCAGTATAGAAATCGCCATATACATTGATTAGCGCCATAAAGGAAATACATAAAGGAGTGTAAGAGTCTCAGAGAATGGGCACATTCTCTGAATGTGAGGCATCAAATACACCCTGGAGTGAAATATCAAAATACAGCCTGGAGTGAAGCATCAAAAAGGTTTCTCAGAGTAAGAAGCCATGAATGAGTTAGCTGAGCAAATAAATAGTAAAAGTCGTTGTAAGAAGAATGAATAACATGTGCACAGGCGTATAAGTTTGAAAACATATTAAGCTGAGAAAATTACAGAGTTGAGCTGTTTTGAAGGGGAAAAGAAGGGACAATTGGGTAGACATTCAACAGCAGGTAACAATGATTTGTTGAGCAACAACTGCAGGTAGAGGCCATCCTAAATAACTCCCTCTTACAACTACAAAGTTGGACAACAGACTAAAATACCAACTTTACATCACAGAATCTAACAGAAAACCTATTAGTACCTGGATAAGTCTGGCATCCTAAGCATTTCTTCCTGAGCCAAAAATATGTCAGTGCAATGGATTGACTTAATAGGCTGCACTGAAAACATTATAAATCTTTGTCTGGATACTTTCAAAACACCCATGAAATCAACAGCCCAAGGTGTGTTCACACATTGAAAATACAGCTGTGTAGCATGCTCCCTGTGGAAAGGCCTCTGTGGAACAGCCACTTTGCAGGTCCAAGGAAACTACAGGCTCTACCGAAAGGTCAATGTGTTTCCCACATAAATAAAGCCAAGTCTGATCATGATATTTACAGTTCGAAACTTTTTAAAAAAGATTTATTTTTATTTATGTATACAGAACTGGGGTACAGGCCAGAAGTGCAGGGGTGGTGAGAGGATTCACCAGAGACAGAGTGGGCAGCAGAACAGGCCAACTGATGAAGTACACTGCTGAGGGAGCAGCGGGCAGGTCAGGAGAGGTCTGCTGCGCCATGTGGGTCACCTCCTGGGCAAGGATTGAACTCATGCTGAAGTGGCTTTAGCTTCTTAGTGCTGTGCTTTAACCCACTGTGCTACCAGAGAGGGCCCTACAGTTTGAAACTTTTAAGCTCCCACTTGATTTTTCTCAGTGGATTCTTAGACAAGTGTCGTTATTCTGTGTATGGTCAGTCAGTAAACAAATGTTTATGGAGTCACTTCAAAGTATAAAATGAAGAAGGGGGAAAAGTAGACTTTTGATAACAAAAATGCTTGTTCAGCATCCTCTATTCAAGAACTTTATACCTTCAAAGATAAAAAAGACAAGAATGTCTTGAAATATATCAATGCTACATTCCAGTAGCATTCCAGTAGCAAAGGAGTGACATACGCTGAGACGAAAAGCTTGAACAGTAAGCTGGATTGAATAATGTGGGAAGCTGAGCATAGCATTAAAACGTCTCAGACTATAATCTATTTGCATCTCTTAGGAATTCTTCAGCAAGACTGTAGGTGTCTGTGACTGATTTCCTCAATCTATAAAATGATTAGCAGTAACTACCTCATACACTTGTTAAGTGGATCAAAGGAGATTATATATTTTTAACAGGTGCATCTAAATTGGAATCTAAAGACAGCAAACCACTCAATAATCCTTTAACTTTAGCCACTGTTCGATTTCTGCAACATTCGGTGTTGCACTGGTAACCTCATCTTTTCCTAGTGTTCTTTCTTCATTTGTACAATTTTGACTGAAACTCAGAAACGTACATTTCTCCCTATTGTCTATTCTTGGTTTATATTGCCTGAATTTGCCCATCTTATTCCTTTTTACCACCTGACAGTACTGCCATTACTCCTCAAAAATTACTGATAGTGACCACAATTTAATCTGATTTTCTCCTAGAATTCAGAGCTATAGGTAAATTCCATTACTATGATAATAACCTTTTTCTTTTTTCTTCTCTCTTACTCTGTTACGAGAAACCTTTTTCATAATACTGTGCTTGCATTCTCACTTGGAAATAATGAGGAAACTATATGGACTGGACATCTCGGGCCAACTTCTGCATCCCAGGGTTCTTCCTTGCCACATCTTCTTTTGAAACATAACTTAAAAATCAAATCATTCACACCAACAAAAACACCCAGCTTCACATTTTAAATTTATGTCTTCCTAATTTTCACAGGCTCTTATTGATCTTTGATGTTGTTCATGGGAATGACTAGGGGCCCAAATATCAAACCTCCAGCACTTTCCCTTGTCAATGCTTCTCTTTAGACTGGACTCCCTTAATGCAGCTTAGCTACCCAGTGGGTTATTTAGAAGATTGTCTTTTCTGTCTTCTTACAACTACTCTGTATCATCTGTATTATTGCTTAAGTGTTCCCATCTTTCTGAAGCTGGATGTCATTTTAGAGTCTCTGAGAAGCCTATTTCTATTTTTAAAACATTTATTTCTAAAGCATATATAACTAGGTCCTGTCTTTCCTTCCTCCACTTCTACTAGTAATATAAATGAGTACTTTCCTCTAACATTTCACATTATTTCTCCATCCTGAAATGGCTCTTCTTTCATTATTTAAGATATGCTGTCCAGTGATGGAGTCTCTAGCAGTGCTTCATGCTTTCTCAGAGAAGCCATATAGCCAATAGAGCAAGTCAGGAATTTTAGGTGCCCAGTTTTTAGACAAATGACATGGGAAACATCCAGCCGATAATCTCCTAAATCTCCCCTAACTGTGATAGTGTTTTATGCTAGGAAGACAGGCCCTCCAAATATAGCAACGAAGCGATCCATGGTGTCTACCTCACATATGGCCACCCAAGCTCCCTTGCATCCTTACCTGCGTGTCCTCTGTACTTCAGACTGTCCACGCCCTTGGAGAGAATGGACATGATTAAAGGTGGTAGCTATGGATCTTAAAGTCAAAAGACCTGATGTTAAGCCTGACTTTCGTCCCCACAATCTAATGGTATGATTATGGGACTTTTTTTATGTTTGTCTAAAATGAAGATAATAATATCTATAATAAGAGGTAGTCATGAATATCAAAGAAAAAGATGAGCTATCCAATACATTGTAATTTGTTTTACCACAGAATAAGGATATTTGTAAAATGAATACAACAAACTATAAACTATATTCTTCTCTAGAATAATCAGGTTGGGGTGGTAAAGAAAGGAAAGGAAGGGAGATTTAAAATCTACTGATTTCAGTGGTGCCTACTTTTTACATCATCTTTTCTCTTATAACCTGAGGAAACTCATTTTTTTTAATGCTTGCTTAAAAAAAAAAGTTTTAGGCCCCCCCGGTGGCGCAGGGGGTTAAAGCACAGCACTAAGAAACTTAAGCCACTTCTGCATGAGTTCAATCCCTGCCTGCCCCTGAGGTAACCACAAGGCGTGGCAGACCTCTCCTGACCTGCCCGCTGCTCCCCTCAGCAGTGTACTTCGTCAATCTGCCTGTTCTGC
>NW_004567106.1:35887111-35901270 GCF_000260355.1 Condylura cristata | reverse complement strand
CTCTCACCCTCTGCATCTCTGGCCTGTACCCCAGTTCTGTATAAATAAATAAATAAATAAATCTTTAAAAAAAATTTTATTTATGCATACAAGAACTGGGGTACAGGCCAGAGGTGTGGGGGGTAAGAGGATTCACCAGAGATAGAGGAAGAGAAGAACAGGCAGATGTACTAAAACACATTGCTGCTGAGGGGAGCAGCGGAAGGGTCAGGAGAGGTCTGCCAGGCCATGTGGGTCACCTCCCTGGTCAGGGATCAAACTCGTGCTGCAGTGGCTGCAGATAGCTTCATAATACTGTGCTTTAACCTGTTGTGTCATCAGGGAGGTCCCCAAAACTCATTTTAAAAGGAACTCACCATGATAAAAGTATTCTAACATCACTCATTCGCATTCCATGTGTTTCTAATATTACTCTGAACTTAGTCACTTGAACTTTATGATTATTCCATGCTATTTAATATTGGTGATAAAAATTGAGATTATACTTATCTCCTTATTTGTGTTCCATCCTCATGCTTCAGTTCCTCAAAGTGCCTCTTTTTGTAATAGTCTCTTTGTCAAACACATATACCAATTTATACAAATAAATGTTCTTAAAGTGATTATAATAATTATCATTTTATTCTAACACACCACTTTCTTAAACATGCTACAGCTCTTTGTACCCATTCCCACTGCAGGGAATCTTTTATTATCGCTATTATCTCTGTCTAGCTCATTCTTTGTACAGCCTGCCTGGTTTAGAAGTTGTTCTCAGACATCCTGGAGAGGAAGACATGAGGCCACAGAATTCACTCAGTCAAAAGACAAGAACTTTTTTCTTACGCAGCTTCTCATTACTTGTGCCCCTCTGGGAGAAGAAAGTCTCCCCAGTTTAAGACACTTTCATTTGTGGCTCCTAGCTGCCAGAATATAAAACCTCTGGACATCTTTCATTTTTGGCCACCCTGAGGGAATCAGGTCTTGATAAATAGAACTTGAAGATGAGAAAACTCTAGCATCAAAGAGGGCGGCCTCTCCAGTGCTCCCAGAAGCTCCATAATCAAGCCAAGCCTGCACACAGACACGGCTTTCTTATCATGTCTGCCACAGTACGAACATTCAAAGGAAGCCAGGTACTCAGTCTAGAAGTAATGACAGCATGGACTAATTCAGCTAAGTAAGCAAGCAATACCAGTATGTTGAAATAAATCAGTGTGGACCATTTTGTTCAGGGTCTCCTGGTCATGATAAAAGAACAAATTAAAGGTGAACCAGCTTCCATCCACCCTCCCACCCATCCACTCATTTCTATTCCCCCAAACTCACATATCTTAGAATATTTGTTTAAAAATGTCTTTACCAAATGCAATAAAGATCTGGGCTTTACATTTACATTGTAATGCATGCTAAATGTCAGGTTTTCTAGTTGTTCAATTTGTAGTTAAGTGAGAGGCCTCAGGATTTGAAAAGCTATAGAAAACATTTTTGATAGCTTTGGGCTAGATCAAGTGTTGGTTTTAATAGCAGGCCAGATCTCCAAAAACATGCTGTGTAGCTGTATATGAACTTGGCTGTTGGTTTCCTTCGCCAGATGAAAATGATGATTAATCAGGACTTGGATGTCAGTTGCTTTATGTTACATGTGCTCTTAGCTAACAGCTGCCTAGTTCAAGCTGTGATTCCTACATGTCAAATATAAACCTGAAACCATAATTTCCAGCAGGAAAATTTCAAAGTACTCATAGAGTGTATTAGAATATTCAATGTTGTTTCTGATTAAAGTCCACTTAGTATATATAAGTAGACACATATATGTGTGTGTTTATATATACCTGTATGTATATATTTTAAAAACTAACGTTATTATATAACTATAGTTGGTATAGAGATAGAAGTATTTGGAATATATAGGCAACAAGGGAAAAGTGAAAACAAAATGCATCATTAGATGTACATATGTGTAGATATTTTTCAACATACATTCGTTCAAATAATTGTTGTTGATTAGCTAGTATCACTTTCCTTTTTTACTTTGCAATAGATAAAAGCAATGAAATATTATTGACAGGTGAATGATGAGAAATTTAATATTTTATTAAAAATAAATTTAAACATTTTCAATAGTGACTCTTTCTTAAGAGTCCTTCCTTATTTGCTTTTTTAATGCAAAATGCCCTAAGAATAGCATGTGTATGTTTTATTATATAATCCAAAGTAGAAACAAATTCTTAAAAAGAAAAAAGAAAGCAAGTGTTAATCAAGCTTTTCAGAAGTTTAGAAAAGTATATGCCTAAAATTTTAGTGGACCAAATAGGCTGATTTTTTTTAAGCTTACCCTAGATAATAAATGTCTAATTTGAACTGTCCATGTGGCATACAGTTTCCAAATTAAACTCTTTCAGAGACTGTCATTTTTAGCAAAAGAGGGGGAAGTGAGAATTAGACAACACCCAGGCTCTTTCTATACAACTGCAGCCAAGTTGTCTCAAAAAATGAGTTTGCAACGAATCCGCTGCAGTTTATTATCTGAGTGTGCTATAGCAGGACCCCCAGACCCTTAAAGCAATTCACTGAGAACATGTGAACAAAATTGATCCCAGTCCCAGGGCTCCACAAAGTCTAGGCGAGAGAGGTCTGTGTCGTTCCTCTCTTAGTTCCTTTCTCAAAGAATAAACCCAGTTTTGAAGCTGCTTCTTAATATCCAACATATAATGTCCAAGGAAGCATCTGGAAAAGGCCCAGGGAAGTTCAGTAACCTAGCAGTGGAAAGGAAGCTGAGAAAAAGGTCTAAGGTTACTCATTTTTCAACTCTAGTCATTTACTTCTGGGTTTCTAAAACAGGTACTGATCCCTTCTTGCTCCCTCAGGTGGCAAACCTGCTAAGGCTCTTCCAGATTCCTCAAATAAGCTACGCGTCCACCAGCGCCAAACTGAGCGACAAGTCACGCTATGATTACTTTGCCAGAACCGTGCCCCCCGACTTCTATCAAGCCAAAGCCATGGCTGAGATCTTGCGTTTTTTCAACTGGACCTACGTGTCCACGGTTGCCTCAGAGGGCGACTACGGAGAGACAGGGATCGAGGCTTTCGAGCAGGAAGCCCGCCTGCGCAACATCTGCATTGCCACAGCGGAGAAGGTGGGGCGCTCCAACATCCGCAAGTCCTATGACAGCGTGATCCGCGAGCTGCTGCAGAAGCCCAACGCCCGCGTTGTAGTCCTCTTTATGCGCAGTGATGACTCGAGGGAGCTCATTGCGGCTGCCAGCCGCGCCAACGCCTCCTTCACCTGGGTGGCCAGCGACGGCTGGGGTGCGCAAGAGAGCATCATCAAGGGCAGCGAGCAAGTGGCCTACGGCGCCATCACCCTGGAGCTGGCCTCGCAGCCCGTCCGCCAGTTCGATCGCTACTTCCAGAGCCTCAACCCTTACAACAACCACCGCAACCCCTGGTTCCGGGATTTCTGGGAGCAGAAGTTCCAGTGCAGCCTCCAGAACAAGCGGAATCACCGGCGAGCTTGCGACAAGCACCTAGCCATCGACAGCAGCAACTACGAGCAAGAATCCAAGATCATGTTTGTGGTGAATGCAGTGTATGCCATGGCTCACGCCCTGCACAAAATGCAGCGCACCCTCTGTCCCAACACCACCAAGCTTTGCGACGCTATGAAGATCCTGGATGGCAAGAAGTTATACAAGGATTACTTGCTGAAAATCAACTTCACAGGTAAGCAAACGGGTTTTTATCGTCGCCTATGATGTAGATAAGTGGAATAAAAAATTCTGCCACGGAACCAGAAATCACTGTTTCAGTTTCACAAAGGGACTCAAACTCTTAAACAAATATTCCAAGCTGTAAAGCGATGGCTCTAGATGGTCTTTGTCAATTACTATCCTGGCAGGTTCATGACATGAATTAAAAGGCCCCCTACGGTAGGCTGGTCTGTGGTAGCGGCTTATAGTCAAGCTACATAGTATTTGCACTCGCCCCTTTTTGAAAATTCACTGTAGGACATGACACCTGTGATATGAGTATTTAATCTTGCATAACAGAATTGCAACTCTCTAAGGAACACGAACTTCCAAGTCTTTCTGTGGATGTTTGAGCAAAATTTTGTCATAACTTTCACAGTGGGTAAGAGAAGAAAGTCACTTTTCCCAAAGCCTAATTAGAGGAGGAAATGGAAGGATATCCAAACAATGGTGATTTCCAGACATTTGAGTTTATTTTTTCTGTTTTATAGAAACATTCCCATGACAGTATTAACAGCATAGGATTTTCTAAATTATGCTATAAAATGCAACTGTTTTACTGGGAGTATGAATCTAAGCAAACTGAAGAACGGTGGAAGTTATTCTGATACAACAGTAAACAAGCAAAGATGTATTCAAAGTGACTTTTGCCGCTTCTTCTTCTTTTTTTTTTTTTTTAAGATTTATTTATTCATACAGAACTGGGGTACAGGCCAGAAGCACAGGGGCAGTGAGAGGTCTCACCAGTGACAGAGCGGGGAGCAGAGCAGGCAGATCCATGAAGTACACTGCTGAGGGGAGCAGCGGGCGGGACAGGAGAGGTCTGCCGCGCCAGGTGGGTCATCTCCCTGGTGGAGGATCAACTCGCATTGAAGCGGCTGCCGCCACCTTGCAGTGTTGGGTCCTAACCCGTTGTGCCACCAGGGAGGGCTCTCTTCATCGATTTCTAAATATAGCTTTTCATTTTACTGCACTACTAACATAAAAAAAGTCTTTAGGTACATGTGATAACACATCATAACATAACATAATCTTATTGGGCACAATAGAGCTTGATAGCAAGACTATCATGAAGATAAAATGTTTTCAATTGTGAAGATTGCTAATAATCTCCCATGCCACTGGGGCATCACTCTAGTCTACATAGTCTGTTAAAATTGATTTAGTATCTAAGGCGTGAAAGTCTGTAAGTGCAAATCATACTACTATTAGAGCAAGTAGCAACTCTCACATCACACTTACAGATGATCACTCAGAAGCCAAGTGACCTGAAAAATCACTAGAAGTACACAGAGAGGCTCCCATGTCCAAGGATTCCTGTTCCAGAATCCTAACCCCAGAACCAGTCTTGAAGTAAACACAAAATTATTAGCTACATTTTTGCATATTTTTCTTCATTCTACTAAGGCAAACGTCATGGAAATCACTATCACTGTATTCCCTCCTGCTCATCTGATGGATACCAGCTTTTACCATCAAAATGATTCTAGATAGTGGTGGAGATAAAGACTTCTTTGTGTGCCACAAGTATAATCTAAATGGAAATAACAATACATAAAAATAAGAGCAAATCAGCATTTACTTCAAAATTGCAGATGAATTACCATTCTATATTTCTGGAAAATATAAATGGGCCATACATTCAGTAAAAATGAATATTGTTACTGTAAATCTAAATGAATCCTCAGGTATCTATAAATAATATGTACATTGCCCATAATTGTTAGAATTGACTAAGCTATTTCAGTACACATAACCTTACTTTGGGTTGATCATTTGTCTTTATTTTCCAATGTAGTATTTAACTTTTTTATTCTTCACACCTTGCACCTTTCGATGCTAATAGATCCATCATCAACAGCTGATATAAAGAAAATGCTTAGATTCAGCCATTCCTTGCAAGGTAGTACTCCGAGTGGGATTTAATGTAGCCAAAATATTTCCCTTCACTTTACTGATTGAGTTTTTTTTTTTTTTTTTAAGATTTATTTATTTATTCAGACAGAACTGGGGTACAGGCCAGAGATGCGGAGGGTGAGAGGATTCACCAGAGACAGAGTGGGGAGCAGAACAGGCAGATCTACGAAGTACACTGCTGAGGGGAGCAGTGGGCGGGTCAGGAGAAGTCTGCTGTGCCATGTGGTTCAACTCCTGGGTAGGTGGGAATCAAACTCATGCAGAAGTGGCTTAAGCTTCTTAGTGTTGTACTTTAACCTGCTGGCCACCAGGGAGGGCCACTGGTTGACTTTTTAATGGCAAATAAATGTGGAAAAACAAAGTTTTTATTTGAACAAATAAAAACAAAAATAACGCCCCCCCCCCCTTTTTTCAGCCTTTTCCAGTTACTGAGTTTGATTCCACAGATCCGTTGAGTTATGCAGGCCAGACAGCAAGGTGCTATTTTAGCCTTCTCAATTTGCCCAACATTATCAGTTATGTATCTCTGAAGAAAGCAAAAGGGTGGAAAAGAGATTTAAACTACAGAAACAAGAGGGAATTTAGACCAATCACCAGACAAAGATGCATTTTGCTTTTTGCAGTAAATTCTTGCTGCAAATACCCACATATTTGCTATGAGAACTTACAATAGGAGAATGCCAAGATTTTATTTATTTATACGTGTACATTTAATAAATCAGGCAAACACAGTTAGCTATTGAAAAGCAGGGTCATTTTACCTTTTTTTCTCTAAAAATAGTATCTGTTTTTCTAAGTTTATAGAGGCAATAGACTAGGCCCATAGTTAACACTTCACCTTTAGCAATGTTAACTAATCAGTTAACTAACAGCTAAAGGCAATCCTTGCCCTTTGGACTGAAAAACTCCTCTTCCAGCCATTTGTTTTCACTCAATGCTTCCCCCCCAACCCCCACCCCCACCCCAGTTATTCTGAGTGGGGTAACTGTAGCCATTCCCCAATGCCTCTAATTCTTGCATGAGAAAGGAATAAGCCTTTTATCTGAGATGAAAGTTTAATCATATGTTAAAATACACCTTGGTATATTCCTACTACCTTCTTCTGGCATTGGCCAACATGAGTATCACTTGAAGTTAACCCAATTGGAATTTTGGCAACAAAAGACTTTGTAGAACTATGCAAAACTATGATTCTTATAAAAGTGAACTCTCCTGGCATGGGGTCTAAGTCTGTCCCCCCTCCACCCCCTTCTTTATCACACATTCATCCTTCCTTCCACCAACACTGCCAGCAGGTCCCCACCATGTCCTGTTTATATTTTATCTCTGTGCCTGCTATACATACTGCTTTTGTAAGGGGGAAGGGATGTCCTGAACGAGCTCTGTAGATACAGATAGATACAGGTTTTGTGGACTTCACCCCCACCCCAGATACTGCAACTACAGAGCCCATCAATACCAAAGAGAAACATGCTGGGACCTGAGGGTGGAGGTTAAGCAGCCAGGTTTGGTATAACGTGGGCTCTGGGCTCTCTTGGCCTCCTGACGCGTGCTTCTGGCTTGGCTCTTCACTAGCTGTCAGTGTGCTATTGGGGTTCCAGGTCAGCGGAACTGGTAGGAAGCATTAATTAACTTATCTCTCTCTCTCTCTTACCCTGAGTTATTCATTTCCCTTTTCTCTTGTAAATAAACCCATTATTAACCTTTTTGTGTGTGCCTGCAGTTGAATCTTTAGGACAGGGGTTAGGACCCACAGTCAGGCTCCCCAGTTCACACTGGATTCCCCTATAACACTTCCATCACTGGTAGTAGGGTGTTTTCTTAAATTGCTGTCTTATAAAACTCAACTTTATTTATATCAAATATAGAAAGCATTCCTTGAACTTCCCAAACTGAAATAAACACTCCTCTTAATTTTCTATATCATGCTGGCATTTTGCTTTCTCTCATATCTCATCCAAATCCACCAGAAAGTTTGACAATGGCTGTACCTTTCAGAAAGATACAGAATCTATTACCTTCATTTTCACTGCTGCCACCCTGTGCCAAGCCGCCACCATCTCCAGTCTATATTTCTATAATCTCCTACTTGTCTTTCTTTTCCTTTTTCTTTTTTTTCTTGCTTACTGGCAACCCAGGCTTCATAACTCATTTCTTAGATAACATCCAGGTCCTTTTAAAACGTAAATGCCAAGTCACTGTACTCAAAATCCTTAAAAGGTCCTATGAAGTCCTCCCTCCCCCCTCCCTCCCTGTTTCTGTTCTCCTGGCACCTTTTCCTCTCCCTCTTTCTCACTTCCCTGCAGCTATGCTTGTTATTGAACTTTTCACTGCCCTGTCTCTCTGCCTCTGATGACAGATAGCTCCAGGTAACCCCAGAACCAATTAATTCTCTTACTGCCTTCAACTGCTACTTAAATGGTATTTTCTTGGTGAAGCCCACCTCAGCAATCCTTCTTAAAATTGCAATGCAGGGCCTCCAGCCCCCACCACAAGTCCCCTGTTTTCCTTTATCTGTTCTACTTTTTTTTTTCAGCTTTTCACTCCACACCATTTGTTACTTTCATGTTTATTCAGTTTTATTTGCTCTTCACAAGAGTATAAACTTACATTGTCAATATGTTCACCAATGTAGTTCAAGCACAATAGGCACACAGAAATATCTGTTGATTATAGCACTTAACACCCAAACTCATATTTCCTTCCTTAGCTCCCCTACTTGATTGAGTTTTTATTCAAGACAGAAAACGTGCTTCATCTCTGATCTTAAATACTGAATATGTGGGCATTATATAAATATTTACTGAAACTATCAGAGCTGAGAAAAACAATATATTTGTGATTGTTTTGTGAAAATTGAATGTATATGCTTTTTTCATTAATAACAAATTTCAAGAAAGAAATGTATATGACTTTTAGAATGACTTGCTTTTACTCAGCCACTCTCATTTAGATATGTTTTATCTTTGTATTTGAGATAAATATAAAATGAAATATCATTAGCAGTGGAAGGCATCATCACTGTTGATGGATGTTGTGAAGCCCCCAAACAAGTAATTTTCCCAAGGTCATTATATGGTTAGTTTCAGGAGCCAAAGGACCCTGGGACATTGATCCCAACCACCTAATATAGTTTCTGACTCGCACACTAAGCATCGGTACAATGTTTATTGAAGGAATGAAAGACAGTCAATCAATAGGTTCAAAATATGTTTCTTTCCCCCATTTTATGACCCTCTTAATGTTCCTGAGTCACTTCCTCAATTGGTTGGTGCTAAGGTGATTCATAAAACACCTAAACTTTGGAAGCTGAATCTTTGATACTAAAACTTAGAATATTAAAAAAGAAAATTCAAGGCATTTTTTCATTTGGAAAAATTTTCCAGGTAAAATATTCACATCAGGGTCCTCCCTGATGACACAACAGGTTAAAGCACTACACTATGAAGCTCTCCAAAGCTACTGCAGCACAAATTCCATCCCTGGCCAGGCAGCTGACCCACAAGGCTGGCAAACCTCTGCTGCCTGCCCGCTCTCCCCTCTAGTGTTTTTCAGTCCACCTGCCTGTTCTGCTCCCCACTCTGTCTCTGGTGAAACTTCTCATCCACCACACCTCTGCCCTGTACCCCAGCTCTGTAAGCATAAATAAATAAATCTTTAAAAAAAAAAAAAGAAGAATCACATCATCCAACATTCTAAAAAAATTATTTAAATAAGAATTATTAGGTATCATGTGACTTCAAAGGTACTTTGAATAAAATTTCATGAGCTTATAAGGGGAAAACTTAAATTAACCAAGAAAATTAAAAACAAGAAACAGAGAGGAGTATTAAACAATTAAAGAAGAGCAGTGTTGCTTTCATTTGTGTATCCATGGTACAATACTGTGTCACTTACTTTTTATTCTGACACTAATTCCAGAAAATGGCATAGAATAAAAGCATAGAGTTACAAAAGGTCTTACAAAAGGTCTAAGTCCTGACTTGAAAAAGGTAGAAATTCAGTGTGTCAGCATTATTACCTGCACATACTGAAACACATCAGAGTGCACTCAACTGGCAGGGCAGGAGCGTAACTAACATACAACAGATTCAAGGGAAAGAAGAAAGAGCTCCCATTTTCTCAACATACTACCAGAGGTGTTTCCTGCTCTAGACTGTCAAGTAGGCATTTGCTTGGAAATAACATTCATAACATTCCTGTCTCATAGGGGTGGGCAAAAATACTTAAGAATGGAGAAATGGAAAGTTGACATATTCAGAAATGTCTGAAGGGCCACATAATGAAGAGGTGCCAGAGCAAATCATCAAGGTCCCGACTTAGTCATTTATACCACAGCTAGGTTTAGACTTTAAGCAAGAGATTGGGGGCGGGAGTCCAACAATAAACAAGACAGACATGTCCTACTTCATGAACTTAAACCAGCATCTAGAACAATTATTGGCGGCTACATGATTAGGATCTAGCCCTAGGCTTTGTGTTTTGTTTTGTTTTTATTGAAACGTTATTGTATATCTTATGCTCAGGGGAAATCTAAACTCCCTGAAAAGAAGGTACTCCCAGGGTTTGACTCAGAAGTGAAGAGAATAGCTTCCTGTAACTGATGGGCTGGTGGTCATTTAGGACTAGATAGGGCACAGAGCTATAATAGTTTTGTTGTTTGGTAAGTTCTTTGTGTGTACATGCATGCATGAGAGAGAGAGAGAGAGAGAGAGAGAGAGAGAGAGAGAGAGGTTTTTCTGTTAGTACCAGCAAAGAGACAGACTGCTGAGATCAGAGACAAGTAGATGGAAGAGATGGTCCAAACTTGATCTTTTATTTACAATTTTTCACATAACAGAGGGTCAGAGGCAGAAAATGGGTAATCCAGCTTCCCTGTCCCACTCACCTCTGCATCTGACTCATCCTCTAGCTATAGAAATCACGCCTGGTTGGGGCTATAATGACAGAACACAGGCCAGAAAGGGCAGATTTTCTGGGACACCGCACTCCAAGGAATACATTTGAGCTGGCCCCAGCCCAGCAAGGCTCTCCTCTTGAAAAGTACAGGGCCATCCAAGGCACAGCTAGGAAGCCAAAATGGTAATGGCCACATCTTTAGATGAATGGGCTTTGAAGTCCCTGAAAGAGCAAACTGCTCTTGATCTTGCTTCCTCCCCTGGAACATTTGTAGTTCCCACAAAGGCATGGAAACTTGTTCCAACTCTGCTGATCAAAAGCATTTCCAAAACGTAAAGATAAATATCCTGTAATTCTTTTATTCCTTTTCGCTCTGGTCAGCTTCCTGGGGTCAGAAGAATAAGATTAAACCCCCAAAGGACACCACTAATGTGGTTACTTATTTGTTTATGCACTGTGCATCTGTGCTTTGGTATCTTAGAAGCTTGAGAGATGATTCCCATTCTAAGGTCACACAGTGGAGAACAGGGGCCTCTAGAAAATCTCTTTTTCCACTTTGTCTGTGCTTTTTGCTGCTACTGCTGCTACTGTTGCTATTGCTACTGCTGCTACTGTTGCTATTGCTACTGCCTGTTGGTATCACCACAATGTGCTCTTATTACTACTACAATTTTTATTTCTCAATCCTTAATTTAACTTAATTCATTTGAGAGGTCACTCTATAATCATCCTTACTGAAGTATGAAAGAAATGAATTTTACTATCTTACTAGTAAGGAGAAAAGTACAATAAACATACTATTTCCTGTAAGTTTCCAGACATTTTGGGACGCAGGTATTTTTACAGGAGTATCACCTGCAAATTTGTCTGGAAATCGAAGAAAGTATTCTGAGTATTTTTAAAATATAGCTAAATTAAATTTAGTTTATGTTCTCTTGGGGACACCTGGTACTATCCCACAATAACTTGGTCTTCTAAATGTTTCTAATCTCTGAACATTTTGTCACAATTGACTTGAAAACATGTTTCCCTGCTTCTATGTAACCTTGTGCTTGTACTGATTTTCCTCAAGATATTGGAAAGGTAACAGAAAAATGAAGTTTTTTCAGTGGGTTCAGAAAAAATTGCTGAGCAGGAAGGCAATCATATACTGACAGAGAAAACTTTTCACCAAAGAATTTTTGAAAGATTAGACTCTCATGAAGCAAGGGATTATAGGAAGTGCTTTTCAGTGTGGGGTTAAGTAATGCTTTCTAGGAGCCTAGCAAAATCCTCATGTGTCTCAATGCCCAGAGAGTGAAAAGTTGATGAAGGTTAAGGGTGGTGATGTTACACCCTGAGGGAGAAGCACAGAGATGGACTGAAGAACTAGAGGAGGGCTTTAGTCTGTGAGCACAATGAACCTGCCAGGCTTGCACCTCCACAACCAAACTGTATGTAAATAAAAATAATAACCTCTAAAGGACTACCAGATGACCATTCTATGCATAACTATGGAAGACAGCAGATAAAGAGGGGAAAAACTAAAATTTAACTGTGTGGAGCATGGCGGGGGCCACTTCTCCCAAGAAGAAAAGAGGCAATTGTAACAAGGAGATGTGTTGATGGAAGGCCTCACCACTCCCCCCAATCGGGGACTTAGACCTTCAGGACTATGCGGAGGGTGGTATAGTTCATGTTCTGCCTTGGGGTTCTACCTTGGGAGAGCTATAGGAGTAGGGGAGCAGAGACCCATGGCCAATCCCCAGAATAGCAAATGGAAGCCTGCAAAGTACATGCTCTACCACTGCCTAGCAGCAAGACACCTGGGGAGATACCTAAGTCAGGGGCTCCAGGCTGGTGGCCAGTGTAGGGTCCGTGTAAGGTGGTGATTGTTGGATTGAATTTGTGGTGTAGCCCAAACCAGTAGGGAAGGCTACATTGGCTCATCAGTGCCTCCATACAGAAGAGATTCTTTTCAAAGCCAGTGCAGGGATTTCATGAAAATGACTGCCTCCTCCAACACCCCACTCAGGCACAGTGGAGATAACTCTATATCCTGGTATCTCATTATGAGTTTGTTAAGGGCAGGGGGGCAGCCAAGGAACCCAAAGCTGCCAACTCTCACTAGGTTCTGCCGTTGCTGCCCTGCTCCAATTTTATTTGCATTTGCTTTTGCCCATTGATCAGTGAGGCTGAGTAGCTTTTCATGTACCAGGTGGCTAGTTAGATATCCTTGGAAAAGTGTTTCCTCTTTTCCGTTGCCCATTTTTAATCAGGTTGTTATGTTTTTTTTACTACTGAGCTTTTTCTACATTTTGCATATTCACTCCTTATCAAGTATATGGTTTGCAAGTATGTTCTCCTGTTTCATAGATTGCCTTTTCATTTTGTCAGTTATTTCTTTTGTTGTACAGAATCATTTTAATTTGATGCCATCTCATTTTGCTATTTTTTCTTTTGTTGTCTCTGCTTTATGTCAAATACAAAAACAATCTTTGTCAAGACCATTGTGATTGTGAGGAAGCTTACATTTGTCTAAGTTTTTATGATATCAGGTCTTAAGTTTCAGTCTTTAGTCCACTCTGAGTTGACTTTTGTGTGTGTTATAAGAGTCCGGCTTCTTTCTTCTTTACTTTTCTGGAATTCACTTCAGTCTTTTGTGGTTTCATACACACCTTATGGGTTGTTTGCTCTATTTTTGTGAAAAGTGACATTAGAATTTTGATAGGAATTGCACTGACTCTGTTGATTGCTTTGGGTGGCACGTATATTTTAACAATATTAATTTTTCTAACCCATTAGCATAGAATTTCTACTCATTTGAATCATTGATTTCTTTCATGAAAATCTTATAGTTTTCACTATAGAGAGCTTTCATCATGGTTAAATTTATTCCTACATATTTCACTCCTTTAGATGATATTTAATGTATTTTGTTTCTTAATTTCTCTTTCTGAGAGATCATTGTTAGCATATGAAAATGCAGCTGATTTTGGTTTATTTTTATTTTGTAATGACTGAACTCATTAATTAGTTCCAATTTCATTTCAGTCTATAGACGTGAACATAGAATAACATGTCATCTACAAAAAAAAATTCTTCCTTTTCAGTGTAGATGTCTTTTATTTTTCTTACCTATTATCCTCACTAGAATTCAAATACTATGTTGAATAAAAATTTAAGAGTGGGCAACATGTCTTATTCCTGATCTTAAAAGGAGAAACTTTCAGCTTTTCACCGCTGAGTGTATATGATTTATGAACTCATCATATATGACGTGTATTGTATGCAGGTACACATTTTAAGGAGAGATCTTATCACAAAAGGATGCTGAATTTTATCAAATGTTTCTTTGCTCTTATTAAGATGATTGTGTTCTTTTTATAATTCATTTTTTAACGTCAGGTATCAATCACATGGATTGATTTATAAATGTTGAACTATCATTACATCCAGGATGAATCCCCCTTGATCATGGCATATGGTATTTTTTTTATTACAAAGTTTATTTTTACATCATTTTGTACATTTTTTTTTCCATCTCGATTGTAATCCCCGCGGGTTTCCCATCACCAAATCACCCCTGTGCCACCACCATAGTCCCGTGCATTTCCCTCCCTTCCCCCCCCC